>NW_006494614.1:16787349-16789234 GCF_000325575.1 Pteropus alecto | reverse complement strand
TCCTGGTGTTTTATACCCATCTCCTTCACTAGGCTAGGGAAGCTTCTCATCATTATTTCTTCAAACAGCTGTTCAAAATCTTAATTTTCTTCAGGTACACCGATCAGATGAATATTGGGAGCCTTAATAGTGTCCCATATCCGCCTTAAATCATCTTGATAGTCTTGGCCTCTTTTCCTTGCCATTCTATTTGAATGTCCTGATTGGCTTTCCTGTCCTCTAAATAGGGCATGTGATCCTCTTTTTTATTCACTTTGTTTATTCCTTTGTTAATTCCATTTAATATACTTATCATCTCAGATAATGTGTTATCCATTTCAGACTGGTGCCCTCTTATAATCTCCATCTCCATTTTTATCTCTTTGTTGGAATTCTCTACATTTCTCAAAAGTTCATTGAGTATCTTTATAACCAGTGTTTTGAACTCTGCATCTGTTAGATTACTTGACTCTATAATATCTGGATCTCTGTTCCGTTCTGTCATGTGGTTTCTGCTTCTTTGTCTTCCCATTCTGGCTGCCTTTCCATGTCTGTTTCTATGTACTAAGCAAAGTTCCTAAGTCTCCCGGTTTTATTAGTGTGGATTTGCGAAGTAGGTGTCCAGTGGCATAATCCTGAGAGGGATTCAGCTACAGGCCAAATTTAGCCCAAGCCTCTACCCCACCGGGGCCACCTGTCAAGATTCAGCAAGCAATCCACAGATGCTGTGCTTATAGTTGCCTCAAAAGGCCACACCAAAAACCGAGGCCAGCTGCCTCCAGTGTGAGTCTAGGCGCTGCTCAGCAAGGCGTATCTGACTCGCTGAGGATATACCTGATGTGGCTTGGGTGGGGCTACGAGTTGGGGTAGGTGGGGTTTCATGGCATCCTCTCGGTGGAGTGACCTCTGTTATCCAGTTTGATGACATCACAGCTATGGCGGCGCTGTGTCCGAGCACTGGGAGGGGAGAGAGCTCAACAGGGAACAATGGATACCGTCAGCACTTCTGTACAGAGCGAGTTTCTCTTCAGCCCTTACTCTGACAATGTCTCCCTGTAAGTCCCTCATGCCTGCTGCATGCAGCTGAATGGGCACTGATGTTCAGAGCGAGCAGGTCCGTCACCACGAAAATCTGCTCGTGGATGCGGCCCCTTTAAGAGGCTTCTGCAACTGCCACTGCTGCAGCCTCCGTCTCACTCAGCTGCTTGGGACCAGGTTGCCCTGCATCCTCGCCCGGTCCTACCTTCTGCCGTTGCAGGATGCTTTCTTGGATTTCTCCCTCGTTGTATGGCTTATTCATCTAGATTCCAGGTGATTTTTCCTTACTGCTGCTCCTTGTTTTGTCACAACTTTGATTTGGTTGCCAGAGGGATGAACAGAGCCTCTATCATCTATGCCATTTTTTCTCCTCCTTAAATGTTGTCTTTTTAAATGTTACCTTTTCTTCAACTTGATTTTCTTCAGTTTTCTAGTGAAAAGCCATTGATACTAAAAGTCTTGGCATAGAGAATTTCATAAATTGCATAACAAATACTAGAGAATTTTATAAAGTTTAACAATTTGTACTTGAAAAATTGTCAGCAGTTTTCATTTACACTTTCTTGCTTTTAATTCTACAAGTTCTCCCAATATATGTATATGTAAAAGCCTTCCCAATGCAATCTAGAAAGAAGTAAAAGTGCAAATTTTTTGTCTTCCCTGTATTTTCCCTATCTTTGCAACAGTATCCTCATTGTATTCGAAATCCAAAATTAACAAAAATAAGCTATAATTCCTTTCCCATGTCACTTGTTTAAGGGAAGATTCTAAGGCACCTGAAATTTCTCCACCATTTTTAGATTTCTGCAACTAAGAGATAGACACACACACACACACACACACACACAGAGAGAGAGAGAGAGAGAGA
>NW_006494614.1:16784986-16787311 GCF_000325575.1 Pteropus alecto | reverse complement strand
AGAGAGAGAGAGAGAGAGAGAGAGAGAGAGAGAGACAAAGGAGTCTAAAGGACAAGTTCTTCAGGAAGAAAACTCTGAAATAGAGACTTGTGTGCAGAAAATTTACTGGGGCCTGCTCTTGGGATCAACACTTAGTGGGAAAGGAAAGAGGTTGGATGGGACCAAGGAGATGGGCTAATGAAGTCACAAGACTTCAGCCAACTCCTAAGATTAGGTTAGGGGAAGGACCTACCTGCTCTTTATACTGGATATAAGACACCTAATAGACGGGGCTTGAACCTAGGCAAGGAGGCTCTTTATAGCTGAGGGCAATTCCCAGAGAAACCTGAAAGCTGATAGCTGTCAGCAAGCAAAATTATTCTTCCTAGTTCAAATAAGAACTTTAGTCATGGAGGGAGAACCTAGTGCAGCACAAGATCCAGATGTCATGGAGAACAGACGTCAAGATGTCATCCTTGGATCAGGTGTTGGCTACAAATGTGAGATAGAATGACAGAGGAGACAACATTTCATGGCCCCCTCTCTCACATACACATTCATATAGCCCGGACTTTTCTGCCATCCCATCTGCCATTGTCTTGGCGGAGGAATGAAACATAATAAGACAGAGAACAAAGGGATCAATTCTTTGCTTTTGAGTTTCAAAAACTTTGGCCTTGGCAAAGACAAAATATTTGGAAGAAAGTAGAAGTGTAAAGAGAGAAAGTTTCTCAATCTCTCCCAGACTAGATAAAGATTCCCTAGGCTTTGGTGAGAAGAAAAGCAAGAGGAATTTTAGAAACTTAGGAGGACTGTGATCCTGAGGAGCTGAGAGTACAGGAGTGAAGAAGACAAGACACTGTCTTTTCCCTCAAGGAATTTACAGACTAGCAGGGAAGATAAGTTCAACAAATAAATGCAATAAAGTGAATTGGCTTTATGATAGAATATATAGGAAGGGGCCCCAACCTGGCCTAAAAATCTGGGAATGACTTGCCGAAAAAGAAATATTTATTTAATTAACCTACAGCATAAGTAGATATTGTCTAAATGGAAAGTAGGGAGGAAAAGTGTTTTGGGGGAAAGGAAGACATGTGGAAAAGCATAGAGGAAGAAGATGTGGCATGTTTTAGAAGTTAAGAGAAGTCCAAGATGATCATTGGAATGCAGGAAGAAGAGGAATGATAGGAAAGGTAAGCAAGTCCATTAGGTGTCTGATGCTATAATAAGAAGAGGGATGGTGAGCAGAACTCTAGAGGAGCCTTGAGAATGTAGATCAAATAGATTGGAGATTTATTTAGGAGGTAACATTGATAGGACTTGGCAATTGATTGCTGTGGGAATGAGAAAGAGCTTGTGGCAACCATGAAAGATCTAGTAGGATTTCTGGGCAATATCAAGGACCCAGTTTATGATGATGACCGAGAACATTAGAGTAGCACAAATTATTTGGGAATATAATATATATAATATCTATATATTCAAATATACCTATATATTAGGTTATTTCAGAGGACCTCTCTGTCTTCGGTCTTTTTATTTCTATGTTATTTCATGCATCTTTATAGATCTGTAGAGAAAAAAAGCTGCCTCTTTGAGTTTACTTAGGGACTCCAGCCACCTACACTGACTTCCTAGAGGGAAAGGATTTGCTATAGGGAGGTGGATATAGGAGGGTAGAGGAAAGGAAAAGTTTTGGGTCCTAAGGAAGTTTACTTTTCTGACAGCTCAAGGTTATATTCTCTGATGAGTGCAACTTAGTGATTCATTCAAACTCTCTCTTTGAGAGAGTTTGCCATGCAAAGCCTGTGAAGGATCTGAGGATGAATAGCAATTGGAGGGTACTGACTCCCTGGCAGCTCTTTCAAGGCTGCCTCAGAATCACTAGCCCTAAAGGATCACCCCCAAACCTTATTACTTTTATCAATACTGTAGGATTGAAAATACGCAATTCTTCAAATTAGATTAGAACCTGTTCAACATACCTTTCTTCCATGTCCTCTCCAAGTACAATCTTCCTCTCCCTTGTGGAAGCAAGCACTATATCAGGACTTCAGCTCCCTTCTGCTCAAAGTCTCTCAAAACCACAATTTTGGGGCTTCTTTTTACTTTTCTGTCCCTTGGCCTGATAATGATAATGCCATTAGCTAACATGGCCTTCTCCCATTCTGTCCTACTCATGTAAATCATGAGCATATCTCAAACAAGTACATCCTTGTTTCTTCAGACTCCTTGACTTATGCTTCCTTCTGCCTTTTTTAGCAAGCCCATAATAGCCTATAGACAGCCTTTAAAGTACGTGCTCATAGGGTTGGACATTGCTTGTTTTTCTCTAATCTTTTCCTC
>NW_006494614.1:16770360-16784945 GCF_000325575.1 Pteropus alecto | reverse complement strand
TCCTTTCCTCCAGTTTCCCCCTCTTTCTCCTCTACTCCTCTAAGTAATTTAGGGAAGCAGAGATCTGTAGTAATCAGAGCTGGCCAGGAGTTGAGTTCTGTCTCTAACTCTCCACTGGAAATACTTTAGGTCCTAGATCACTGAGATAGAGGATTCTATTAGAGTAATAAAATATTATAATTATCTTGCTCAGCCATTTGCTTGGTGTATAATGTTAGATAAGTTATCTCTCTAGGCCTCAGCTTTTTATATGTATAATGAAACTAATATGTGATTGATGAGCAGAGATGGATTTATTAGAAAGTCTACGAAGCTTAGCTTCAAGTCCCCTCATCTGCCCAGATCCCTTTCCAAGGCCCTGTGAAGGGCCATGGTAATTTTGTATTATTTTCTTAAAGATCCATGCTCCCTAAATCATATAAACTTCAACCCCTATCAAATGTAGCTTTGCCTCTACAATAGGATTTTGTGAAAATAAAATGAACAATGTATGTAAAGCATAGTTCTGGTTTAATAAAGTTTTGTTTTGCAATAGTAACAATATTTTTCAAAATTTTTCAAATTTATTTTTTCAAATTTATTTTTTAATTATAAAGCTAATGTGTTTGTTATAAAAATCTAAACACTATAGGTAAAAATATAAATCTGGAGTTAAAGATTCAAATTTTTGTTCTTTTTTCTCCCCTCCCTGACAATTGCCCTTCCTTCTCCAAAAATATTCTCTCAGAGTAACCATGAATTAATATTTTGGTATATATTTTTCTATGTCTTGCATTTAAGAGTAAAGATTTCTATCTCACAAACAAAACAAAACAAAAAAAGAGAGGTATAACACACATACACACACACACACACACACACACACACATACATTTCTAGTAGTTTCTTTAAATCAAAATACCCAGGATTTGAGGAAATCAGGACTGTCTTCTTAAAGATTTGCCAACTTGTGAAAGACCATTTTACTAAATTTTATCAGTGTTTGCTAAATAACAATGCACAAATAACCTAATGTCAACCCATGCTGAAGACCAGTTCTTCAATGTGTTCTATACAGGTCACGGTGTGAAAGGCAAGGGAAAGCAAACTCAAATAAGGGAAATGGTGTCAGACTCATGTCTCTTTTATCTTTCTGCTTAGTTGTAAATATTACGTATGTAGCTCCCATATTAAGAATGCAATTAAAATTAGTGTTGCCTCTGTATGCATTTTTTTAAGTTCAAGAGTATGCCAAGCATAGAAGCTGACATATAACTATCAGAAAATTCCTTAGACTGTGTGTATGTGTATTATAAAAAATGTATATTGTAGGCATTGTGAAGACCTCTTGGTAAATTTTTAGGTAATTTTTTGCTACCCTTATAAATACTGCCTTAGAATTATTTCCAGCGCTTAGTGTCACATTCTGCCTGCAAAATATACATTCATCCAAGAAAAAGTAAAATCCTTTGTGCTATATTCTTCCAAAAAATAATTATTTTTCAGAGAGAACAGAGATGATTGTTCTTACAGGCTAATTCTAAAGGACATTTCATAAATACTTTTTAAAATGAACACGTCTTATAAACTTGCTAGTTTAATTTATTAAGCATAATTTAAAATTAAATAACAGCTAAAGTTCATGGAGAAGTCATTAACATAGTGTTTACACAGAATTTTGCATATATTTATGTATTCATAAAATGTAATATATTTGTAGCTTAATGTAAAAAATTAAGCTACAATTACATATTATTTTGTCTAATTTATAAATTTGATTTGTTTTATTGTTTTACTATTACCTACACAAATAAACCAATTTAACTTAAATATTAAATTTAAGAGAAATATATGTCAGGTCAGTTAACAAAGAACCTAAATTTAAAAATATATACTATAGTGAGAAACCTGTAATATTGCATAATGTGTTTTTATGAAAGAGTTATGATAACTTTCAATAAGCAAAGAAAGCTCTCATTTGAGTAATTAAAATTTCAGGCCATCTTAAGACATAGATTCCTGTGGTAAAATCATGATTGGCCTATTTTCCTTTTGTATATCTTGTAGCACAAAATCTCTTTCCTCTTGTGCAGTTATACATTTAGTAGAAAACACACACGCACACACACACACATATACAACTTTTTCCACAATTATTTCTTTTTCTGCTAGTTTGGTGAATACCCACAAACTATAACTAAAGTGGAACTTGCAAGTCCAACCACTACTAAAGCTTGATTGCAAGCAATGAAAACAAAGTCTGCCTAATTAAACAGAAACAAATTGGAAGAACACAGTTTAACTCACAGACTCAAAGGGAAAGCTGATGATCAACGCTGTTAAGGGCAGATCCTAGAGCAGTTCCAGGGATGTAGGTAAAAGGAACCAGTGGACACTTAGCTCGTAGGTATGAGTCTGTGCCTGCCATTTTTCTGTCTCTGCAACACTCTGCTCAGGATTCACATTCTTGGGAAGAGAGATCTACCTAATCTACAGTGAGATTGTAATGATTAGGTATTCATAGTGCATATGGGAGCAAAGAAGAAGGCACCCTTTCCACTATAGAAAAAGATCAGAGGGCCAGGGATGGTAGTGAGGGAACTCAATGGAGTTTGGTTCATTCATTCAACAGTTATTGAGCTCCTTTGTGAAGACACTGTGTTAGGCAAAGGAAAATGGCCATGGAAATGCAAGATAGTCTAAGATATGAGAGTGAGGGAAGAGGGAGCAGAGAAAAGGAAAGACATTTTATACAGAAAAGCCAAGAAACAGCACACCTGCAGTTATTACTACATAAAAACAGAATAATACTAACAGCTAACATTTAGTGCTTGCTCTTTTCTAGGCACAATTTTAATTGCTTTCCATGTTCCAGTTTATTTTTGAGACAAGAACTGTTATTATTCCTGTTTAACAATTGAAAACAATAGAATGTTTAAGCAGTTTGCCCACAGTAATGTAGCAAGAATGCAGCAGGTTTGGGATTTAAACTTAGACAAGTCAGGCTTCAGGGGCTGGGCATTTAACCACCATGCTCTATCACCTTTCTGAATACTTGAGTTGTAATAGCTGAACAATCAGTCGGTATAAATTTAGTAGGGTTGATATATTTTAGAACAATTTAAACTACAGAGCCAGTTTGAAAGAATGAATTAGTACCCACAGCTATATACATTCTTCTTACAATTACATTATCATTTTCTTTGTATAGGGGCTGGGCATTTAACCACCATGCTCTATCACCTTTCTGAATACTTGAGTTGTAATAGCTGAACAATCAGTCGGTATAAATTTAGTAGGGTTGATATATTTTAGAACAATTTAAACTACAGAGCCAGTTTGAAAGAATGAATTAGTACCCACAGCTATATACATTCTTCTTACAATTACATTATCATTTTCTTTGTATAGGTTTTTTTTTTTTTTTAATATTTTTTAAAGTTATGTTTTTATAACTAAAGCAGTGCTTAAAGACAAATTGGTAGCATTGAATGCTTACATTAGAAAAGAAGGCCTCAAATCAGTGATGTGTAAACTTCTACTTTAAGAAACTAGGAAAAAAAGAGCAAAGTAAAATAATAATAATAATAATAATAATAAAGAAAAAAAGAAAAACATCTTTTGAAAATTGAAACTGTGGTTATTTTGTTTGTATGAAAAATAGAAATTCTGGGTCATAATAATTCTAAGTGAGAAATAAGATCTTTTGAAGTTGAAGAAAACCTGAAAGACAATAAATTAATGTACTATTGCAGGATGATCTGGTCATACTTTTCCACTCAGTTGTAACATTATCATTAAGAGTTATAAAGTTTCTTATTCAATTATATGGCTTTTTGTTTTCTTAGTACCACTCATTTTAATAACTATGAATTTTTACAAATACATTATATGAGGATACATAGTTGTGTAACTAATTTTGTTTTTTGTTGTTTTTAATTGGTAACTGAAAGAATTTAGGCACTAAAATCTTTAAAAATTAAACAGCAAGTCCTACCGAAATCTCATAATAGAGCTACTCAGCACGAACACGTTTGGGGTCTCATGTAAGAGATAACTTTTTGGTCACAATAGAATTATTTTCATTTAAACAATGAGAATCTTAAATCGAAAACTCTAACTTTTTCTCTCAGAATTTATTCTAGACCCTCGAATCCATAGACATCTTTTCTTCCTCTGAAATTCCATGACATTTACTCTCTCTTCAACATATCATTGGCCCTTGTCATACTCTGCCTGAATGATAAAGGATTATTGTTTGTGTATGTATATTGTTATTACCTTGTTGGAATGTAAGATCTTCCAAAATGGGAACAGTGGTTCATATTTCTCTGTATCCTCTAAGTACAACCTACCACATTGTAGGGCCTCAGTAAATGTGTATTAATAAGATAATTGATCAAATAGTTACCACACTGGGTAATTCAGGCTAAAAAATTTCACAAGAACATTATTTAAACAGTTTGACAGTCTACATTGAATCAAATGGATGATTTCAAAGTTTCATTTCACATTAACTGCCTACTCTACTCACAAATATATCTGATTAAATGCATCAGGGAAGTCATATTTAAATCAAACAACTGTTTCAACTGTGAAAACAATGTTGACACATATGGACCTGGTCTTCTAGTTCCTTTATATATTTTTTCTCAGCCTCCAGTATACTTCCAAAAAAGTTCAATAAATGCTGTGTCATTTTGAGTGTGTATCTATATGACTACAACTTTGTGAAAGTGGTTTTATCATTGTTCCACAACTGTATTCCGATAGACTTCCACATCCCTTTTTACTAGTTTACTATATTAGTTTACTATATTACTATATTATTTTATTAAATAATTTGAAGTCAGAAAATATAATCAATTGTTCCTAGCTAATGTAATGAAGTAAAAATAAAATATCTTTTTTTTCTAATAAGTAAACCACATTTTCAATATGTAACTCTATATTTTTTTTTAATGTTTACTCCATTTCTCCCTATTCAGTCTCTAGAACAGAATCTTTGGCCAGAAAATAACACTTGGGTAGAGCTGGGGAAAATTTGATCTATTTGGGTTTTCTTGGGTTAGAAAAAGAAAACTTCAAATTAAAAAATAATAATAACAAAGAAAAGAGTTATATGAATATGACTGGTAGATCTAGAAGTTAAGTTTTGCCAATTACACATTTAACAATTTCAAAGTTTCTCTGGCAACTAGATTTAAAATTGAAACTGAATAGTATTTTCACACCTATTTCATACCATCAAACTAATAGTTTCCCAAACTCATCTTTGACAAGTGACAAACACACTGGTCTTGATATAGAGTTCTTACTCTTTGGCATGTTGCCAAGCTATGAATACATAATGGAACTTTGGATACATTATATCTGGTAAATAGATTTCAAATACTTAGTTTATGTCACAATTCCCTTGGAAGTTTTGTAACATTATGATAAAACAGAATCTCATACATAGCAAGACAATTGTTCTTTTACATAAGGCAGTTCTCTTCCTTGCTCCGGCTATTCCACTGGCATCCCCTAAGAAATTCACAGTGAATACAGAACATGTTGTGCAGTGTTTTAGTAAAAGCCTGACCTTGCAGATACTGGACTCACAGTCAAGCAGCACCAGCCTTGGGCAAAGCCCGTGATTGCACCAGTCCTTGTGGTCAGTCAGGGCTTAAGGCTTAGAGCTCACTCATCAACCTACCTGGTTCTGTTGAGGAAAGGACAATGATTAACATTTCAAAATCAAAGACTTCCCAGTGTATAGCAATTTGCTGAGCTTAAGTCACAAATTATTACACAGCTATAAATTAGGTCCCGGCCACACCAATCAAGGTTGTTCCATGCCAGTAGTTTCCAAATTTATTGACAATGAAAGATTGTCAAAATTTTAGTGCTCATGTATGTTTGGATGAAGGTACATAATAAAATATTACTTCACATACACTTTATATTTATGTAATGTTTTATATGTCATTTATATCTCAATGTAAAAAAATTAAAAGTTTGAAAAAGAAATGACCTCATAAATGATTTGAATTCTGCAAGAAATGATTAAAATTTGATCCGTGGCTTAAAAAAACCATACCCAAGCTCTAATAATGATAAGAAATTAGAGATATTAAAGCATTTGAATCGTAAGAGTAAAAGTAATAATATATAAAGTTAAAGTAAATGTGCATTTTATAATTTTGTGAGGAAACATGTCTAAACACTAACATTTTAAATCAGGAAACTGATTTCTATTAAAATTACTAACTACTTATTTAATATCGGGGCTGATATTTTTGATTCATACTTCAAATACATTTCAAACTTTGTTTTTATGGCAAATTTATGAAATTGAAAAATAAAAACCATTTCACCTCTCTATTGAAGAAAGGATATGAATATTATTTTTCAATAGTCAGGCATCTTGAATTCAGCTAATTTGTATTAGTTTGGATATTGTTTTGGAACTCCAGATCCAAACAGCCAACTGCTTCTCCGGGGCTCCATTTGGATTTCTCATAGGAATTTCAAATTCAGCGTGTCCCAGGTGAACTCTGTGTACCTTCACTCTGCACACCTGCTCACTGGGTCTCTGGGGTAGCTTCTCCAGGTAAACAGCACCACCAGCTGCCCAAGCTGGAAACCTGGGCTGTTTCCGAACTCCTCTTCAACGGCCCTGAAATCCACTCAATCCCCAAGCCCTGTCACTTGTACTAGTTAAATAGTTCTTACATTCATTCTCCTCTCCCTACTCCCTTGTTCTGCTTCAACGCCTGGACTCTGCTCACTTCTATCCCTCGTTACTCCTCCTACCAGTCCCTAGGACATATTGAACCAAGTTCAGTTCTTCCAATGTACAATTCTCTTTGATTTTAGGACTTTGCCCATGCTGTTCCCTCAGCCTGGAGCACCTACGACCACTCATTCACCGAGCTATTGTCCACTCCTTTGGGTCTCAACTTAGATACTACCATTTTCAGGAAGCCTCTTCTGGCACCCCACATTTGCTTCTGTATCCTCTAGTACAACATGGCAGGCCCTCAGTGAATCTGCTCTGAGATATTTGATCAACTAGATACCACATTAGCTAGAAAATATTCACCCTCTGTTCTTCCTCTGTGCTCCCATATCTCCCCCATTATTGTGCATTTGTTTTAAAGGTCTATTGACTTCTCTAGGTTCCTACTGGATCATAGCAAAGAACTCTTTATTATTTATTAAAGAACCTACTAGGTGCATAAATATGAATGAATTAACATATAGTCCAACAGAATCCCTGCATCTATTTTTTTCTCCACATTCTTGAAAATATTTTTTTTAACTCAATATGAACTTTGAGGAAATTTTTCCATGAATTAATTATCCCGATTTTACTTATTTTTATGATTTAACCTCATATTTTGCTACGCCGACAAGGTAATGTTTAATTTTAATTCAAGCCTCTCTTCATGGGCATAAGAGCCACACTCTATTGCATATCTCCAGTGAACCTGCTTTTAGATATCCAGTCTTTTCCATAATACATTTAATTAAGGAAAACATGAGATAATCTTAGGCCCTGTGCCATTCTTGGAGAACGCACCTCCACGTAGCCTCCCCACATAGGGAGATTGTACTCAGACTTGGTCCTCTGCTGCCACTTGAATCCCGTTCTACAAGTTTTCAGCTGAATCTGCAGCTCTTGACTCTGGTTTCTTCTTCCTGACACCTTTTATTGTAATTGGTTTGAACCTGGCTTCTCCTCCATGCTCTCGTCTCCTGGCCCAGAGATGAGATGTGCCTGCTGCTCGTGTGGTTCTGATTCCGACATGCTCAGGTCAGAGCATGAAGCTGCTATGGTCATTACTTGCAGTGAATGCTCTTGCTTTCAAAGTCGCTTTCTATCGACAGTCCTATCTTATTCTCAGAGCAGCCAAGTACGGGAAGGCATTCATCTTCAAATCTTTTTCTGTTTATAGTGGGGCTACAAATTTAATAATTTTTTTTCTCATAACTGATTTACTCTTTCTCACCCACTGGATAATACAAGTGCTTTAAATTTACAGATTCACTATAACTGAGTTTTTGGTGGTTTAATCAGTCTCTGAGGCATGTTAATCTCTTTGAGAAAATTCTAATTATATGACATTTTTCTCTTCTTCCATGTACTCAACTCTAAGATACTGTCATGATGTCATATGGGAGGAAAGTGGTGATGAGAAGGAGCTCTGGATTCAGATGATGACCTTGGTGAACCCTCACTGGTCTCTGCAGTTGAGTGCTTGGTCTAGTTCCTGGATTGTGACTGCTGGTTGCTCATAGTCCCATTTGCACTGTGGGTCATTGTGTGAGCACCCACCACTGGACCATTTGCTTCTTTGCCTCACCCCTGAATCTTGTCAATCCACTGGGCCTTCCTGGATCATTGCTTTCCCCACCATAATATACAGCACTTCTAGATTGCCTGATCACTGCACTTAGGCCAAGAGAGCCAGGAGACCACACTTTTCACTCTAGATAATTTCTCTCCACTAAGTGCCATTGCTGAGCCACTCACCCACATCTCTTCCTAGGATTCCACAGAGGGAGAAAAAGCAAAAGCCCTCTGATTTCAGGTTCTCCAAAATAGTAGAGGCACCACATTCCATCAGTGCTTCTGTTTGCAAAGGGATGGTTGGGACTGGGTCTTAATTCTTACCCCTGTCTCTTGTTTCTTTGCTGAAAATCTTCCCTAGGCCAAAGAAGTGGCCTGACCTCTCTTTCTCCTTCTCCATGATCTTCCCAAGTTGGAAGGTCTTCCCTCAGGTCTTATCCTGAATTCTGTCTATCCCTGGCATTTGATAACTTCCATGGACAAAGTCAGCATGGAGCTAAAAGTATTTAGAAAATTGTGCACTCTTTCAACAAAGCCTGGATTTTACAAGTGTTTTCTTGCTGGAAACTCAAAAACCCTGCTTTGAATATTAAAAGCTGAGTATTGAAATCCTTTTTATTTTTGCATTCTAGCTATACTATAATCTCAATGCCTTGGGCAGAATGAGCAAAGGTCACACAATAAGAAATGCAAAAGAGAACAACTCAACATATATATATATATAATTCCCATTACAGTATTGATATAGAGAAAACATATTAACTATAGCAAAATTCCACTAATTTAGACTGATATTGAAGTCAGGATAAATTAGCAAAATGTTTAATTTTGACAATTACTAAAGAAAAGTATTATTAAAGTATGTAGAAAGAAAATAAAGTATGCTTTACCTATATGAACCAATTTGTCTTAAAACTGATTTTACAAAGGAGGAAACAACACAGAAAGATTGATTTGCCCAGTGTCAAGTAGTTGGTAAGTTTTTTTGCTGGGTTTGCCTGGCTTTGGAATCCCAATGGATAACTTTCATAAACTTATCTTTAAATAATAAATTCTATGAAAAGTCCTTTAACAAATAGATGAAAAATGTAATTAGTATATTTTGTATAGAAATGGCAATCCTTGAAAATGTTTTATTCTTCTAGTAGTAAATCTAAGAAAGTCCATTGTATATTTTCATAAAAAGTACTTCATAAATTTTACAATGAAAAAATTAGATACTGGTTTATCTAGCTATTCAGAAAGTTCACCTTACAAGGATTTGCCTTAATACATTTTTACTGTATGGTTTCCACAGAACTAAACATAATCTTTCCTTATGATATTTGCCATTTTATTTACTTTCCTTAGGTACTTTGTAATTACAAGATGTTAAAATATTTAGTCAATTCACTAAATAGTAAAAACAAAAAACAAAAAACAGTCAAAGGTCACAGACACTTAGCACTACTTAACCAAAGAGCCACTTGAACTGACTGAATTGGCACAATGTAGAAAAATTCAAATTTTCAGACTCTTGATTTAATAGTAAGATATATAGAAATAAAATATATATGTTTGAAATAAAAGGCTTAATATTCAATATGGTCAGATATTTTAGACTAAATGGACTTTTGAAAATTGAAACTATAAAAAAATTAAAATTTTATAATAACAAACTATAACAGAAATCATTTAAAATTTTCTCAAAATAAACAAAAAGTCAGTAAAAGAATGATTTAAAAATATTTTATTAAACTTGGTGCCCAGATCTTGGTTTCTAATACCATTTTCCAATAAAAGAAATCAAAGCTCCTTAGGAAATGGCTGATTCTAGGATAGAGGCAAGGAATATTCATGATCAGCCTGGAGTATCTTGTATGCTGAAAAATAAGGAAGTGCTTAACTCCCCTCACCCCTCCTCAAAAAAAAACACACACTTACAATGATAGGGTTATGACAAAGGGACACAGGAGACAATTAAAGAGCTCCTAGTGACCAAAGCTGGAACAATTTGAGCAACAATTAAAGTAGTATAGGTTTTACCCAAGGTATATAATCATACTGATATAAATAAATGATTAAATAAATCCATGAATCATACTGATATAAATAAATGATTAAATAAATAAGGGAAAAGAAACAAATCTCCCATGCAGAAGAATTCAAAAAATTTATGTAAATATTCCACCTAAAAGAGGTGGAGCACAATTTTCCACTCTGTAAATAGGAGCTTCAAATAGAGCTTTCCTTCCAAAGGGGACTACATGGAAAGAGGGAAAAGAGAACAACTTTACATTGGAGAAGCCTGACAAACACTGCCTCAGCCAAGTGATAAATCAACTGTGATAAATCATGTGTATAATATATATCTTTGAAATGATAAGATGAAAATGGCACTTTACCTTTGTGGTCTTCCTCCTCAAAGCCTTTCTAGTTTAATCACAACAAAGACATCAGACTAATCCCAATTGTGGGGCAGTCTACGAAATACAAATTCTAATAGACATCCTACAAAGTACCTGTCAAGGTCACAAAAGCAAGGCAAGACTGAGAAACTATCACAGCCAGGAGGAGCCTGAGGAGATACAACAACTTAATGCAATACAGTGTCCTGGCTGGGTTCCTGGAACCGAAAAGGAAAAAGGGACCTCTTATTTTGTTTATTAATCATAACAAATGTACCATACTAATTGAAGTTGTTAATAATAGGAGAAACTGGGTATAAACTCTTTATACTATCTTTACATTTTTCTGTAAATCAAACTAATCTAAAATAAGAAAGTTTATTTTTAAAAAGAAGCTACATATGGATGTTATGTTGGACAGCACAGTTCTGTATACAACTAATAATATTCAGGAAACACATACGATTGAAAAACATGTTAAACTATATCACAGGATGCACTCAGTAAAATCTAGGCTGTAGAAAAGACGATGGGACAAATGACCCAGTTTCTTCAACAAATAAATTGTAAGAGGAAAGAAGAGAGAGAGTTGAAAATTAAAATAGAATTGAGACGTAGCAATCAATCACAATATGCAGATCTTATTTGAATACTGATTGAATGAAACTGCAAAAAAATATTATAAAGCATTTGGAAATTTGAATACATACTGAATATTTGATGCTATTATTAAATTAGTGTTAACTTTATTTGGGGTATGATAATGCTATGTGGTTATTTTTTTTAATCCTATCTTTTACAGTATTTAAGTATTAAATTATATGATCTTAGATGTTTGCTCCAAAATAATATGGGCTAGGGGAGGGTAGATTGGAGGTACAGATGTAGCAAGATTAACCATAAGTTGTTAATTGTTGAAGCTGGGTTAGGTGAATGGAGGAATTCTTTATACTATTCCATATGTTTATGCACATGTCTAAATTTTTCTGTAATAAAAAAATTAAATGAAATAAAAACTACAAAGTAAAAATAACTTTCTAATGAGCCTTACTGTATAGTACTCTATTTCTAAATAGTAAAGTGTTTTCCATTTCACCAATTCTCAAAATAGTAGCTTGGAGATAGAAGTGACATTTAAGCTATGTCTACAGAAAGCCAAAAATCTACTGGTTGATTTGATTAATTCAGACAAAGAGCTAGTCAGTTTAAAAAAGGAAAAAAAATCAAATTGCTCATTTTGCTGAATTTACGGAATAGTATCTTGTATAATGCTATACATATAAGTGATTAATACTTTCTGGTCAATAAATCAGTGAATTTTACACTTGTTTTGGTACCTTAATGAAGACACAATTTGGCTGTCAACAACAAATATAAGAAAACCCAGAAACAAAAGTAAAAGTCTAGCTCTAGCAAAATTATGAAAAAGACATGTATTTTCCAAATATTCACAGGCAATGGACATCACTATAAACAAACACAGCCTAAGTTGATGACGAGAACCACATCACAAAACTATTAGTTTAAATTTTGATAAAATTCTACCAAAAGTTATAGCAATATATATTTGTGCTCTATTGGTATGTCAATGGCTTATAGAATATGTATGTATTTTTAAGCCTAATGTAAGGACCTTAATATGTAGAACCCTTTAAAATTTACAAAACACTTTTATGTTGTGCTATATCATATTACCTCATTTTGTGACTTAGGCAAAAATAGGTAACATTATCTCTGTTTTTCAGGTAGAGAATAGGCTCTCAGAGGCCTCCTAGTGTCATCAGTGCCAGAAGCAGAGGAATGGGAAAGGGAACCCAGGCGTTTTGGCACCAAGTCCAGTGCTCTTAATGTTCATGCTTAGCTGTCTCTCAAGGGGAAATATATCATATATTCTTGTGGCTTCTACTTGGGTTATAATGGAAAGAAAGTTGACATAAGTAAATATCTCTACTTTAAAAACACAACCTTATCTTCTGCCAGTCTCTAGCAGTCAAATCATGACAGTGCTTTTTTTTTAATGACTGATTATTATAAATAGTCAATATTTGGGGCAAAGTAATGCTCCATTAATATTACATTCTGTTTGTCCGGTGATGCACTTTTGAAATCCAGAAATTAAACTCTGTGAGGATGCTAAACACTCTTCTGAACATTATTAAATCCTTTGATGTTGAAAAGAATACTTGTTAAAGAATATTAAAATATTATATAATAACTTTACAATGTCAATTAATATGAAGCTCATCATTCTGGTCCATTATTTGACAAATGGCTTCATTCTTTTACAGTGTTTTTCTCCAAGAAGACATCTGTTTCTCCTCAGTAGATTTAGTCCATTTATTTATCATGCCTTTAGTGCTGCTCGAATCCATTTTCCAGCCTATTTTATGTGCAAAGAAAACCATTCATAATAACTTATGTGTGACTGTTTCTCACCTCCAGTCAGTGACCATTTCCATTCAATCTATTTTAAGCAATGTTTTAGAATCAGTGTATCCTTTGCCTTTGCATATATTCTTTTTCTAACTTTCTCCAATGACTCGCTTTTGCCTTTGTTTTTAATTAAACCTTCCTCTTATGGTTTCTTCCTGAGTATCCCCTTTGGAACTAGACAGATACTTGTTTTGCGCAATAGTATGTTCAGTCAAGAATGAAAATACAGACATGCGTTTGTTGCAATAGGTTTAAGTGGATCAGAATGCAGTTTAACAGTTCAAATACATTCATATTTCAAGGACTACAGAAGAACCTAACATTATAGGCACTCAGTTTCAGCAATATGAATAAACCACATTGTCAAACACTGTACCAGTAGAAAATGAATGTACTTCCAAAATCTTTTTCCTGATCCACTGCAAATTGCTTGATCCCACTGGAGACAGAGCCACAGGGTTGCCAAAGTGTATTTTCCCACTTTACCTCATGCAGAATAATTAAACTGAGAGGATTTGAAATGTCACTTCACAAACACAAACTGAGGAAACTGGATAAGATAAACTAGAAGAAATTTCTGGGTTGGAAATTATGCCTGGTGGGCCATGGCAGAGCCACAGTGTATGTACCTGAGAAGCCTCATATATGGGTGAAGGTCAAAGATGAGGACCTGGTGCTGAAGTTCAGGGAATTTGATCTTCCTGGAGCATTCACACCAGGGAATTAAGGATGCTATCTGCATATGTCTTCAGGTGACTCACTTTCCTGCTTCACCAAATGTATTAGTTTGTTATTGCTGCAGTAACAAATTGCCATAAATTTAGTAGCTTAAAGCAACAGAAACATATTATCTTGCAGTTCTGTAGATCAAAAGTCCAGTAAGGATCCCACCAGATTAAAATCAACGGGTCAGCAGGTCGGCATTCACTTGAAGGTAAGCATAACAGATTGAATCTCTCTCACAAATCTCACCGACCCTATTGTCATCACACCTCTTTCTCTGATTGTAGTTGGAAAAGAGTCTCTGCTTTTAAAAATTCATGTGATTAGATGGAGTCCATCTGGCTATTTCAGAATAATTTCTCCATCTCAAGGTCTGTAACTTTAATCATATCTGCAAAGTACCTTTTGCCATAGAATGTAATGTATTCACAGATTTTGGGAATTAGGAAGTAGATTTCTTTGGGGGGGGGGGGCATTATCCTGCCTACCATACCAAGTGAAGGGTCAATCTATAGCTTTCATGTAATGTGAGCAAGAAATAAATGTTTGTAGATGTACTGGGATTTGGCTATTATTTGTTATTGTAGCAAAAGGCAATAGTGATTGTCATTCTGCTTACTTTTTCATTTCACCATAAGATTATCTATCTATCTATCTATCTATCTATCTATCTATCTATCTATCTATCTAATCTATCTCTAGTATTTTCTTGAGTTTGCAGTTTT
>NW_006494614.1:16756615-16769130 GCF_000325575.1 Pteropus alecto | reverse complement strand
AAAAAAAATCAAATTGCTCATTTTGCTGAATTTACGGAATAGTATCTTGTATAATGCTATACATATAAGTGATTAATACTTTCTGGTCAATAAATCAGTGAATTTTACACTTGTTTTGGTACCTTAATGAAGACACAATTTGGCTGTCAACAACAAATATAAGAAAACCCAGAAACAAAAGTAAAAGTCTAGCTCTAGCAAAATTATGAAAAAGACATGTATTTTCCAAATATTCACAGGCAATGGACATCACTATAAACAAACACAGCCTAAGTTGATGACGAGAACCACATCACAAAACTATTAGTTTAAATTTTGATAAAATTCTACCAAAAGTTATAGCAATATATATTTGTGCTCTATTGGTATGTCAATGGCTTATAGAATATGTATGTATTTTTAAGCCTAATGTAAGGACCTTAATATGTAGAACCCTTTAAAATTTACAAAACACTTTTATGTTGTGCTATATCATATTACCTCATTTTGTGACTTAGGCAAAAATAGGTAACATTATCTCTGTTTTTCAGGTAGAGAATAGGCTCTCAGAGGCCTCCTAGTGTCATCAGTGCCAGAAGCAGAGGAATGGGAAAGGGAACCCAGGCGTTTTGGCACCAAGTCCAGTGCTCTTAATGTTCATGCTTAGCTGTCTCTCAAGGGGAAATATATCATATATTCTTGTGGCTTCTACTTGGGTTATAATGGAAAGAAAGTTGACATAAGTAAATATCTCTACTTTAAAAACACAACCTTATCTTCTGCCAGTCTCTAGCAGTCAAATCATGACAGTGCTTTTTTTTTAATGACTGATTATTATAAATAGTCAATATTTGGGGCAAAGTAATGCTCCATTAATATTACATTCTGTTTGTCCGGTGATGCACTTTTGAAATCCAGAAATTAAACTCTGTGAGGATGCTAAACACTCTTCTGAACATTATTAAATCCTTTGATGTTGAAAAGAATACTTGTTAAAGAATATTAAAATATTATATAATAACTTTACAATGTCAATTAATATGAAGCTCATCATTCTGGTCCATTATTTGACAAATGGCTTCATTCTTTTACAGTGTTTTTCTCCAAGAAGACATCTGTTTCTCCTCAGTAGATTTAGTCCGTTTATTTATCATGCCTTTAGTGCTGCTCGAATCCATTTTCCAGCCTATTTTATGTGCAAAGAAAACCATTCATAATAACTTATGTGTGACTGTTTCTCACCTCCAGTCAGTGACCATTTCCATTCAATCTATTTTAAGCAATGTTTTAGAATCAGTGTATCCTTTGCCTTTGCATATATTCTTTTTCTAACTTTCTCCAATGACTCGCTTTTGCCTTTGTTTTTAATTAAACCTTCCTCTTATGGTTTCTTCCTGAGTATCCCCTTTGGAACTAGACAGATACTTGTTTTGCGCAATAGTATGTTCAGTCAAGAATGAAAATACAGACATGCGTTTGTTGCAATAGGTTTAAGTGGATCAGAATGCAGTTTAACAGTTCAAATACATTCATATTTCAAGGACTACAGAAGAACCTAACATTATAGGCACTCAGTTTCAGCAATATGAATAAACCACATTGTCAAACACTGTACCAGTAGAAAATGAATGTACTTCCAAAATCTTTTTCCTGATCCACTGCAAATTGCTTGATCCCACTGGAGACAGAGCCACAGGGTTGCCAAAGTGTATTTTCCCACTTTACCTCATGCAGAATAATTAAACTGAGAGGATTTGAAATGTCACTTCACAAACACAAACTGAGGAAACTGGATAAGATAAACTAGAAGAAATTTCTGGGATGGAAATTATGCCTGGTGGGCCATGGCAGAGCCACAGTGTATGTACCTGAGAAGCCTCATATATGGGTGAAGGTCAAAGATGAGGACCTGGTGCTGAAGTTCAGGGAATTTGATCTTCCTGGAGCATTCACACCAGGGAATTAAGGATGCTATCTGCATATGTCTTCAGGTGACTCACTTTCCTGCTTCACCAAATGTATTAGTTTGTTATTGCTGCAGTAACAAATTGCCATAAATTTAGTAGCTTAAAGCAACAGAAACATATTATCTTGCAGTTCTGTAGATCAAAAGTCCAGTAAGGATCCCACCAGATTAAAATCAACGGGTCAGCAGGTCGGCATTCACTTGAAGGTAAGCATAACAGATTGAATCTCTCTCACAAATCTCACCGACCCTATTGTCATCACACCTCTTTCTCTGATTGTAGTTGGAAAAGAGTCTCTGCTTTTAAAAATTCATGTGATTAGATGGAGTCCATCTGGCTATTTCAGAATAATTTCTCCATCTCAAGGTCTGTAACTTTAATCATATCTGCAAAGTACCTTTTGCCATAGAATGTAATGTATTCACAGATTTTGGGAATTAGGAAGTAGATTTCTTTGGGGGGGGGGGGCATTATCCTGCCTACCATACCAAGTGAAGGGTCAATCTATAGCTTTCATGTAATGTGAGCAAGAAATAAATGTTTGTAGATGTACTGGGATTTGGCTATTATTTGTTATTGTAGCAAAAGGCAATAGTGATTGTCATTCTGCTTACTTTTTCATTTCACCATAAGATTATCTATCTATCTATCTATCTATCTATCTATCTATCTATCTATCTATCTAATCTATCTCTAGTATTTTCTTGAGTTTGCAGTTTTTATACTCTGGTTGCCTTTAATTAACATACTTATTTACAGTTGCCAAGGACCGAGTCATTAAGCATATAACTTCTCATCCTTGGAAATAGTCCTTTGTTTGCTTCCTTCCTTCCTTCCTTCCTTCCTTCCTTCCTTCCTTCCTTCCTTCCTTCCTTCCTTCTTTCCTTCCTTCTTTCTTTTAAAGTAAATTGGTAGGTATATACAAGGAAGGAAGCTTGCATCACTGGGACTTTAGATCCCAAGCCTGTGCTACATGCTCACTATTTTCTGAAAAGCCAAAATCCATCGCTGTCTGTTTTCTTGAAATTATGTTATAAAATACATGTTTTTTTTCCTAATTATTTTTAATTATGCCCCTATAGAATTCGTGCAAATTTCCCCTACTTGTTTATCTGAAAACCCAGTATGTGGAGGGAGGGTATATTCCCCGATGGCACTATTTACATTTTAAAGTATCTAAACAGGATTAACTTCTGCAAATCCTCTCCAACATGGACATATCAATGTCATTTCAATTTTTGTGTTTCCACTAAATTTCCCCAATCAGTGATAACAGATGTTATATGCATGTGTGAGTTTATTAAGTATTATTTTTTAAAACACATAAGATTACCAAGAAATCTATCCCTTCCCTAAAAGATGCTATAATTCTACATTATCAACTTTTCAAATATGTGAGATGTAACACTTTTGAGGCATAGTAATATATATCTGTTGAAAATTCATCCTTAGTAGAAGGACAGACTAGCTTTGAAAAGCAGCATGACATTCTCTTTATTTTACAATTGCTTTAATGGGCCTAACTGAAAGTGCACCACTGGCCCTGTTTCAAGACACTCCTAAATCTGAATTGTAAAAAAAGCTTTATTTAAAAAAAAAAAAAAATCTTTTTTAGAAGTTACCAGTTGCAGTTACATAAAATCTTAATGCTATTTAAAACATCTTAGATTTAAGCAAAGAAAAAGAGTAAAACAAAAGTTAATATTCAATAAATTAGGTTAAAAAATAATCCAGGATGTTGAGAATGTCAGAATATTTTTATGCCTTTTTGTTTTTTTGTGAGTTCAAATGTATCCGTACTCTAAAATAAAAATGTCCAAAATAAGGGAAGAAGGATTTCAAAGGAGGTTTATACCGTAAATTATAGTAGGTACTCAACAAAAGTTGAGAGAATAAATTGGACTGAGTTAAAAAAAAAAGTGTCTTTTCTTCAGGGGCTAAGAAAATGGAAAAAGGCACTTTTGGAACATTGCATGATTATCTAAATTTAGGTTAAGTTGATACCTATTTAGAATTGATTGTGAAAAGAACATGTTTAATCTCTTGACTATAGATTTTCTTATATTAAACTGAATGCTTCCTTAGCAAAGAGAAATTTTACTTCTTTTAGGTCGAGACCAGCAGAGTGTTCAAGGTCACCTGTGAACACTGTTGTCTGAAGCTGACTTTGCATTAGTGAGGACAGTGCCATGTACGTGACCAGGCACAGAGCAGATCTTAATAATACTGGATCCAGGAGTCAGGAGCCTAGGGGTGAATCTTAGCTCTGGAAGGCACCAGGATGCTTTGGCCAAGTACTTATTCTTTTCTAAATTTCAATTTCTACCCTTGTAAACAAAGGATAATGATGTCTCTGTCACAAGATTGCTAGAAAATTTAACAAGATTCTATAAGTAAAATGTAATGAGCTAAATGGTGGTCCCCGCGATGATTATCTTTGTCCTAATCCCTAGAATCTGTGAATGTTACCTTATTTGGGAAAAGAGTCATTGACTATATAATTAAGTTTAAGAATCTTCAGATGAGGAGATAATCCTGGTTTAGCCAACTGGGTCCTAAATTTAATGACAAGTATCCTTATAAGAGTGAGGCGGAGGGACATTTGATAGACATAAGAAGAGAAGGACATTGGAGTCAGATTGGAGGGAAATAGCCACAAGTCAAGGAGTGCCTGCAGCTATCAGAACCAATGGATTCTCCCCTAGCATGTTTGAAGGGAATGCAGCTCCCTCTTCAAATGCTGGCACCTTCGTTTCAGTTGTCTGTCCATTCAAACTGTGAGAGAATAAATGTCTGTTTTAAAACATTCAGTTTGTGATAATTTGTTATAGCAGCCACAGGAAACTAATATGGTATATAACAGGTTTTTAATAAATTTTTTTCTTTTTATTCTCAAGCCATTATTTTATGAGAGTACATTTTTAAAAGGTATACAACATTCAGTAATCCCCATTTAGGGACTTTGAAGTTATTCACTCAGTGAATGTCCACATTTCTATGGTCCTTAATGGCTAAAGATACAGAATACAGGGAAGCCCTTGGAGTCTAGATGCATCAACAGAAAACTAGCCCAGTCTGTGTCAGTGGGACATCTACTGACATTAAGGGCTGGAAAATTATTTTAAGGGATAGTCTCAAGTCATGCAATGTCTCTTGCGTTTCTCACCCCTGCTCTCTAAATGCTAGTAGTACCTTTTCAATCGTTGTGACAACCCCATATCTCCCATCTTGTCCATTGCCCCACCTGCTGTGATATTAGCCTAATTTAAATCACAGGTCTGCACTTTAAGTCCAATTTACCTCAGGCCCTTTAGGGTTGTCCTATATATCTCCTCAGAAATGACTCTTAGCTTTGCCCTCTGTCCTTAAAAACTTCGTCTAAAACTGGCCCTGTGGTTGCTTCTTAGAACATCCTAGAGTAGGCTCTTCACCCCATTCTGGCCCCTCAGAATTCTTGCTTCAGTACTGGCTGTTGAGCATCCCCCAAAAAGAGAGGCAGAATTTGGAGAGAAATTTAAAAGTTAATAAAAGAGCCCAATGTTATAAAAAATAGAGCTCGCTTATTTGTGTATTTATAGCTACATATAAAGTGTATTTCATGCTATTTAAAAATGTAAAATGTAGTGTAAGTTCTCAAAAGATAGGTTTAATGTATCTCAAATGTTATATGTTCAATTAATTTTTTTAAAGTTATTCTTTTTTCAAGTTAGAAAAATCTGTGAAAGTCTTAATGTTTGTAATCATTAACTCAGTGAGCTACTTCTAGAAATCTATCATAAGGGAGGAATAAAGTCTTAAATGTGACCAAATATACAAAGATATGCTTTGGATTATTGTTCATCATAATACAAATTTAAAACAACCTAAATCTCCAACAATAGAAGAATGTGGATTGTTCTTATAGATTATGGCACATCTAGACAATCGACTCATATGCAACAATTAAAAATCATGTTTACAAATATTTTAATGATGTAGGAAATACTTTTGATAGTAAAAGTGGTATATAAAATTTATTCTGGACAAAAATAAAGAATAGATATTTTTCCAAAGAAAACATACCAAAGGCCAACAAGGTACACGAAAAGGTGCTCAACATAATTAGTCATCAGGGAAATGCAAATCAAAACCTCAAGGAGATAGCACATCACACTTGTTAGAAAGGCTATTATTATAAAGACAAGAGATAAGTGTAAGTCATAGATAAAGGGTAGAGATTGGTAGGTGCCAGAAGTTAGGGGTGGGGAAAATGAATGATGGTAGTCAAGAGCTAGAAGCTTTCAGTTGTAAGATAAATAAGTTCTGGGGATGTAACATACAGCACTATATCAGTTATGTGACTACAGTTAACAATTATATATTTGAAAGTTGCTAAGAGAGTAAATCTTAAAACTTCTCATCTCAAGAAAAAGAACTTTAAGTATGTGAGGTGATGGATGTTAACTAAACTTACTGTAGTAATCATTTCAGAATACATACATATATCGAATCATTATGTTACACACCTAAAATGAATACAATGTTATATATCAATTATATCTCAATATAACAGGAAACAAAAAAAACAAAAATGGACTAAGGTTTTGAACAGTGATTTCTCTCAGAATGATATACTAATGGCTAACAAGCATATGAAAAGCTGCTTGACATCACTAATTGTTAGAGAAATGCAAATCAAAACCACAATGAAGTATTACCTTACACCCATTAGGATGACCACTATGAAAAAAACAAAATAACAAGTGTTGGTGAGAAGGTGGGGAAATTAGAACTCTTATGCACTGCTGGTGGGATTATATAATAGTGCAACCACAATGAGAAACGGTATGGTGGTACCTCAAAAGTTAAAAATAGAGCTACCGTATGATCCAGTAATTCCACTTCTGGCTATGTATTCAAAAGAATTGAAAGGAGAGTCTCAAAGAGATATTTGCACATCCATGTTCATAGCAGCTTCATTCACAATAGCCAAATATCCATCAATGAATGAATGGACAAACACAATTGATATAGACATACAATGGGATATTATTCAGCTTTAAAAAGGAAGTAGGCCACAGCATAGATGAACCTTGAGGACATTATGCTAAGTGAAATAAACCAGTCACAAAAAGACAAATACTGTTTGATATCATTATATGAGGCATCTAAAGTACTCATTTTCATAGAAACAGAAAGTTGAATGGTGATTACCAGGACCTAGAGGGAGGGAGAAATGGGAGTTGTTGTTCAGTTGGTATAGTGTTTCAGTTTTGCAAGATTACAATGTGACTATACTCAACACTACTGAACTACTGAACTCTAGTGAAAAGCTGTATACTTAAAATGGTTATGATGAAAAAATTATTTTGGAAAGAGTTTAAAATGAATAGATAGAAATATGTATAATAAAACAAGATTAAATATTGAAAAAAGAGAATATAAAAAGGAAGACAGAAGAAATCTGAATTAAAAAAAACATAAAATTAAGCTACTGGTTTAATTTTCTTCTTTTTACTTTTATATATTTTCTGAAATTTTCAATATTGACTTACAACTTATAATTAGGAGATTGCTGTTGTGCCTTTGATGAATTTGGTAGAAATTTGTTAAGTTCTTCAAAGAGGGAAAGAAAAAAAGTGTCATGTGTGCAGATATAGTGCCACATAAAATGGCTGCAAAGGGAAAAGGGAAAACTGCCAAGAAGGATTGGCCTTGGTGTTGTTGAAGGGCCACTGGCCTTATTCTCTGCATGGAATTTAGAAGGTGTGAAGCCCTAGGTCCTTCAAGGGGACAGAGCACTGAGAGAAAGAGCTTCACCGGACCACAGTCTTATCTCATGGACTCTTGCCATGAGTAAGAAACAAGGTGCAGGAGAAGGCTTAGTGCAAGTGGGAGAGAGGCTGACATTCTAGCATTTTCTTCCGATGAAAGAAAAAGTTATTGTTTTCTTTCGTTGTTGTTTCTCCAGACCCCAAATTTACTCCCAGGCTGTAAGATTCCATTAATTCAGGCAAATTTTGGGTGAAGTCAAATGAAAAATTATGGAGTTTGTTCATGATTCTGAAAAATGTTAAGTTTTATTGAAATGCAATGTATAGACCATAAAATTCACCCACTTAAATGTACAAGTCAATAGTTTTCAGTATATAAACAGAGTTGTGCAGCAATCACCATAACCTAATTTTCATCACTCCAGAAAGAAATCTCATATCTATTAATAGTTACTCCCCATTCTCCAACTCAGCCCTAAGTAACCACTAATCTACTTTCTGTCTCTACAGATTTGCATCTGATAGACATTTCACATAAATGAAATCATATAATATATAGTGTTTTGTGACTGGCTTCTTTCAGTAAGCATATTAATTTTTGAGATTCATCTATGTTGCAGTATGTATTAGTATTTCATTCTTTTTTATAGCTGAATAATATGCCATTTATGCTATACTATATTTTATTTATCCATTCATTAATTGAATGACATTTGAGTTGTTTCTATTTTTTGGCTAGATTCTTAAACTGCTACTTATAAGCTCCTACGTGGAGCCTATTTCCTAGAAGATGTTCTTTATGAAAGTCTTATTGAGTGTTTAACCCATTTATATTAATCAAAGACATAGAGTAATTGTTACTCAGAGTGCCCAAATAGAAGATAATCAATTACTAATCATTTATCCTTTGAGATAATTAGTGTACTAAGCTGATGTAATCTCAGTCACAAAACAGAAACTTGACATTTAGCTCATACAGCTTTAAGTAAAATGTCTTGTTTTCTGTAAGGTTTTCTGATATAATGAAAATAATGTACAGATTCCCATCATTACCTCTGAGGCCATTGAGGGGCCTGGAGATAGGACCTGAGGTTGGCAGTCTCTGTTTCAAATTACGGAAAAACATAACAGGCACTTAGCTTTATTGTTTTCAATTACATAAAGTAACAAGGACTAATTTCCAAAGCATTGACATAAAATATCCCCAGGGGATTTGGTTTAATGAACAGCTAAAAGTGATCTACAATAAACGTATTTGCTATTGTATATAAATGATGCTCTTAAAGAGCTCTAGAGTTTTCTTCTTAGGGAGGTGAAATCCGGTTTAGCCTACTCATTTGTTTTTGGTGCACAGAATGGATCCTTCCCCAGTGCAGTTTGTCCCAAGGATCTCCGGTGGTCCCCAGAAAAGTGAGCTCAAGTCCTTTCTCTCCCTGTTGTCTTTTCATGCAGCTTGCTTCCACCCCATGCAGAAAAGGGCTGATCCCAGAGATCTGATTTCAGCACATGGAAGGGGCTACTTTTTCCAGGATTGGAATGAACTATCAAACGAGTTTAAAGGTCCAGCAATTTCAGGTAGAACCTCTTTTCTCTAACTCCATTTTAGCCCCCCTTTTTTTTCTTTTCTCCACCACCGTGTTTAGCTTTGCTGCCCTGGTCTGAGAAGCAGCAACAAAACAAAGGCAATGGCAACTCTTTAATGATTTTTTTTTTTTTTTTAAAAAAAGAAGGCCTGATGTTGATGACAAAGTAGGTAAAGTCTCTTGAAACTGAAGCTATCCGAAGACTAACACCTTTTTTCATACTCCCTTACAAATTTGCCTTGGCCTTCTTCTGCCCATAGGCTAGGTCTCTTTGACCTCGCTTTGCCTTTGTTAAGAATATCTGTAGCAGAAGGTCCAAGTCAGCTCTATTAGTCAATCCAACTACTGTAACACACAGACCCAGACCTCAGTGACTTAATTCGATAAAAATGTATTGTTTTCTTACATCACAATTTAATGTGGTTGGCAGTCCTTCAGGAGGTACTCAGGCTCTTTCTATCTTGTGACACCACCATAGTGAACACATAGCCCGGTCATTAAGAAGGGGTGGCCGGCCTGCAGGTAATTAACATCACTACTTCCCAACTTCCCACGGCCCCAACCTAACTGCAAAGTAAAATGGGCTTGGCCAACACTTGGCAATGTCTGCCAAAAAGACTCTGGGCTAGGGGACAAAAGATAACTTTTCTTTTTCTCTGGAGGTCTGATTCCATTTTCACTGGAAGAGGCTTCTCATCACATTTTAGCAGTAAATTCTGAGACTTAGATTTGAATTTAGTGATTAATGGGCATTTTTCTGGGGCTAGATGCCCGGATATTCCTGGTTTTTCAGGTTGAAACACCGTCTCAGTAACATCTAATAGTACCTGAATCAATAGTCAGAGATTCTGAAAAGTAAAATTCAAGAGCTTTGCTGGATCTATAGGATTAAGTGGATTTTGTTTAGTATTATATAAAAGTAGGAACGATCTAATAGTGTACTATGGCTCTGGCCCTTTTCTGATTTACCTTGTTGGAGTTTTCCTACTATTGAAAAGGTTTCGACTTTGGCGAACAATGCTGCTGGAATTTTCATTTAGGCTATGTCCACAAAGGACTATAACCTGACTATAGGGAAGCAGTAAAGCCAATTGGTTAGAAGCACAGGTTCTAGAGTAGACTGCCTTGGGCCATTTATTTAATTCTCTGGGCCTTAGTTTCCTTATCTATCAAAAAGGGGCATGAGGATGGTAATATAGTACCCACCTGGAATCATAATGTGAATTGCCTTGCTTATCTTACATTCTACCTCCCTCCTTGGGTCCTTCCTTTCCTGTAGAGGTTGAAAAGCTAAAAATCTGCATTTCTCAACCCCCTTTGCAGCTAAGGGTTTGGATGTGATTTAGGTCCTGTCATTTGGATGGATTTGTTTGAAATTTGGAAGGCAAACATAAGGAGGCCTTCCTCTCATCTCAGTTGGCTATTTTTCTGCTGGCATGCAAAAACCTGGAGACTTGAGGTTTCATCCACAGCAAGGTTCCAGTATCCTTTTTGCAGCTTTCTTGGTGTCGAATACTGTGACAGTGGAAGCAGCATCTTGAATCTGGTTTCCTGTTCTGAGACACCTTTATGAATTTACTAGCTTCAGTGACCTTGAAAGCAGTTGGTCACCCAGCAGGCCCGTCTGTATTGCTCTGGAAATTACTTCTGGAGGCTGAGCTCAGAAGCTACTTCTCCAGCCCTTCTAAAAATTTTGTAAACACCTAATTCCTGTATTAAATTCTATCTTGTTTAAAATACTTAAGATGGTTCTTTTACTTAATGAATCTTGATGTAATCAACATCTCAGAGGATTTCTCTGTTTTTTTTTTTTTTTGAAGATAAAATGATAACTGTAAAGCACTAAAGCTGGGTATGTAGTTAAGTACTTAATACCTGTGAGTTTTATTATTATGCAGACTAATGACCAAGAAAGTGAAGTGAATCTGCACAAGATCTCCAAAGAATTCCTTTTCTGATGATGAATCTGATTCTAGCAATATGTCACCTGGTAGCAAATAAAGTGAAGTTTAGTCATACTCAGTTAATTTTCTCACATTCCTTTCACATGCTAATTCAGGAAAAGCTATTTGGCCCTCTGCTGACCCCATTAGAGTGATAATTCACCTGGTCCTGAAAGGGCACAACCCCAAATTACTCTTTAGCTCTGTGAAGACATGGATGGAGACACAAATGCATCAGGAAGAGAAGTATTTTATTAAAACTATATCTTTTTAAATCAATTTATTTAATTGAAAAAAAAACAGCTAAAGATTAATAACTGGCTACACAAAAAAGAATGCTAATATAAAAGAAGAAAATTTGAAACAAAACAAAATTGTACTTGGTCACTATGAAACTTTCTAAGATTTAAAAAGCCCAATTTAACTATTATTTCATCCTGAAATTCATTCAGCCTGTTTTTCTTATAAATTATCTTTTTAATGGAGCCTCTGCATCGAAGCCACAAGAATTGTCTTCTTTTGCTGTTCCTCTTATTGAGCTGATATTTTGAATATGAAGTGGCCATTAACTTGACACATATGAGAAATTTTCACAACTCATTGTCATTAATGAAAATTGGGTGGCTTCTTTTTGGAAAGGGCAGATGTTTGTTATCAATGATGATGATGTTGATTTTTTGACAAAAGTGAATTTATTTAATTAGCTTTTTATGGAAATTATAATAATTCATTTTCACGTAGACACCCTTACAGAACTTGATACACATCATCTATCATCAAAGAAGACTCGCTGGATGCCACATAAAAGAGAGAAACCAGTCTGATGGGATTCTTGCTACAACTTTTATTACTGGATTGGGGCAAGAATTATTCCTAAATTCCTATTTCTTCATCCATGAAATAAGAATATAGTTTCTCCTTTCATTTATTAAGGTTAAAGATTATAATGTATGTAAAATGTTTAACACAGTGCCTGGCTAAACTGTAAATTTATTGAGTTATCTCATGTGACCACAGGCAAGTTGCTTTAGTTTCCTCGTTAAAACGTCTTTGCAAAATATTAGAACAAGTTTATGTCAAGGCCTAGTATGTGTACATAACTATTATTATGCCTATTATTATCATTCTTTATAAATAGCCAACTCTTTTTAAACCAGAATTGACAGTACTACCAAAATCAAAAATAATAGATTAAAAAATAACAAACCAAAACTTAAATAAAATTGTCTACAGGCAAAATGCCCCTAAATCGGTTCATGAGTTGCATTGTTGCATTAAAACAAACAAACA
>NW_006494614.1:16737590-16756585 GCF_000325575.1 Pteropus alecto | reverse complement strand
GCTGAGCACCTGTTTATTTCAATTACCAAAGCATGGGAGATTCTATCTGAAAACTTTTCTTCTGAGCCAAGAATCTAAATTTATTCCACTGATGGTTTGCATGATATTTCTAAATAGGAAATACGAATTGTTCATAAAAGTATTAAATATTCTTATAGTTGTTAATGAGAATGTTTCATGTTTACAAATGTGATTTGAATTATAAGTGGGTAAGACTTTGAAAAGCCAAAGGCGGAAGGCCATTGGTGGGAATCACACCACTGAAATTTCTGCAATGCTCACTTGTACATCCTCAGAATTATGTTTTCATCTTTGTCTGCAGACACTGAAAGTTGTTGAGAGTTCTGAGTGTTCCGTTTACTTTGCTTTATGAAAGCCAGCACCTCCATTCTGGTCCAAGCAGGCAACCGGCTCTCGGAGTTCAAGGAGGTAGTGTTTCTTTCCAAACAACCAGTGCCTCTGGTGCCTTTAGGGAATAAGGACTCTCACCCGCCTCCCGCCCCCCGAACTTTCTTTGACTACCTGACTTGACTTTTTACCTCCTCTTGGTCTGTTTCTTTGTGACCAGGCTCATCATGCACTTCCAGATAAACAGTGGTACGAGCCTGATTGTCAAAGTTCTGCCCTCCCATGTCAGTGCTGAAATCTATCACTTAGGTCTTCATACATCTTGACTTCTACTCTGGATATGGCCTAGAAATACCACAAGTGGGGCTCTACCCCTCAGGGTTAGAGTATTTGACACCAGAGATTACAACATAGGAATTAGAAATAATGAATAAAATCCTCTTTTTGTGGAAAAAAATGTTGTTTTTTATTCCTTTTTAATATCTCTCAATTAAAGAAAAAACTTTATTGAGGTGAAATTTACATACCATAAAATAGACTCATTTTAAATATACAATTCAATGATTTTTAAAAAATAAATTTACCAAGTTTTGCAATCACCAAAATCCAGTTTTAGAACATTTTGGACTGTTCATTGCTAGTATATAGAAATACAATTGATTTTTATACGTTGATCTTGTATCCTAATATCTTGTTGAATTTTTTATTAGTTCTAATAGTTTTTTCTAAATATAGCATTCTGTCGTTTATGAATGAAGACAGTTTTACTTCTTCCGCAATTTTTAATCCAATATTAGATATCAAATCTAGGCTCTTCATGAGAAGGAGGTGCTGGGAGGAGGTGTTGATTTTGGTCCACACAACCCTCAGAGGTTACCTGTGTAGCAAGTGATAAAAACAAAGAACCTATTCCTTGGTTTCAAGAATAGGCTACCTCTTTATGATTACTTATAACTGTGGTTGTAATTATATTTTACATTTATATTTATATATTTATTTGTAATTGTAGTTATTTACCAAAGTTAATGAAGGTATTTTTCTTCTTGGATTGAAAAAGAAAAGAAATGCAGGACTGGCAATTCAAATATATTTCAGTAACATTTAGGGATATAACCTGTGAGCTATATACTGTAATTTCTACTAGGTGTTCTTTGCCATTACTCCTTTCTCAACTAAACAATGAAAGAATTACTCACTCTCAAAAAAAATTCTTCTTTATTTTTCTTCATAATTTCTCAATAGCACTTGATTTGATAGTTTTGTAAACTCCCTTCGACTTCATATTCATTACTAATTTATTGCTAAATCTTACTCCTCTCTTAAAATATAGCTCTTGAAGCTTATCTCTTTAAATTGTTCCTCTCACACTTTCTCCTTGACCAGAGTTATTTTCTCTGTTGGTAAAGCTATTCAATTTTCTTCTAGATAAAATATCGATCCACACATTTACTATTTCCCATCTCTTTTAATGTAAACCTTTCCTATTGTTCGTACTTATAAATCACTTCCATTCATTAAAAATCATTTTCCATCCTTGTTCTTGTAAGAATAGACATTTACTGGCCTCCTCTCTTGTTAACGCTATTCCCCTCTCAAGATCTTCATTATCTTATGAATCTAGTTTGTATTCCATGTATACATACACATGGTATCTCTTCCAGTCTGTTTTGGCTAACCTTTTAAGTTTTAAGGTGCAAAGCAAGCTAAATATGAGAGGACTTTAGTCTTCGCGTAGCTACCCTCTTGAAATCATTTCTCCTCTATCTATTGGAGAGAGTTGCACTCATGCATTCACATATTTACCAAACTGGAGGCTTGGCTGCCAGGGAATGTGTTCTGTCTAGTCATCTGTGTACCCCCAGAATTTAGCACAGGTCCCAGCACAAAGATGTGTTTTCCCCACCTTGGATGACTAGCACCTTGAAAGTGCCTGATGACCTGCTAGGCTGTAGGAACAAGAACAGAAAGCAGAAGCAGCCAGGGCTTTGATGAGTTCACATTCTAACTTCGGGCAGCATGAAGAGAACAACAATGGAGGCACAGACAAACTCCTGGGGACACACAAAGAAAATATCTGCCTAGGGAGGTTCAGCAAAGGTTTCAGGAGGAAGGTGCCAATGGAACGGAGCCTTGAAGGAGTTTTTGCCAGAAGGGAATCTTAAGCAGAATAGTCCCATAGACACTTTAGCTATTGAAGCAAAGCTGAAAACAACAGTATATTAAGAACAAACATTCTGGGTTCTAGTCCTGTCTTTGCTATTTTATAGTCATGTGATCCTGGACATGTCACTTATCTGTGTTCCAATGTCCCATTTTTTAAATGAGAAATTTCTGTGAGGATCATGTGAAATGATCCATGTGTAAGCTCACTTGTAAATTCTAAAACATTATATGAAAGTAGCTTAATTTTAATATATGCAGTACATACGATATGAAAATTCATACTCCCTGTTTGACACCCAATATGTACTATTTATTTATTTATTTAAATTTTATTAGTTTCGAGTATACAGTACATTGGCTAGCCATTCATATAGTTTATAAAATGATCCCCCTAATTGCTTTTTCTATACTATTTATGATTATAAAATATTTTACATATAATGTATATTATTATATATAATGAAAAATTATCATTATTTAAAAAATCAAGCCCTAGGGGGAGAAAAACATATTATTTAGAATTATGTATGTAAAACACCAGAGGAAATACCTGAAAGTATATGCCTTTGGGGAGAGGGCTTGGTGGGAAGTATGCAGCAGGTAACTGTTACGTACTTCTTGACTTTGAAAATATTTGATTTTAAAAAATAAAATAAGTTAAAATTTTAAAAGTTAAAGTGGAGAAACACAGAGAAGGATGTTTGTGACTTGCAACCCTCTGTTCCATCATATTCTCAAACACAAGAGGACAGACCCAGCACCCCTTGGAGCCCGGCTTCATACCCAGACTCCTACACTGACTTTTCTGGAGAGGTTACCAAGGCTCTAGAGGGGCATTTTTTTCTTTTTTAATGGGTGCTGCACTATGTCCTCAGAGGCTGTTCTTCTGTGGAATCATTGTTAGTTGTCACAATTGTCAGAAGTGGGGAGGTCGGGGAGTGAGATCTGGAGGGAATTACTATGTTTCTTAGGCAGGAAGCAGGGATGCTAGACATCCTGTAATGTGTGAACAGTCCTGTACAATGTAGCATTGTCCTACATCTCTCATGACTTTCACATGTTCCCCTGGGCATTCATGTAAGTTAAAAAAAAATCCCATTAATAAATTTCTAAGCCTAGACCCTAACTCTGTTTTAACATATACACACTGAATATTCTGAATACTTTTTACACAGTTTTAAACATTGTGCTTAGTTTGGAACTTTAACAAGTGTTGTGCTACATTTCAGAAAATCACATCACCAACAATAATGTCATTTGTAGTATTTGAGTCTCCACTACAATTATGACTGTTGCATCATAGCGATTCCATGCATACCTATAAAGATATTTATCTCCCATTTCAAAGTTTCAAGTATTAAGATAATAGTGGATAATTCCCTGAATATGTCTTATTTTTCTTAAATCTAAATTTATTTTGAGCATCTATCCACTCCATTGTGTGTTCTTGTGAGGTCACACTCAAACATTTACATATCAAAATACATTGTTATAAATTACTTTTCAAAAATATAGTTTCTTCATTTTGTAGTTAGAGCAGTATATTGAGTTTTCAAAATTATGCCTGTAGGTATGTTATATTATCGACGAGTTTTAGTTCAGGATAGTTAAAGAGATGTTAACAAATATTTGTTTTGTAAAAAGGGTGGGTCTGATTGAGTGGAGTAAAACTGTTTTGAGAAGCCTTGGAAGTTCATTCTTGTATTTGACCGCGATTCTCCTATTGCTGCTTGATGACATTTTCCATTTTTCAGTTATTTCCCTCCTCCTTTTGAAGATGGAAAAGAGATACTCAGAACCACCTTAAAATTTTCTTTCTCTTTTTCAAGTTCAAAAGTATAAATGATGTGATATCTTGTGCTCACTAGGCTTGGTATAAAAAGCCTTTTCTGGATATAAATACAATTTTGCATGGCTCTAAGTTCAAAATCTATGTTCCTGTGAAATCAGCCAAAAGATGGCAGTAGCTTTTCTGCAGTCTTTTCACTACAGCCTTTCTTGAGTGTCCCTGACCAGGGGACTGACTGGTCCTGCTTTATGATCTGTGGGGCCTCCCATGTCTTCACCCCCAGAGCTAGGGCCTGCTGCACTCTGCATTCCAGCCTTTGCACTGCTAATTCACCAAACTAATTAGGCTTGTTAAGGGTCCATAAAGGCAGAAATCTACTGGAGTTTAGTCTCATTCATTTCTTTCAGAAAAACTTGCAAGGAAGCTCCTGTCTGCTTTTGGAACGGGAACAGAATCTCAAAGGCTTGGCGTAAGAGACAGTTGAAGGCGCCAACCTTCCAGGCCAAAGATTCTACTCACAAAGAGTCCCAATTCAACTTTTTCCCTTGAGGAAAACTTCAAAGTATGCAGGACCCAAAATATTCATGTAATGAAAATAAACCGAGGGATAACATACTTAGCTGAGGCTCGCTGGAAACACATTTCTCCTACTATATCTCAATTCTCTCTGCCTCCAGGACTGCCTTGTGGTACTTAATTACCTGTAATGAGGACAATGTCAGGTGTTCTGTTGTTCACTCACTGATATAGCTTACCATGTGCTGGGCACCACTCTAAGCACTTAAAAATATTAATTCATTTAATCCTCGTAACAACCCTGCAAGATAGGACTCTTCTTAATCTTACTTTATAGATTTTCCTTTGGTAGTGTTTTTTTCTTTGTTTCTTTTTTTCCCCACATAAGGTTTTAGGACAGTACATAATTATGTTTTGAAATTTTTTTTTTTTTTAAATGATTGAAAAAAATCAGAAAATGACTATAGTAAAGATCAGAACAAAGCATAATCTCAAGACACAATGTTTGGAGTTGTGGGTTATTTTTTGTTTTAGGAGACATATAAACCACCCAAGGAATTTCATAGAAGGGCACAAACTAAAACCTCATAGAGATTTGTTTGGACATTGGACTCAGTTTATCAGAATAAAGCAGCTAAATAGACCAGATCTCTTGGATTTCTCTTGTTTTTATATGCTTTTAGCATTACCTATTTTCCCCCCTACTAGTGAGTTGCTTACCTCTGGGCTTTTGGGGGATGGTAAGAGAAGAACAGCATCCTTACAACCTGTGTAAGCGTATTGTTCACACATCAATGCACATACTCAAAGAACAAATGTCCAGCTTTGGTTTGACTACTGCAGAGAATCATCCATACTTTCCGCTTGCCCCTATATAGTGCCATTTATCTGGAAGTTTTTGTGATGATTTGATCAAAATTTAATGCATATGTAGTTAGTGTGTTTAGAAAATTACCAGAGTGCTTGCAAAGTCTTAAAATATATGGCCTGTTAAAATTAGAACTTTTCTATTGGATGGAGCATTTTGAATTTTGCAAAAGAGGAGTATATAGGAGCATAACTTGTCAGATAGATCTTCCTTAAAGAATTTATTTAGGGTATTGAAACTTCTACCACTCTTATGTTTGAATTCTGAAGGACATGTCATTTAGATTTGGATTATTGTCAACTATCAATTAGTGGAGAGAGGTGTGGGACTGCTCTCTCTCTCTCTCTCTGAAAGCATTTTTTCCATGCCACTGAAATTTTACAGCAGGCCTCCTATTAACAAGAATGGTCAGAGAATGCGGCGGCCTTGTTACTTGGATAAGGAAAAGTTTTTGAGAAAGCCCATTCTGTTAGAGCTCTTGGACTTCTTTATAAAATTAATTAGTCCACTTAATGGCCTTAGAAAACAAAGTGTGTAGTATTAAATATCGCTGAATCTTTCTTTCAGGGTACAGTGTCTTGCTATGCCTCAGGGTCTTCATTCTCAAGGCCCATTATTACACAGAATTGCAGTTAGAGAACAGACAGACAGGACTCAACCTACACTGCTCCCTGAACCTACCTACTCTGGAATTCTTTTCACTTATATTCCTGACATAAGCTTTTTTCCTTATCAGCGAGATACACAAGTTCTGGAGCAGTCTGCCAACATTTAAATTCTAGTTCTACCACTTAACTGACTGTATCACCTTAGGCAAGTTAGTTATCTGTTCTTAAGTTTTCTTATCTATAAAACAGGCTATCCAATTCATTAATGCTCATGTTATGAGTATTAAATATTCATACAAAAGTATGAAGGAGAATGCCACGCCTGGTGTTAGCCAAACTGTAAAGCTTTAGGGCATAGTGTCAAAGACTGTCCTCATTTCTGACATGATTTGCAAGTTCTCAAAACCACCCAGGTTTGATAATGCCATAAAACTGGGAAGACTCAAAGACTCACTGAAAACTATTACACTCATGGTTAATGGTTATGGTTTATTACAGAGAGAGGATACAAATTAGAACAGGCTAAAGGAAGAGATACATAGGGGGATTCCAAAGGCAAAATCTTCCTTGGCCTCAGGATGTGTTACCCTTCTGGTATCAGTGTGTGACAATGCACGTGGAGTACTCCCTACCTGGGATATACTTCTGATTTTTGGAATCCAGAGTTTTTACTGGGGCTTCATTACACAGGTATGATTGATTGAATGATTGCCCAAGTGTTTGAACAGTCTCCATCTCGCTGCCGCTCCACCCACCTCCTCCTGGAAACATGAATAACAAAGACACTCTTATCACTTGGGAAATTCCAAGGATTTAAAGATTACTTTATAGAAGTTAGGGACAAAGGCCAGACCTCTCCTTGGTTCAGGCAAAATTCATTACTACGCAGCCTAGCACAAAGTAAATACTCTCTTAATGTGTATAGTTATCATTATTAATTGTTCTCTTTCTCCTATAAGAGGGTCAAAGAGAAATATTTTTCCCACTTCTAATTTTTATTGTGAAAATATACAAGCATTGCAGAAAAGTATAAGAAACCTTGTATACACCCACCACTAGATTTAACAATTAACATTTTGCCAAATTTACTGTATCTGTGTAGATGGATATATGTATACATATGTTGCATATATAATATACATTACATATATAAAATTATTTAAAAATAAGTTGTAGCTACCACAGCTCTCTTTCTAAAAAACGTCAACATTAACATTTTACCAAACGTTAACATTTTGCCAAATTTACTGTATCTGTGTAGATGGATATATGTATACATATGTTGCATATATAATATACATTACATATATAAAATTATTTAAAAATAAGTTGTAGCTACCACAGCTCTCTTTCTAAAAAACGTCAACACACATTTCCTAAGAACAGCTACAATTACATCTTAGAAAACTAATAATTCTCTACTATGCAATATTTAGACTATATTTTAATTAAAGGGAGAATATGAGCTAATCGAGGGATCCAGTTGGTTGCCAGACTCCTCTTCCCTGGACACTGTGCTCATCCTGTTTCTCCCCTGTGGAAGGGTGGCTCCACGTTTCTTACTGAATTAAGTCCAAACACTGAGAACCACCATTCAAGGCTTCTATGACTATGTGGATCTCACACTCCTAGCCTACAACATCACATTCCCAAATGCACTTACATGACATTTCTTGAGTTCTTACTGTGAGCCAGGCATTATCCTGAGTGCTTCATGTTCGCAGTCTCAGTTCCCACGGCTTTCTATCATCAACCCTCTACTCTAGTCGTAGTGTCTCTGTCTTTCCACACAACCCGTGCATAGTGATAGCTGAGTGGAGTCATCCTGTCACCCAAGCCTTTATAGGTATGTACGCTGGTTCACTAGCCTTCAGGCTGTGCTCCGCAGGTTCAGCCAGTGAGCCTTAGGAGCTGCCTCAAATGCTGAGGTTACAGCCGAGAAAGTGGCCATACGCCCCCTGTGGCTGCCCTCACTCCATCATCCAGAAAGAGTTATTGGTATCCTAGTGCTTTAAAAAAATGATTTTATAAACCATTAATGAAATCTGATGCAATCATTCTACACAATAAATGAAAGCAGGAAATAGTGAATCGATTTGCTCAAATATCAAAAACATGGTTTTGTGAGATGAACCTACTCCAGGTATATTTGACTCCACACCCTTCTAGAGTTTATGAAGGTTGTCACTGTGTCTGACGGATCCTCTAGCTCCTTTCTGGCTCATCCATACCCCCTGAAAGAACTGAGAGCATCTACAATTTCATTACCATCAAATCTTTCCCCAGCTGCCCAGAATGGTTGTCTTCTCTGGTCTCCTAGAGCCTTTAGACTGAACTGCACGCATGGAACACTTAATTTTGTACCCTGGAGTCTTTTTTTCCTCTTTTATGTGTTTTAGTTTTGTCTCTTCCCTCCAAGGTCAGTAGTACTTTGAAAGTCAGGAGAACAACTTGGCCTTTTAATTAGTTCACCTAAACATTTCAGCAAATATTCATTGAGTAATTAACTAGGAGGTATCAGACTGGCTCTAGGTAGATGCTCTTAAGAATAAAAGGATGAAAAACTTCCTGCCTCCCGAGACTCAAACTCTACTTGAGGAAATAGAAAAGGAAACATTGTTTTACAGTACTAGACAGAATGAAATAAGTAAAAAAATAGGTCAAGAAAGGTGCTATGAGAATGTAAGATGAAAAGCAACTCATTGTGTCAGAAAAGATCTGTAAAGTTTTCATATATGTCTATCTACCATTGGGTACATGTAGACATTCGAGGATTTTACTCTGTCTCAGTTTTGATAAATCAGTATTAAACTTTCTGAAAAAAAAAAATCCAGAATTACATATGGCCAGAGGTCTGTCTTATCGCATAAGAACAAAGCCAAAAATTACATCTCTTTTTGAGGTTGCTATTACTTCTTCAGCAAAGTGCTCAGAACACAGTAACCGCTTAACAGTTGCTAGTTAGATGCAGCTTGTAGGACTTTGCATAGGCTGAGTAAACAAGTTTTAAGAGTACCAATCATTACCAATTTCTTGAATCAAATTCCATCAAAAAGGGTAAATGCATATTTTTAAATCATCTTATCCTGATTTAAAACCTGTAATTAGAAGACCTCATTTTCCAGGAAGAAAAAAAACAATTCTTTTGGAATTCAAGATGACATCAGATAGCCACAAAGGTCAATCCCAGTTCTGTGATTCCCAACTCTGAGGTCACCTTCTACCATCCTCCACTCCCCGCAAATGGTTTTACCTGTTAAGAAATTCAAATTCCACAGGTAACTTTTGTGACAGACTGGAAGCTTCTAGTCAAAAATATATAATTGGAAGAGCTGCAAGAAGGACTCAGGACTGATTATTTTCCGGAAGTACAACTAAATGTTAATTATGCCAAGGCCGAATTGTCATTTTTCCCACAGGCATTCTATAGCAACCAGGTGAATAATACTTTAAAAATGCTATTCAATAGGTTAACTTATTTAGTTTCTTATGGGTTTGTTTGTGGCTAACATCTTTCTCAAAGTGGAATCCATTAGAGGAACTATATGAAGGGTTTATCATGAAAGAGGTTAGGGTTCAGTGATGGCTATTGTAAATTTACAACTATTTATGTTACTAAGTAATTAATGTTGGCTTCCCCACTAGATTCTAAGCTCCATTAAAACAGGGGCACTGACTTCACCACTGTGTACAAGTCAGTGGTTTTTGGTATATTCACAAGTTTGGGCAACCATCACCACTAATTCCAGAACCTTTTCATCACTCACCGAAAGAAACTGTACCCATGATCAGTCACTCTCCATTCTCCCCTTCCTCCAGCCTCTGGTAACCTTGAATTTCCTTTCTGCCACTAAAAATGTGCCCATTTTGCATATCTCACATACAGGGAATCATAGTAAGTAGTTTTTTGTGAATGCTTTCTTTTACCTAGCATGATGTTTTCAAGGTTCATTCATGTAATAGAATGTATCAGTACTTTTCATGGCTACATAATATTCCACTGAATGGATATACTGTATTTTGTTTATCTGCTCATTGGGTAATGGACATCCGGATTGTTCCCACTTTTTGGTTATAAAAAGCTTCTATAAAAATTCATGTAAAAATTTTTGTATGAATGTGTTTTCGCTTCTCAGGTATACATCTAGGAGTGGGATTGCTGAGTCTTTTGGTAATTTTATGTTTAACTGTTTGAGGAGCTTCCAAACTGTTCTTGAAAGAGGTTGCACCATTTTACATTCCCACTAGCAATAAAAAAATAGGCTCCAATTTCTTCACATCCTCTTATTTTTCATTTTTGGCAATAGTCAAAACTTCAAATGTATGTTCTCTTTGATTCAGCCATTATACTTCTAGGAAATTATTTGAATAAAAATACATAAGTAGGCAAACCTTTCTGTACAAGAATATTTACTGCAGTATCAATGGCAGCATTACAATATTTGAAATAATCTATATCTCCAATTATAATTAGTTGAATAAATTCAAAAATAGAATGTATATTTTCCTTTTAAAAATATATGAATGTGCATGTGTTTATGTGCAAATATGCACATATATACATAGTCATAGAGAAAACGGTATGCGGTGATTACCTCTGGGACTCAGGAATGGGGGAAAGGACTTTGATTTTTTTTTACTTTATATGTGATTGTGATATCTGATTATTTTGCGAAATCACTGTTAGCACTTTTACAATTTTTAAAAAAAGTAAACTTATGGAGTTTATATTCCTCTTCTGAATTGGAAGCTAGCCATCAATGTATTTCAACTGTGTACTAAAACACGTTGAAAATATTTTTGTAAAGTGTTCACAGGATACCAGCTATTTTTCTTTGGGGTAGAAGTGGTTTTCAGCTTATCTAACACTCATGAATTAAGGTACATTTCATAATCAGAAGAGAAGGAAACTATGAATGAGATTCTGTATACTATGGTTGATATCTGCAGATTAATGACAGATGTGGGACAATGACACAAGAGTAAATTCTGAGCTCCAAAGTATAAACTGATGGAGGGACCTTGTTTTTGTTGATAACCACAAAAGAAAAGCATCTAAGGCCCCGAGGAACAACAACCTTTTGCAAGAGTCCCTGAGTGGTGCAGGCGCTATTCATGATCTTAAAAGATTCAAGTCTTCGCCTAAGAGAAATCCTGGAATTCAGCTTCCCTGGGGTGCTCACGCAGTTACCAAACTTCTCAGGAATGCAAACGACGAAAAAATCACATTTACAAAATAGCTCCTCTGTTCCTGGCATTGCTATGTCCTTCCAGAGAAGGACAGTGCTATGGTTTAAATGTTTATATCCCCCTCAAAGTTCGTATTTGAAATCCTACCCCGCAAAGATGGTGTTAAGGAAGTGAGGCCTTTGGGAGGTGCTTTATTCATGAGGGTGGAACCCTCATGAATGGGATTAGTGCCTTATAAAAGAGGCCCCAGAGATCTCCCTAGCCCCTTTTGCCATGTGAGGATACAATGAGAAGTCTGAGACCTGGAAGAAGGCTCTCACCTGACCACACTGGCACCTCGATCTTGTACTTCCAGCCTCCAGAACTTTGTGAAAAAAATCTGTTGTTTATTAGCTACCCAGTCTGGTATTTTGTTACAGCAGCCTGAACAGACTAAGACAGATACTATGTACAAAATTTAAAAGACCTGGTTCAAGTCCTGGTTTTTCTCCTTCATGTGAGCCTGAAGTAAGCCACACACTCTCCATGTCCTTATTTCTTAGCCTAGAAAGGAGCTCTATGCCAATTCCTTTTGTAGGTTTACACAAGGCTGAGATGTGGTCATGCTGGGTCAAGAGTTTTCAAAGCTGTGAAGTCCTCAATGAATGGGAAAGTATTTTAGTACAAATGTGATTCTGTACTATTTTGAAAGTGGGAAATTCTCAAGGATGAGTTTATGTTTTTTCACTAGTTCTGGTTTAGTGGAACACTATCTATTTATTAGGACGTCAACGAAAGTGGTGTTTTATTAAGTTTTATATATGGTAATCATTGCCGGCCACTTCTGACATAAAGTGTATTAGATGTAATTCTTCTACACTGGCACGCTCAGATGATTTTATTAAAATAATAACATTTTTAAGTGCCAAAAAATTAAGAAACAATCCTGTTTAACTTACTAGAGATACCATCATGGCACAGACTGTAGATATTCTTTACATCTTCTACGACAATAAAATGAAGCACTGCCTAAATGTAGTAAAAACACTACAAAGAGGTAAGTATTTTGCAGGCAAGAAAACCTTTTATTTTAAACCACAAATAGTCAGCAGGTGGCCACAACTATCCATGTTTCATTAAAATCACATAACCCTAGGTACAAAAGCACCACTGATTATTGCTCTAGAAAAACTGCGTGGAAAAATTCAAATATGCACAGTAAAAACACCACAGTATGCACAGGACTAAATTTTTAAAGCAAATGCATGGAATGCTGAATCAATTTTACACAGAGCTTCCAATATTAAATTGATATTTATTTTACTTAAGGACAATGGAAATTTCCAAAAAAGCACAACTATGAGAAGGTAAAATGTCCATTCTTATATATTTTTGTATGCCAACTAGTAGAGTCCTAAAAAATTAGCATTTACAAAATACTTGGTAAAAATAGCTTTAAAAGTTGTCCCAAGAGGTACATAAAATCAACCCCAATTTTTCATGACAATTCATTCTCCCTCGTTATCTACAGATTCAGTTTTCTGTGCCTGGAAAAAAAAAGAAAAAAAAAAAAGATATAGTTACTATTAAAACTACTATAAGGCAAAGAAAAGTCCACCCCACCAACACACACACTTTTGAACATCTGTTTTTTAGCAGAAATACCACAAAACCTGTTTCAACTCTAGGTGTAAAACAGACAAGGCAGGAATATATTACGCAAACACTTTGCTGCATTTATTGCTTTCTGCTTTTCAAACGACCACAGAAGCTTTACCTGCAAGCTCCCACTGTTCATAATAAAAAACACCACACTACTATCTGATTCTAGTCACTGCAAACATGCAGAATTTTCTACTGTACCCTTAACTCTCACTGTTTCAATCTGCCCCTTTACTGACAGTGTGCTGGGTAGGGTACCTCTGGAGGTTGAGACATTAACAGATGAGCGAGAGATGTGGATCTGCAATAACATTACAGGCAATGAAAAGAGACATTATGAACGTGCTATCACCGGCTGAAGAAGGATCGAGCAATTTCTTTTAAGACACTGATTCAATCAGTGGGAGGTATTTATGCAAAGTACCTCTTCAGCTTTAGTTTCACCATTTTCAGATGGTGTAGTACCTTCCTTTTCAGCTTCCTGCTTTTCCTCCTTCTTCCCTTTAGCACCTTTGTTAATCTTTGTTCCAGGTTCTTTCTAACAGAGGATCAAAAGCACAGACAGACAGTATGTTAGACATGTGAGACATTAGCTAAAATCCGTCAGCCTCGGACCATACACAAGGTAAAGCAGAACCATGGCCAACGTGGTGGCTTTTAGGGGAAAACGGGGTGGTTTTGCTGGGTATCAACTGAGTTACAATGAATCACTATGAAAATCTAAATCTAACAGGCAGCTTAGAAAGTCCACTGGACCTTCCCTTCTGGGAAAACATGGTGGTTCCCTTCATTTATTTGTTCAGTGGACCTTCCTCTCTCAGTGGCGTGAGAAGTGGTTCTGCTGTGAAGAGAACAGCAGCAGCAACTGGCGAAGGACGAGGCAGAAGCTGGAGAAGAAACCAGTGAGTGAAACGCCTCACGTGAGACATGGGCTTGAGACTAGAAAGCTGAGAAAAAGCTTGAAAATGAAGGCCTAGCTCTTGATTTTGAGACCAAGCCACAGAAGCGAGCTTTGCTTCAGAGACACCTTCTTATACCGCAATACATATGGTTTCAAACAATTCACAAGGGACAATGCTCTGAAGGGCAGAGTGGAGAAAAGCTATTTTTAATAAGTTTCTTAATAACTCCGTGCTTTAGTTTCCTCATCTGCTAAATGGGATATTTATACCCACTTCAGTAAGGTTGACATATGGGTTAAATGAGAAAAGCAATTAGAACAAGGTCTGGCATAGCAAAGGGCCATATAAATGTCTGTTGGTATTAACTGCTAGTATTAATTATTATGTGATTATTATTAATCAGACTGGACTGCTAAGACCAGTGATATGAAGTCAAAAACCCTTTTCTCAACTCCTCGAGCTGCTGGCAGCCATGCTGCCCAGGCCCAGGCTCATCTCTTGTGAGTGTCGTGTGGATGGCATGTTCATGAGGCAGCTACCAAACTCCCCTTGGACATGAGGCTTCTCAGAGCAATGTGCTCTTTCTTCAATTTATTGACCAAAACACATTCCTAGTAAAGCTTAAAATGTGCTTTCTGCCTCTTGAGAAAGCCTGTAGCAGTGCTGTTTTCTCCTCAGTACACTTAGCCTGAATCATTAAATGTGATCTTCCTTGGACGACTTTTGGATATGGAATTATAATTTATTCATTGTTTAAAAAACCAAAGTGGGGGTGGGAGCACCTCTTACCTTAGCAGATGTTTTTCTTGGTTTAGGTTCAGGTTTTGGTGGAGCGGGTTTCTGCAAAGATAAATTAAATTATACAAATACTGAGACAACCCTCAGCACCATAAAAAGAACGAAGACTACAAAAGACAATTGTCCATTTTGACTATGATCTTGTTCATTAAAAAAAAACAAACAAACATTTCGTTCTGTTTTCAGCATGAGGTAACAACAGCATAAAGACCTCTGCATTTCATAATTATTTCCATTCTGGGTTCTCAGGTGAACGGCAGATGTGATTAAAAGCTGACTATTTATTCTCCAGTCCAGAATAGCTCTATGGAACAGGTTTAAGTTTCCATCTCCAAAGTCTCTGTTCTTCCTTTTTATCACAGCACAGTGGGAAGAATAATGACTCAGGTCCTCGGCCAAATGGCTCAATGAATTCGGTCACAGTGGCCTTCCCAATAGTCTAGAAATCACAGCATAATCACAGGAAAGCCTATCTGAGAATGAAGACTGCTGCTGGAGAACTATTTCAAAATCATCTCCAAATCCTTCCACCTCTGATGTAGATTTCAAGTTTGTAGCCGAGCACCTTCCTACTTTCCTCATCTCCATGCCAGTTCAAGGTGACTGGAATCTCTTGCACACCCAGGCACTGGACTCCATACATTTTAACCTCATTTGTCCCTAGAGCTTTTAATTAAGAACATGATTATAACGATGAAATGTCCATTTTAAGCTCTCAAGGTTTAAGATTTTTCAAGATATTAGGCAAAGAGCCCAGTAGGCAACTATTTTTCTGTTGCTCTTTATGGTTCTCCTTCCTGTTCCCGTGAGCAGGGCCTACCTGTCCTATGGCCATGGTCCTTTAAACACAGGGCTTTGGACCTGGCCTGCTTCCCAGGGCCCCGAGACTGGGTAGCACATGAGGATGCTGCAGGGAAGAAAACCAGTTCAAACCTCTGGTTTTCTATAGCTATTTTAGGGCAAGTATTTCTCTTATGCAGCTAGAAAAAAATTAGTGTACCTCACTCTAAGCAGTAGGGGGGAATGGTTTTTAAATAGAAAACACTGGCCGGGGTCTCCCCCTGTGGAGAAAAATACATGTTCCTTTCAATGCCTCTAGGTGGTTCAGGTTCACATTCAATCTGGCCCTTTCTATCAAAAGCATAAAGTAAAATTGTAGATGGTTCAATTCCAGAAGATTGGCTGTTAGACATGGCCTTTCGAATTAAAAAAAAAGAAAATTGAGCTTGAAAAGTAAGGAATGTTTTTATGAATCTTCTTACCACCCTAAATCTGCAGGCTGTTCCCCAAATACAGCAGCCTGCATGACTCCTAATATTTTAGGATTTAAAAAATTTTATTTCAAACTTTGATATACTGTTAACAAACGTGTTTTGTCCATTTTCAGCAAATGATTTCCTTTTATATTATTTTCTGAGCATTCAAGTGTTTTTATGGGAGAGGAAGTGATGAGGTTTCACAGTCTGTAATCCTGCTGCCCTCTGAGGAGACTCCGTGTCAGCACCATGGGCAACGATCTCAGTGGAAGGTACTTATATTGCTGGTTCCTGGTGCTCAGGTAAAGCCTTGTTTTAAATTTTGGTTTTTAATTTACTTATAAAATCTACTTCCTGAATGAGCTGGAGATCCATGGACTACAATAGCTTTCCGTATAATCTATAGTTAAGCCTAAAAAGAGTTAAAAGGTAACTTCTGAACCATGGTGAGAGTTATTATTTGACAAAGCACACCATCTTTGAGGGGTTTTGGCAGAATCTGGATTAACTATGTACACATACAACCGTAATTCCCACCTCTTCACCTTCCTGGTGACTCTGATATCGCTTCCTTAGGTTGGGACTCACGTGAAACACTGACTCACTCAACTCAAACTCAGTTATACTTCTGAACTTGTAACTGGTCCTAATACCCATTTCTGTTTTGATTCCCTAACCTCTGCAAAGCATGGGTGTCGGCTGAGGATGAAATCCAGGCTTCCCTGTAGGCCAAATTGGCTTGCAGCTCCTATACTATCTAGTATGGAGATACATGCTGTTAGCCAAGAGGTCATTGTCTTTCCCTCTACATCTCAGTGGGCAGCGTGGGCTGCAGGTATTTTAACGAAAATCTTCCACCAAAGAGCCAGGCTGACCTGTCTTGGCAGAACAGGCGGGTGGACCACCAAAAGGCAGCAGATAGGAGCACAAGAACCAGCAAGGACTACGGAGTGGTGAGAAGAGCTGGAGCACACTCACAGCTGAGGCTTGGCCACACTTGCTCATCCCCAGCTTTAATGATCTAACACTCATCTCTTCCCTGGGCCTGGCCCATAGAGGGAGACTCCAAGTGGCAAAGTGGAATCATTACTTTTTTAAAGATTCTCTAGTTCAGAAATGAGGCTAAAGCGTATGGAGTCAGAATACTTTCAGAACATTTGGACTAAAGAATGAGTCGTGCACAGAGAATAAGAGTTCTTGTCCACTTTCGCACATCCTATGTATTGAACTGAAAGGCTACGATTTTGCTTAACGTACTTCTTTTCTTTCAGGGATCTAGTTCCAATATCAAACGACTTCCTGTGATTTATATTCTTGGTAATGGGGCTGGCCACTGTTTTTCACCAACACATCTGACGAAGGGAATCACTTGGCAACAATGGTCGAATTTACTAAAGATCGTGACCATAATTTCCAAAATGCAAACAAAAACCCAAAGGAAACACTATCTTAATCTCCCTTCTGCTGCTTTGCTCTGGACAAAGGAAGTAACACCAAACGGGTCCTAAAGTACTCACCGCTGACAATCTGGCAGACCGTCTTGTGGGCTACAAAGGAAACACAAAGTATATATCTATATATTGTTGATGATTATACACACATTGATTTTTTAAAAATTCATTAATATCTTACTGTGTTGAAAGAATGCAATGTATGACTCCCATCACCCTCTCCAGGTTGAGCACAGTGAAACATACCCCAAATAACCCTCGGACCCTAACCAAGAGAGAAGTGTTTCTAAAGAGGTGTAGGCACACTGTTGAAAGAAATGGCCTCTCCCATTTAAGGGAATTAAGGGTGTGGCGAGAAAGGAAAGGAAAGGAAGATTGATTTAGGCTCTGACCCAAACCATTATCTCTACCCGAGATTGACAGCAGGAGTACTGAGGTGCTATTTAAAAACTAGTCTCCACTCTTGTTCCTCACAAATGGAACCAAAGCTTGTAAGTTAATACAAGAGACTTATATAACTACGTAGAAACCAAAACATCAGGAGTTCCCTGCCTTGTTAAAATAGAGAATAACTACAAATCTTAAAGGCAGTTAAAGAGAAAGCCTTCCTTTTATCTGTAACAAAAATAAACATTTATTTATCTACTAATTGCATATGTTTAAGATTTACATAGAGTAAAAAGTTCGCTAATATTTTCTTTTAATTTGGAAGTTTAGAAAATTTAGAGAGAAACTGTGTTGAGATCGATGTTTTTCAGGAAATCTTTTCTGCAATGATGGTGCAAGTTAGCAAATGAGATGGCAAAGAAAATTTAAAATAACAAAACTCTTCCAGGCATTTTGGAAATAAGCATACAGAATTGATATTCTACTTACTTTCAGTAAAAGATGGCTCCCCAAGGGATTTCATATTCTGTAAGTACAACTGTCTTTAAAAGTGTTTCAGAAGTAAATACTCCATATTTTTTTGTTTTATTCACTGCTTTATCTCTAGTAGAATACGGTGCCACCTAACATACAGTACTCAATAATATTTGCTTAAAAAAATGAACTCAAGCTTTTCTCTTATTCGCTGCTTTATACAGACTTTGCTTCATTACAATAGCTTAAATAATTGTTCAAAAGGGGCAGCAAAAATGATCAGTAGAAGCCCATGTCATGAGTGCAAGGAATCATGAAATTGTTGAAGCTGTGCTTAGGTCAGTCTAGGTCATCTGGTCAGGCCAAACTGGAAGAAATATTTCTTGCCATCTCCACATTTAAGAAATTTCTTGCTGAAAATAACCACAGGAAGCTAAACTCATCTTTCTTTAAACCACAGAAGGAAATGAAAGGCCTTCATGAATAATTTTAACCCTGGGGTCTCAAGGAAAGATCAGAGCTGGACTTAAGGCCAGCTAGCAGAATGTGCCAAGCCTGGGAGACTATGCAGATTAAATGGTGGCTGTGATATATCACTGCGTAG
>NW_006494614.1:16735309-16737548 GCF_000325575.1 Pteropus alecto | reverse complement strand
GTATCAGATGCTCCACAGGAAATACCATGGTGTCTGTAAGGATTATCATGATGATGAACTCACGAGTCACTGGGAACCATAACTCAAATTCTGTGATGCTTTTCCCAGGATGGTTAATTGCATAAATTAGATATCACTGAAGAAAAGGCAACATTATCAGTTAACTTGGGCAGTAAGTGGGTACTTGTGCTTCTTCAATATGCTTTCTGAGCATGGAGGAGCAATGGAACACCTGCCAATAACCAGAGATCACAGCTTGGATGCTTCTGTGTGGCCTCAAGAACTATCCACAAATAAAGCACAGCCAGAGTGAGAGTGCTCAGAAAGATCTTCTCCAAGATGAAAAATGGCAGATTCTATGCTAAAGAGGGGTGAGCAAACTTTATCAAAATCCTTCTCCATTTGGTGTCAACCTACATGTACCATGTTGGCCTTATCTTACTGTTCATCTCATCTATACCGCACAGGACCATCTTCTCTTACCTTTCTATAGCTCCAATGCCTAGTGGGGCCCCTCAATAAATGTGGAGATGAACAGAATGAGCAAGTACTAGAAACATATATAGCAAGTGTGAACTTAGTGGAGGTGCTAAGGCCACTACCTCATTTTATTGCACTTGATGACCGCATTAACATCAACGGCAAAGCAAGATCCTCCATGGGCACAAAGATTACAACTCGCTGAAGGTTCCAGTGATGGTTAGCATTTTTATTTTTAGCAATAAAGTCTTTTTAAATTATGGCACTTACATTGCTTTTTTAGACATAATGCTATTGAACACTTAATAGACAGCAGTATAGTGTAAATGTAACTTTTACATGCATGGGAAATCAAAAAAATTCATATGACTCGCTTTATTGCAATCGTTGCTTTATTGTGCTGGTCTGGAACCAAACCTGCAATATCTCCAAGGTAAGCCTCACTTACTATACAGTTTGGGGCCTGAAAAAGGGCCAAAATATGCTAACCATTACTCATAACTACCTCCCTATCGGCCAACTAGCTGCCCTGAGGAAACTTTGAAGCAAGGCCAAATCATGTGAAAAACTCCCCAGCTCCTATGCTCTTGCTCCTCTCCTCCCCATGAGAACATCCTAACATACTAAAGAAGCAGGGTGATGTCAGAGAGCCCTTTAGGATTTCTAGAGAGACATTCCAACCAAAGCACTGCCCTGCAAGGGCCTGAAAACTGTTCTAATTCAAAGGACACACTATCTTTTTATAATTCAGGTCATGTACAAGAGTTTCAACATAAAAACCTAGGAAATTAATGTAAAAACAAAGTCTGCCTCTCTAGGCTGTCTAAACCAAATAGTCCCTAAAAAGCACATCTTTTACTGTAAACTCATTTTATGACTTCCTGCCCACAATTTACCCGCTCTTCTTTCTATGTCATAGATGTATAAAATTTTTTTTTTAAATTTTCCTTTCTGGTAACTTTCATAAGAGATTTTCTTTTTCGCTGCAAATAGCAGAGGTTGAGAAAAACCTTTCACTCAGTTAGCAGTACTGGTAATGCATGTAAGTGTGTACACCTTCCTGGAAAGTTCCATCAGCTTTCACAGTCTTAAAATCTATTAATGATCGGACTATATTTATTAGATATAAAATAGACTAGACAGTTTTTTCCTCTTTGAAACACTAGAATTTGAGATATTATTTTGAGACTCAGGCTGTTGGGGAAGAACTATTATGAAAATAAACATAATAATTTTTCTTGATTCGTTGACTGTGAAATCCTCAGGAAAAGTTGCCAAAAAATGGTTTCAGGGAAGGAAGGAAGGCTTTTAGAATGACAGGTCACCAAGATAGTTTCAGAAACAATGTGAGGGTTTATCACTGTGGTATACAGGTGGCTGGACACAACGGAATTATTCGGTAAGCATTTATTGATTAGCTGATCATTCTGTAGGTTGGAGAAAATTCTGATGAAGGTTACTCTGGAAGACATAAAGTCTTTTGCTTTTATGTTCTTGAGGCAAGAGCAACATGAAAGTCTAATTTTGCTATGACAAAGTTCAGTAAGATAGGGATAGCTAGATTCAAGTACAATCACTGGACTTTGCTGAGTACAGCTTGAAGCGTATGGGTCATTCCACTGGAATTTGGAAGTATGTTTATTTTCATGAGATTTCCTAATGCTCCTGAGCCTGACCATATACTTCTAAATAAAACCCAAAATTCAAGTTGCTTTCAATTCTCAAAAACAAACAAGGAACTAAATAGAAATGATCTTCT
>NW_006494614.1:16712241-16735103 GCF_000325575.1 Pteropus alecto | reverse complement strand
GCATCAGTAAAAATGAAGATAACATCTGCCTATTATCGAAAACAGCATTTCTCTGACATTGGCTATTCCCTTTCCTTGCTTTATTTTTCTTTATAGTATATATCTAATTATTTTATTTCACTCTCTCTCCCCCCACTAAAATGGAAGCTCTATGAAGGCAAAGATTTTTGCTTCTTTTGTTCACTGCAGAACCTAGAACACTGCTTGCTGCATTATAGGTGCTCAACATATTTCTGTCAAGGAATAAATCTGTTTTGCCCTCATTTTAGGGTTACTGTAAGGATCGGATAAAATAATGAACATGAAAGGGCTTTGTAGACTGCTGCATGTGATGATTGTAATATATTATTTTGGCCATTTATTGTCCAAATACTAAACTCTGCATTACGTCCTTCAAATATCACAGCAGGGATAGAGATTTTCAAAAGAGGATCCCCTTTGTGATATCCATTCTACAGTCAAGGCTGTACACTCTAAATGACATAATTAGAAAATTCAATCAATTCAATGTGAAGAGGATCAATCAATATATAGTCTGACAGTTCTTTGCCTAAACTACCAGCTAACAGACAGACCTTTTCATTTTTTGAACACTGTTTGATGTCCTGAAGACATATCATGGGTTTTAATCTGGTTTTGATTTAAATGACACGTAGGGTCTTGTCTAGGAAAGATTTTTGTTAGTAATAATATAATACATCTAATAATAATAGAATATTAAAAACAATAATATTTTTAAAAAGGCATATAGGCATACCTCTCAGACCACTTCAATAAAGCAAATACCTCGATAGAGTGAGTTATGCAAATTTCTGGTCTCCCAGTCCATATAAAAGTTATGTTTACAATATACTGCAGTTTATTGTGTGCAATAACTTTATGCTTATAAAAACAATGCACATGTCTTAATTAAAAAATACTTTATTGCTAAAAAGTGCTAACCACCATCTGAGTCTTCAGCGGCTATCACAAACCTTCAGTTTGTAAAAAATGCAAGATCTGTGAAGCACAATAAAGTGAAACAAAATACAACAAGGTATGCCTGTAATATAAATAATAAGAACTCTGGGCCTAAAAGAGTATGTATAAGACAACTCTATAAGCAAAATTCTTTTACATATGTTCTAACCAGCTTGATTGCTTTTAGTGTAAAAGGATTGGAAAGACTAATCCAAGATCTATTATGTGCAATAGTTCCTAGGTTTTCTGACTGACATATCAATTTAAATAGCATTCCCTGAGGAGAAACCCAAATGCATTTCATGGCCAAATCTAAAAACATTAAGGTTCGTTACACTTAGTCAACTGTCCTACAAATTATATTTTTCCATTTTCAAGAAAATTCAAACATTTATCTTTTTTTTTTTGGTTGGTTCTAGCATTTGCTTCTAGCATTTGTTTAGTGACTTGACTCTGGATCACAAACTTTACCTCCTAAACTGTTAAGACACTGAATGCCAGGTAAACCAACGGTGGAGATTCGGTTATATGTAGTTTTATTTGTTTTGCTTTTAAATGATTTCTTTATAGATTCTGCTAAAGGTTTTGCATTTGGCAGAATGACTTTCTTGTACAAATCTTGTGTAGGGGTTTTGCTATCATGATGGACTCCTCTGAATTATTAACAATAAGAATCACCCAATCAAAGAAATCTGTAACTAGATGTTTTTGTCTCTCATGACCCTTTTTAGTTTATAAGTTCAACGATAAAAGCTGTAGTTTTCAACACACTGCAAACTCTGTGCAAAAGTGAATGGCTGTCATCACAGTTACCATCTTACTTGCTACTTTTTCAGCCACCTTGTTTTAGACATTCATGATTACCACGGAGGGTCAAATGCAAGCATCTCTTCCAAGTTCCTAACTTTTTAGATGTTTCTGTATTTTAATACAGAGCTTCTTTGAGTTATTGCCTAATTAATTACCCTAAGTCCCAAGAATTTTTCTGATTTAAAAAACCAACTTTAATATTTTGACACCTTGTGTATCCTTCCAGAGTTTTTGATTTTAGAGATGACTCTTAGGCAAATATTCAGAACCTAAAAAGTAATTTATAATTCACTCACTGGAGCAGAGAATTTATTAAATCAACAGTCTTTTATTTCCTTGCCATGAAAGGCAGACTTTGTTCTTCTTGATGAATTTACCTATTATCTCGCTTTCTGCCCAGAAGGAATTCTTAGTATCCACTTTAACAGACAGCAGGATTGTCAGGTAGAAACACAAACAACATAGTAAGTGGAAAACGCCTCATCAGTGAACCCAAGTGAAATATACCTAGGCCAAGGGAGACTACACAGTGGTACTTTTATCTCTGGTTTATGTAGTCTCAACAACCTTGTATAGGAATAATATTTGATCAGATGCAGACAATCATAACAATAGTAAAAATTCCATTTAAATAAATACAAGATGTCAAAGACACACTTACCTCCTGCTTGGTTACTTTGGATCCATCCTTGCCCTCTGTATTCTCTGGAGACTATAAAGAAAATATTTTGGTGAATTGTACTTAAAATTAGAAAACATACTCTATATGGAGATTTTTTAAAAAGCTATTTAATTCTCTGCATCACAGAAACAAACAGATATTTTGTGGGAAAAATTGTAAGAGGATACATTTATGCACACACACACACACACACACACACACACACGCACACACAGTGCATTTATCTGGATAATTGCTCTCATCTTAACCAGGAGTGGTGCAAGAACTTAAGTGAGTTCCTATTCTCAGTGTACATTCACCTTAAGCAATTTTCATTCTTTGATGATTTTATCATAGTTAAAGAACAGGGACCTAGCAATCAGTGGCAGGGTGCCTGGGATCCACCCGCATGTTCTAGTCGTTTTGATTCTCTGAGATGAGGGTAGGATGCCAGGAAAGCCCAAGCCAAGTGCAAAAACATATTTTCATCCCATACTTGCCTAGCTTTGACTTCTAGCTCACTTCTCGATGCAACTTGACATATTTATCACGGGTTACTATTTTTCCATTATCAACTCCACACCTCTGCCACACTCCCAGCCTCACAGGAGAGCTAAACACCCTGCCACCCCAGCTGATGTGTTTTCTGATTTTGATCCAGCCCCTGGGCAGCACCTGCCTATGCTTGTGACAGCTCAAACCTAACTCCTTTATAGGCTGCATACAATGGAAAAATAGATTTATGACACACCAATTACCTCAATATATTTTTATTGACTAAAGACAATAATTTTAAAACAAACTAATTAGAAAATTAAACTATTTACACAGGATATGAATAGAGTTCCCATGAGGAAAAAATACAAAGCAAACTGATACTTGGCTCAATGTTTGGCTTAGCAAAATAAAACACGCAGTTAATTTTTTTTTAATTACTAATTTTGAAAATAAAAGTAGGTTAATTGAAATAAGAAAAACTTGAAAAATAAACACTAGACCAGTGACAGTAGAAAAAATAATAAATTGTAACAGACTACTGAGAAATTAGCCCAGAAGGGAACAAGGAGCAATAAAGAAATGAATAATGTGAAAGAGAGGTCAGGAGACTCAGTGGTTAATTGAGAAGCTCAACATAGTCATTTCTCAAGCAGAGAACAGAGGTCTTAGTAGAAAGGCAAAGACATAAGCTGAGAATTTTCCCAAATTGAAATCCTGAGTTTCCAAATTGAAAGCTCACCCCAAGCTCACACAAACTGGAAATAAAAATAAAGAAATATAATGAAAAAATACTACAATAAAAGGAAAATGAGAAAAATATTATTAGAGTTAAAAGGTGGATTATCTATAAAGAATTACTTATCAGCAACTACAAAGGTAAAAACATATGGAGTAATGTTCAAAGAGTTGAGGAAAACTATCAACCTCGAATTCTATACCCAGTTGTCATTCAAGAATGAAGGCAAAATACTGTAAAGACATTTTAGAATAAAAATATTAAGAGTTTATTATCAAGAGAGCCTTTCTTTCAATAAGGACCTATTACTAAAGGATCAAATTTAGCAATAAAAAATGAATTCAGATGGAAGAAATATATGAGAAATGTATAAAATGTTGGTAAGTCTATTACCTGTAGATAATAATACTTATTTTTTGTGTGTTTAAATTTTAAAGTTTCAATAGAAACTCTAGACAAGTGCTGTCCTATAGAAATATAAGATGTAATTCTAGATTTTCTTACAGCCACATTAAAAAAGTATAAAGAAATAGAAATTAATTTTAGTAATATTTTATTTAACCGAATACACAAAATTTTATCATTTCAACATGTAATCAATATACAAATTATAATATCTCGCAAATTTTGTACCAATTCTTCAAAATCTGACATATATTTTACACTTACAGCACATCTTCATTCAGATGCTAAGTTTTCACCAGGAATATCTGATCTGTATTTAGAGTACATAAAGTTTATAGTAGTTTTACTTATCTGGGTTGTTTCAAACATATTTAAAATTTCCAATAGCTGGATCTAATACCAGTTTTAAATTTGAATTGATTAAAATTTTAAAAGTTCAGCTCATTCTTTTTAAGTGGTTAGTAGCCTCATGAAGCTACTGCCTTCCATACTGGACAGCACAGTTACAATGACTACCACAAAAGATGAGAGTAGGATGAATAGATCAGAAGTTAACGGTCCTGGTTTTGCTCTGCAGGATGATACAGACAGAGTTTGTTAAAATAAAATTGAAAGCTAGAAATAGGATCTGTAAACTTACAAATCAAGAGAAATGAAATTAAGGAAATTTTAGAAATAAATGACAGGGATGGAAAGAAAAAAAAACAAAGGAAAACATATGATAAATAGAAACCACAAAATAAGTCATTAGAAAGAGTCCAAACACATACTTAAACAAATTATACTCATTCATTATAACGTCAAGTGACAGAAGAAAGAAAACAGAACAATATGTGTATATGAGTGTTTTCACAAATTTTAAAACATGTACAAATGAACATTATGGATTTATATATGACATATATATCATAAATACATAAAATCATGGACCGGAACGATACACACCAAATTCATGATAATGATTATCTCTAGAGAGGCTGAAAAGGGAATGGAACCAAGAGTGTGTTTCGAACTTGAACTTTATCTGTAACATTTTATTTATTAAAAAGATCTGAAGCAAATATGATAAAAATATTCAAATTTATGAATTGAGTGGCGGCTAAATAGAAATGTTATTTTCTAGATTTTTCTGTATTTAAATTTTTTATACAAAAATATTACCAATATGGGGGAAGGGGGAGAGACTAGAAGCAAAGCCCAGTTTAATAGTGCCATGTCTACTCCCTAACACAAAATCCGTGACTAGGTTTACTCACAGTACTTTCCGTGTTTCTTAAATACTTATAAATCTGATTCATACACTGCCTCTCCACTTTCTGCTCAAGACATATAATTCATAATTGCTTCATCTGTGCTGATATGAAAGAGTTGGAGTTGGGCAAGATGGGAAACTAAGGGCCTACAACACTGATTCAAAGCTCTCCCTTTTGCGCTGTAGGAGGAGAGTGGGGCAGAGGGAGCATGGATTCTTTCAGCAACTGATCAACTGTAATATTCCCTTTCTTTCTTTACACAAAGATGCCTGAGTCCTGCATCTGAGGACGCTAAAGTGTACCGAAGGGGACATAACTGTATTTTCCTTCAGACGACAATAGGACCAGCAGCCCTTATTAGAAAACCAAAAAAAGAAATTTGGAATTTTTATTCTATAGACCATCCATAAGGAATCAAGAGGAAAAATCACCCAATTGCTGAGCTTCTCTTTTAATAAATGGCAGTTACCACCCTACAGAGGGCAGTGTGTGGGTCAAGAGCCCAATTTTCTCCCTACAAACTCAGGAAGGTCTCAGAGAAAATGGGAAAATCCTATGCCCTTCAACGGTTGCTTGGGAACACTTCTAGAGGGCACTGGCCTGTGGATTTGTCACTGCAGAGCAAGGTATGGAAGGAAGCTGGGAAGTGTAAGGCCAGTATCTGCTGATGCCATGTTTCATAGCCACAAAGGAGAAGAAAAAGGAGGACTCAGGATTCTTAGCAACGAGTGCTGGACTTTTACATTAAAGTTCCAAAAAGTCCAAAAAGAATTTTCCTTCTAAGATTTTTAGTGACAAGGGCTATCACTTTATAATGTAAGTGAATTAGTTAAGAGCCTAGAAAATGTATGAAAATCAAGTTACCATCAGACAGCAGCCATAGAAAAAAATCTGGTCTCAAATTCTGGGTTATCTATGCTAATATGGAAAAGCTGGGAGTAGATATAACAGTGCAAATAAACAAACAATCACTTCTTTCAGTATGAGGAATGTGTTACTTTGGGGTGATTTTTCTCTAATTTGCTGGCCAATATTTTTAAATTATTATTTTTTATTATTTAAAATTTCTTTTAAAATTAATTTACATTTTTCTATTACAAATCTAAGGCTAGGGAAAAGAAACACAGAAAAACTATTCTGGGACCAAAAAAAAAAAATCCAAATAACTCAACCAAAGAAAGACTGAAATGTGTCTGTAACTAAGTCTACCACTCTTCTGCTAAAATTAACATATAACTCTACTACTTAATTAACACAACCTTAATTTCCCTCCTCAAATGGGGGCCCTGTCCACAAAATTCTTATGACATTTTCCAAATTAACAAGCAGTTCCCTTAAATTCAAATATGCCTATGACATATGAAATAGACACTAAAAATTTTATTCAAAGCCAGGCTAATGGCTTTGTTTAACATCATTTAACCTTAGCCTGGCTGTTTTCCATTCATTCTGTAGGTGTATTTTAAGACCTTCCATTGCCTTTTTGCATTGCCATTTTTTTAATGATTCAAGGATTTATTAAGTCATACACGCAAAACGTACTGCTAACTGCACACGCAAAAGATCAATGTAAAAACACTCCACAATTCTGCAATTGCCAATTTAAAAAATTTTGTTTTAGCAGTTAAAAGGTCTAACTTTGTATTTTTGTCAGTGGATAAGTTGTACAGAACTTCGTTAGCATGAGCATGAGGTTTGAGTATAGAGTCAACTCTCTGCCTTGCTTTTAAAAATAATTTTTAAAAATCCAACACTTAGAATTGAGCTATCACATGCAGAGGATTAATAATCAAATGAATATTAGATTTCTTTGCCACCTCCTCCTTTGCTTGTGTCTATTAATTCCATCAACTTCTATAAACCCAAATTGTTACTTATTAAGGTCATGTCAGGCTAGTATGTATTTTGTTGTTCAAGATAAAAGTACTGAGTAAGAACTCTGCTTTAAAAGACTTTGGATAAACTGAAAAAATCAGCAAATCTCTTTTTTTCTAAGAGATACTTTTAGGGAAAAATATCTCACATTGTATTCGGGTAAATACAGAAAAAGCCATGTTCAAGTATGTTTAATGAAATTTTATAAGCATAAATATACATAATTCAATAATGGGAGTTACCACTAATATAAAATAAATAATTTAAAATATTTTACACATCTCTTTGGTCTGAGTTGCCTCTTTCATGAATTATCTTTTTCAGTGTTGTGGTTTCGTAAGGAATACTATCATGAAGGAAGTACCTGGATGAGGTCAGAAGCCTGCATTCCAGTCTGCCTCATATCTCATGTCCCTGGGCTAAAGTTTCTCAAGAGTAAAACTAAGAGGATGGACAGGAAGATCTCACTTACCTTACTTACATAGCTACTTGTATACTTATTAATTACACTGTGGAAGTGTCAGGTATATATTACAGGGATGTTAGGTATTGGGGTCTTAGAAAAGAATAGGAGAAAAGACCCAGAGGAATAATTATAATCATAATCTTAATAAACATGTATATTGTATTATGTACAAAGCAATGATCTAAACGAGTCAATCCTCATCAAAATCCCATGAGGTTGGTAAAGTAGCATTGTATCCATTTTATAAAAGAAGAATTGATTCCAGAGAGGTTAAGTAATTTGCCCAAGATTACTCAGCTGGTAATTTTGTTGATAGGTGGAAGGCTGGCTTAGAGTTCATTCTCTTAACCACTACACCACTCTAAGTGGTTTGTGTAAATTTTCCTAATTTCAAAACTGGGTGCAGATCTGGGATGCTACAAGTGCAAAGGGCTTCCAGTTGGGATATATTTTAATCTGTAGACTTAGCTAAGGAGCACATAATGTATAAATAGAGTGTTTCCTATTTCCTCTCATTTGTGAGCCTCATGGAATAACAATAAAAAAATTCCCATTAAAAATACTATTTGTTGAGATGGACATAAATTTATTATTCTGGGGTTTTCTTTTTCTTTTTAAAATTATTTTATATTAGTTTCAGGTATACAGTACAATGGTTAGACATTTATATAATTTATGAAGTGATCTCCCTGATTACTCCAGTACCCATCTGGCTCCAAACACAACCATGACAATAATCCTGACTATATACCCTATCCTAGACTCTAAATCCCCGTGGCTGTTTTGTAACTGCTAACTTGTAGTTCTTCATCTCTATTCTAGGTTTTTAAATGGTCACATATACAGATGTAAGTATTTTTTTAACTCATTATGAAAACTAAATGCAAAACACCAAGTCATTTTATAATTTTTATAGTGCTTTACATTTTTCAATGTACGTATGCATTGTTCTTGTATTTGATCCTCTCAATAGCACTGAGGTACACAGGGGAGGTCTTAATACTCTCATTTCCCCAATAAGGAACACAGGTTCAAAGAGGTCAAGTGACTTTACTCTGGTAGAGTGGCAGAGCCTGCACTAAACAGGGCTCGTAAAGGGGTGTTACCTTTACCCAGAGCTGAATTAACTTCTAGCAAACGGTAAACATAGTTATGATGTTCCTTGTATTTTTACAAAACTAATCAGCTGGCTCTGATGTGATCGAAATGTGACCACTGTAAGGGGAAATAATAAACTTAAAAATTATATTGAGATAAAGAAAAGCAATGAGAAGTAGACAGAAAGAATATAGTTTAAAGATGTATTAGACTGCTAACAGTTTAATACATATATATGGAACTTTAGAAGGAGTCTTTAAAACTTCACATTTGGATCACCTTAATCTTTGGTATGTTTATCTCCGGGATCCACCATACTCAATACACTACCCACAAAGCAGAATTTAACTAATTCTGTCCAGTATTGTAAAAAAACCATAGCTTCTATCTGCCTTCACCCCTGCAAAAAAGAAAAGCGAGAAAAGAAAAAGAAATTAAAAAAACAACACCTTTCAGAGTAGACTTTGTTTTCATCTTTGTATGGGGTCAAAATAATCAAGATATAATTTTTAAATAATATCACCGTGTATCTTTTAAAAATACCTTCTGTAATTAAAAATTAATCAACTAGTAATCCAGAACACTGAAATAAAAATCCATCTAGTCCTAGGTCCAATAGATTTTCCAAGCTCTAAAGATTTTATTCTTATTTGATGGATTCCAAAGACAAAAGCATTGGCTCACTTTTTAAATCCAATGCCTAAGAAACGGTGGCTTAATACTTACATTACAATTTCTCAATATACTGTATAATATTCAGGTGTATTTATATGCTCCTGGTTATAGGGGAGTATCCCTATTATTCTATATATAAAAAATTAACAAAGACAATGTATTTCAGAAATAGTAAATCCAGCAGCTCATGGTGGAATTTGAGAAAATATGAAGTCTTACTAGATACCCAGTACTCAGCAATTATCAATAGTTGGGTGAGGAAATTGTATAAATATACCTTGTATATGACCCTACAGTCCATCGGTTACTGAAATACCCGGAAGGCTCCATGATAATGTGTCTCTCTCAGAAGCAGAGGCCTGAACCCTGAGGCCTGCCTTAGGGATTGATCACAGATAATAATGACTTGTTGAGTAACTTTCTCTGGCACTTAGAATCAATAGCATCAGCCAGTATCTTAATAAAGACACCATTTTAAACAAATGTTTAAAATGTTTAACACTCAAATGTTTACATAATTCTTGATTCTGCCTCATTTCGTTCATTGGGCACCTTTATTTAAATAAAAAATATATAAGGTTATTAGAAATAAGGTTATTAGAAATAAAGAGGATCACTTGATATCTGAGTTGCCAAAGGAAGTATTGTGGTGGAATGGTTAAGAGCAAAATTCCTGAGTAATAGAGGGCTAGGTTAGAATTCCTGCTTCTATCACTTCCTAGCTGTGTGACCCAGGGGAAATTCCTTTATCTCATCAAATTCCAATACTCTCACTGTGTATGAGAAAGGCCAAAGGCTTAATAGTTAAGAGCACAGGCTTTGGAGCCAGACTTCTAGGACTGCAATACCAACTTGGCCATTCACTATCACTGGTGCCTTCTGCGAAATGGTAGTGTGAAGAGTTCACACATAACTGAGCGTTCGGGTGGTTGGGAGGATTCAGTTTATTGATGCAAAGTGCTCAGAACAGTGCCTGTGTCATAGAAAGCCACCTAACTGTTATTTACTGTGGCTGTCAATATCATTGTCTGTGATAGGATAGCCTCATAGAACTGTTGTGAGAATAAAGTGAAATAAAATGAAATTACAACATAATACTTGCTATATATATTTCTAATAACTATACATATTTTTATTAACACAAAGATTCCTAATGAATATAAAGCACATAGCTCAGGTCTGGTACATCCAGGCATTCAATATATGGTAGCTATTTAAATTTTAATAGTAATAAATATATTTATATGTCATTACGGGTATGTTTCTTTTAAAATATTAAATTTTAGAACCAGTTTTGAAATTTAAAACTGTTTTCTCTATTTCCCTATTTCTGAATATGCATATCATTTACTTTATGTGTGACTAAATATTCATTTGCCTTGGGCATATCTAAATGGCCCTCTTCACATGTCCACAGACATAAGAATATCAGACTCAATAAAAATCTTGACTATGAACCAATATATAATTCAACTGAACCCTTCTAAGAAGACAATGAAATGTACAGTAAATAAGCAGTCAGTGAAAAAGGAATTCAACATTTTCATTTGGTTTGTTATCTTCAACACTGATTTTTAAATTACTCAGGAGACTAACATCATACTTCAACATACTAGATATTCTGAAGGCAGACAGCTTAAATGGTGTTTATTTCAGTCACCCTTTCCAAATTGTAACCTACAGGGAAGTGGAATATATTTAACTCTGGTATAAATAAAAGGAGTGTTTTAGGGAGAAAATATAGGAAAAGAGGATCACTTGATATCTGAGTTGCCAAAGGAATTTTAATGTTATATGGAAATATTTTTTAACTTTTTTTTTTTTCTGTAAGAAAAATCAACCATGTAAAAATGCACCAAATTAAAGCTTATGTTCTTTCAAAAGCACTACATTTCTTATTTGGTTGCTGAACATTTACTCCTAATCGTAGTTAATTAGACATCCAGGATAAGATATGCTTGCTCCCTATCGGCTGTGTGTGCCATTTGTCCTATAAAATAAAAGCTGATGCCTACTACGAGCCTATTATTTCACTGTAGTTTCTTAATAATTAAAATGATCATCATCACAATAATGAACATCCAATTGGCTGTTTTACACATGCCAGGCACTGTGCTAAGAACTTTTCACCGTTTCATTTAATTCTTCTAACAATGCTATGAGGTAGAACATAATTTTATCCTTATTTTACTGATGAGGAAACTGAGTATCAAAGAATTAAGAACTTAGAAGCTTAGGGAAAAGTGAAGTAAACTGCTCTAAATCATACAGCTAGCAAAGAGTAAAGCCAGACCAAACTGAACTATCTCCCCAAAGACCACATGAAATAATTATACTTTCTTCTCTTGAAAACAATTCATTTATGCACTCATTCAACAAATAGTTATAGTACCTGTGCTAGGTGCTATGGGGGGGGGCGGGGGGAAAAAGATGAGAGCCATCAAAGACTTCATGCTCATGTGGAATTAGAAGGATTACAACGTTAATTCAAATTTAAGTCATCAATCAAATAACGTGTGCCAATTTAGAAACATGGTACCAGACAACCACCGTTAAAACACAGGAGAGTGGTTAAAAGAAAAGGATCGGGACCAAGAAGTCACTGAATCTTTACTAGTGAGGGAGGATGGCTACTGTATACAATCTAATCTAAACTGTAGTAACAGGCCTTGAATTTAACTCCCTCATACTACAAAGAAAGCAAGACTTCACAGAAACACCAATGACAAATCATCTTTTAGTAATAAATTAGCACTGATTCTTTTAAGATTAAAAAAAAAGAAAAGCTATAACTCCCCAACCCTTTTAACCAAACAACTTTTTGTCAGTGTTTTTTCTTTGGACATTCGGTCTTGTCAAACCTTTAAATACGCCATAGCTCACAGCTTTTCTTGTGGCTTATTATCACTTGTCATGAATTATAAATACTTGTATATGTATATTACCTACCCTGTCAGACTGAAAGAACCTTAAAATAAGGGCATTTACTCATTCACTTTAAAAGAGATTGAAAAAAAAAATCATTTACTTTTCCAGGGTGATGGTACCTTGCATGAAGGCGATGCTTAATAAATGTTTATTTAACATGGAGTGAGTGAGTGAATGAATAAAATGAACAACCCTGCCATTCTGGAGTTTTTACTCAAATATAAGTTCCATATCAATATTAACTCAATTAAACTCAGTAAGCATTTATGGATAGCATACTACATGTCAGGCCCTTTCATATTCAGACAAGGAAACACAATGTGGCTAAGATGGCAATTCTCCCCAAATTGATTTATAGATTAATTCAATCCCTATCAAAATCATGGCAGTCATTTTTATAGACATTTATAAACTGATTCTAAAATTTATATGAAAATGTAAACGATATAATAGCTAAAACAATTTTGAAAAAGAACAAAGTAGAGAACTGGCATTACCAGATTTCAGATCTTACTATAAAACCATAGTAACCAAGATAATGTGGTATTAATGTAAGAACTGACATATAGATAATGGTACACAAATTAGAGCTCCCAAATAAACTTTTACATTTATGATGAACTGATTTTCAACAAAGGTACCCAGATAATTCAGTGCAAAAAGGATTGTCCTGTTCAACACTGGTGCTGGGACAATTGGATATTCACATGCCAAAGCCAAAAAAAAATTGCAAACCTTTTTCTGTAATATGTGGTGCAAATATTTTTTCCCCAGTTTTTCATAAGTTTTTAAATTTTAAGTGTTTTTTCTTTTTCTTTTTTTTTGCCATATTGACATTTTCATCTTTATGTAGTCAAATGTATCTTCATTTTCATTTATAGAGTCTGTCTCTGGTGTTATGACTTGTGATGTTCTTATGAAAGAATAATCAGAAATCTTGAATATTATTAGTTAAGCATCCCTTGTCCCAAGCCCAGCACTACTGGGCCATTCCATTTTAAGGAAAGAGATAAAACGTAATATTTCAAAACTAGAGGCAGACAGTCTTTTTTTCTTTAAACCTTTAAGTGTAAAGAAACACTAGTGTTTACATCCCAAATTCCTAGAAAAAAATGTCTCATTAGAGAATTTCTGATGTGACACACTAGACATTTCCAATAGTTCTAGTAATGAGGAACTGTAAAAATAAGTGGAAGGATGTCAAAATGTGTTTGCTGTTGCTAATCATGCCAGATCTATTACTCTAGGCCTCACTGGCTGATGTCTCTTTGTAGAACACCAGATCATCACCTAACAACGTGACCACTGCAGGCATCTCTGGATGTCTGACCAGAACAGTCTAGAACTCAGTCATATATTATATTATCCCACCACCACTTGAGTCCATGCATATTATAATTTTCCCTGCTATTCCACTCACTATTAATGGGTGGTGGCACATAACCTACCACTCGTTAGGTAATACATATAAGAAACTCAACTTTATTTAACTCTCACAAACTCAGAGATTTAATGTTAACTGAAGAACACACTGTTGAGTGCAGTACTGTTTCAAAAAATACTACAGCAATTATAAAAAAAAAACATTTGGTTTAACGTAGCTATGACTAATACATACAAAGAGATAAAACTCACAAAGATATGACTAAGGAATGTCATAATGCTGTTGTACATTAACGTGGATATTATGGCCTCTAAATTGTAAGACTGAAGCCTGGTCATGTTAAGATACAATCAGAAGAGCTTTCAAATGCCTGATAACAGATAATGACTGTTTTTCTCTTTCTATATTTGAGTCCTACACACATTTTCAAGACAAGCTCAAATTCAACCTTCTTTCCTTATCTATCCTACCGCTTTAAAATTTACACTATATATTCTAGAACACATATACAGGCTTAACATTATTCAATTATTTTGTATCTGCTACTTTGGCATTGAATTATATATGAGCTTCATGAGAGCAATTAAAACAATGCTAGGATTACAAATGTTTTTATTGTTTTTATTTTTAAAATTTTATTTATTATATTTTTATTCTAAATGTTTTATTATTAATGCTGCTTCTTACTCTGAAGAACAGCCTAAACAGGTGCTCATTAAATAACCTTTTTTGATTTCTGGGAAAAAAAGTGAAAAAAGGGGCCAAGATGGCAAAAAGTATTGTGGGAGCACTTTTAACAACTATAATGTAGAACGGGCAGTCCTTTAGTCAAGAAAAATATTGTGGAGTGTTATGTAAATGTTTTAGCAGTTACCCCAGCTTTATAGATCTCCAAGAACTATGCATAGATTGTGTCCAGTTCTTTTCTTTGCATCTAGGCAGGCTTTATCTAATGACAACGGTTTCCAATGTAAGTTCCAGTGAACTCAATGATTCCACAAGGCTACTCTAAGGTTTGACTGATGGATGGGATGGCCACAGTAGCCAAGTTCAATTTGTGGCTGCTCCTGTCCAGGCCTTTGGGCTCCAGGTATAAATGAAAAGCCTTCCTATTAATCAAGGAAAGGGTTTGCCATCTCTGATGAATACTCTGATGTCCTGAGGGATAACACATAGGTGCCTGTATACAGGTCCCCTAGTACCAGGATGCCTGGCTAGCTTCTGTATGGGTGCTCCCTGTCTTCCAGAGAAATAAAATAATAATGAAAAGCCAGTTTCTCTAGTGCTCTTCTTTTCTTCCCTTCTACTTCCTTAAGAGAGGTGGACAGTGAGAGAAAGTAATGGTTTCACCAACTCTAGCTCTTGAACAACAAGGATTCTACCACATCAGGGCCCCTCATACATAAAGGGTTCAAGCACATCTAACTTACTGTTCATCTAAATTTGCCGATTCCCAGGAAAGGAGATGGCACCAACTTGATAACCCATTTCTTGATAATCAGTTTCTTTGACTCTACTAGAATTCCCAACCTCATTAAACCTCAGATAAAATGCTGAAAATGGTGGCATCGTTTTAATATCCTCTATCTAATATAACAGGGCTGGAAAAGCAATACTTTCATAAAAATTAAGTTTAATAAATCTCAAGTATTGATACTTTTAATATGCCATCCATCTTCTTAGGCTAAGAGTCTCTCTGGATTTCCTACATTCTTACTGACCCACCCAGCATTAAATAAAGAAAATAAGTAAATAATGTTTGAAAGTAAGGACTTTGGCCCACAGCATCTAATTAAATCTTTGGTACTAGTTATTGCTTGGTGAGACATTGGATAATGTATGTCTTTAAACCCTAGTTCAATGGCAACAACACCTCTCAAGGTGTTCTGAGGATTAAATGAGATAAATGCAAGTCAAACTCTTCCCACAGTAAGAAGTGCATAGTATGTGCACAAATAAATTTAGATTTTTTAAAAAACGTTTTAATTATTGTTTTTTAAAAAGTGATGTAGAGACAAGTTTCCAACAAATTCTCAGTAATGACAGATAAGGCGAAAGCTCTTCTGTATTTTTAAAACTGCTTCAATATCTTTAAGTAATGCAGCCCACAGTGTTTAACTGATAAAGCACGGTATTTGTAAAGCGCTTCGAATTTAATACCCTCACTGGTTGACACTGTTGGAAACACTGGAGCAGGCAATGTGAGGGTGCAAAGCATTTTTTTAGAAACAGCTGCCACACATCGGTTTTCTCCGGGTGGAGGGAAAACTCCTCTTCCCTCCCTGGGACAATGACAAGTCGCAGCCGGACTCCAAGGGAAACAGGCGTCTCTGTACGAGACACTTAGTATTCTGGGACTGCGCGGAAGGGGACATAATAGTCCGCATGGAGCAGAACATAAGACTATTATGCCCCCACTTCCCTCTATGCACGGAGGGGTGCCGGAGAGCGCGGACCCCGTCTTCTCCGACTGCGTGTCGGTTTGGGTCGCGGGAGTAGAGCTGGTGGTCAGTGTCCTTGGCAGTCACTGTGGGCGCCCCAGACGCCGTCAGTCTTGCACATTGCCAACTCCGCGGCTCCCACCGCGAACTGCTGGGCAGGTCCGGCCGCCACGGGCCCCGCCTGCGCCGTCCCAGCCTTGATTGACACTAGAGTTGGTACATACGGGTCTGCAGCGGAGGCGAGCAGGGGGGTGAGCGCTATTTTAAACATGGCTTTCCTTCTCCCTTAGCCTCAAAGCCATCGTCGCGCACCCAGCCGTGGGCACGACCCACATGGGAATAACCCCTACATCTGTCCGACTTATTTATCTTTTTTCAATCTCCCTATGCATGTACTTGTTTTCCTCCTCTCGCTGCTTTCCCTCCGCACTAATCAAAACCTGGCAGTTTGTAGAGGAAACTCCCCTCCTGGAAGGAGGAATGGAAAGAGCTTCTGCTTCTTGTTGGCGGTGGAAACCATTCCGGAGAGAATGAGTTCAATAAAAGGGGAGCCGCGACGCTGGTAAGAAAGTGACACTTAGAAATCGATGAGGACGAGTTTTAAAGAGGGAGAAATGTCTGCAACAAGCATCTGAAAACAAGCGTGGAGAGCAAAGAGATTCGCAATTTCCGAGTTACTACAGAGCGCATTCCGCGCAACCCCTTGCAATAACAGGATCTGCTGTAAGCACAATTTGAAGGCCTTTGAAAAAAATTTTTTTTTGGTAAGACTTACCTTTCTCTTCGGCATAATGACTGTGTTCGTGCAGCTAAAAAGTAAAGCAACGGGCTGGAACTGCTGGCACCGCCGCTGAATGTTGCCGCCGCCGCTGCAGCTCCTCACGCGTGGGGCACGGCCTCTCCGACCTACACCTCCGCGGCTCCCTCCAGGGGCCCTCTACTCTGCCTTCCGGATCCTCCAATGAGGAGCTCCGGCAGCCGGCCGCGAGGCCCCATTGGCTGCGGCAACGTTCTAAATTCCACGAGGACACGCCCACCTCTGCGCGCTCAGTTCAGTACGCACTGTTGTAGTTCCCACTTCATCGAAAAATCTGCCTGGCGACTGGGCATGCCCAGCTCAACTAGTAACCCACAGGCCACAAGATCCTGGAGTTTCATTGTTTTGCCGCTCCCTGTTTGGATTGTATCAGTGTGGGCCTTCTAGGTAAGAAGAAGAGTAAGGATGGACACATTAACTTTATATTGTAAATATACACATAGCAGACACTATATATGGTTGCTACCCATAAAAGCTTGTAATGAATTTTATATGATGGATACCTGTAAGAGTGGGAAGGCACTCTGTTCTGGAAAAGTCTGGCAATCTTCAAGGCTCTTGGTTTTCCCCTCTAGGTATCTAGCGACAATAATCTCTAAAATTACTCAGCTCTTGGTTTCTGAAATCTATGATTACAAATTACTCACTAATCCAGCCTATTTCAAACGAGACTTGAAGATGAATAAGATATTTGTTATGGAAATTAGAAAAAGAATAAACAAGATCAGAACAGATTGTTTTATATTTGAAGCATGTATTTAAATATACATAATTTAAATATGCATAATTTGATGTTTCTCAAAAGTTCTGCCAGTCTCTGGGCATTGCAAGAATACTTCCGAATTTATTTTTATGAAATCAGTTTTACCCTGATGCCAAAACCAATGAAAGACCTCAAAAGAAGAACACTGAGACTAATATCCTTCATAAACTGAGACACGAAAATCTTGAACAAACAAAATTTTAGTAAATGAAACCCAACAACATTTAAAAGGATACTACAGCATGACCAGTACAGTTTATCTTGCAAAGATGGTGTAACATCTGAAATTCATCCAATGTAATTCACCATATTAATTGAATAAAGGAAAAAACCAATATGATTTTTCAACAGATACAGGAAAAGCACTAGTGAATGGATAAACGAATCGTGGTAAATACATACAATGAAATATTATTCAGAAATAAAAAGAAATGAAATATTCCTCCATGGATGAATGTTAAAAGTAAAATCCTACATGAAAGAAGTCAAATACAAAGGCCATACTGAATAATTTTATACATGCAAAATTATAGAAAAAGCAACATTAGGCAAGATTAGTCTCATAATCATATCAGAAGGCAAGAGTTTACATCATGGGAAAATATATTAAAGCCTTACACTACAAGTATGGCCAAATCCACTTCGGTCACACAGATGTTGCAAATATGTATAAAACAATGTCATAAAGTAAATTAATTTTAATGCTTGATTTTCTTAATTATTAATTGCGGAATAATGAATTGGTATCCTAGCAAACTCCAGAAGTGGTCAATGACTTTCTTTTTTGTAATGTCTTAAGGAATTCATGGATTTTTTATATATTTGTTGTGCTTTAATCTATAACCATTATTACTATTTTATTTTTGATGCCCACATTGCCCCAATATGAGAACTTTTTCAAATTAATGTCTGTGTCCTTTTGACATCATCCCAATTGCATTTGATAGATTCCGTGCTTTCAGACATTCAGTGGATCATGATATACTTAAAAGAACTGGGGTAAAACCAGTTATTTGCTTTATAACTGGATAGAAACTTTGAGGTTAATAATTTTACCATAAAAATAATATTTATAATGAAGTTGTCTTGAAAGAGAATTCATTTGCAAGATGCTTGATGGTTAAAAAAAAAAGCCAGTGAAGACATTTTTAATTAGATATGTGTGGGAAGGAAGCTGGGTAGTGCTTGAAATCTGGGTTGAATTGTTTTTCTTTATGGAGATAAAAAGGTGTCCTGACCAAGGTGGGGCTAGGATGAAGTTTTTTTCCCTCTGCAATGAAAAGTGACTCATGAAATTGGCTTATATAGTTGATATTTTTCTAGGCTAAACATTCAGTCAACAACAACAAACAATTGTGAATGTTTTTACTGCACATAGTAAAATGGCTGCAATGAAAATGAAGCTTGCAGGTTGGATAAAAAAAAGTTGATTGTGGAGATCTTGGGTCATTTAAGTCTCTTATTTCATTTCCGAGTGATGAAAATAAGAGCTTTGGTTGTAAAATAAATAACAGCATCGGTTCTCTTACCTTTGAAGTGGGTTGCACCCACCTGAGCAGAACACTAGGGAATGGAGGGTTCTCTCTATACCTTCAGGAGACTTTAAGGTCTGGGAAAATGAGCATAGACCTCTTCTGGCAGTCCTGAAGGTAAGAGGAGTAGGCAAAGAGAATGATTTGGTGGGTTGCTAGAATTCTGGGTTAGTAGATAAAGACACCTGAGGAAAAATGAACATGCCACATGCAAGACAGCAAGGAGGCCAACCTGTTAAGAAGTAAAGACTCATTGTTTATCAGTATATTTTGCTAGCATTTCTCTTGCTTTGATATATTAACCTCTAAGACAATAAACTCTTTTCTACAGTATGTGGATACTATCTAAGCCAAGATAGGCAGTGGATGAATGAAGAGAATTATTGCCTGAGGAAGAAAGAAGGAAAAATTAGTCAATAAGTTTCTTTTCCAATTCTAGCTCTTTTCCCCTTCTTTCCTACTCAGACGGTTAGAATCCTACACCTACCCTAGCGTTTTTCAAACAGCACGGCAAAACTATTTATGGTATCATGACTATCATTAAGGAAGGGTGGGGGAAAAAGAGAGAATGAGAGAAAGGGAGGGAGAAGGAGAGAGAAGAAGAGGGAAAAGAAAAGGCAGAGCATAGAAAATAATAAAGGTAGTGTTCTATAAAACATTTTCGTTTTCCATACATTCCCACATAAACACACACTACACACTTGTACACATATATGGTGTGTGTATTTCTGTTTGTGTGTGTGTTTTCTAGGTTGTGACTTGAAATATATTTTTAGAATGGGTCTTGATGAAAAAAGTTTAAAGTTCCTGCATAGCCCGAATGAATCTTATGGATCTTTGGGGCTCCAGTAATTTCTTCCTCTGGAAGAAAGGTGCTTGATCTTCAGATTTTAAAAGGAAATTCTGGAAAGAAATGATCACTTGCAAGTCACTTCCTTCTTGAGCTGTCCTTCCTTCCCTCTTCTACTCAGGCTCACTTAGGCTTTTGCTCTAAGTAATGGAAAATTATTGGAGAAGTCAGGTCTAGAATCTATATATTGTTGCTCCTGATAGTTCTGTAATTCCAGTTTATATTACTGTTCTTCAGTAAATAGGCCAAAGAATTTGAGAAATGAATGAATTTAGGAGTGTAGCAAAACAATATCAAAACAACAAACAAGAGGTGACAAAAGAATATTCTATTTTGTTTTTATTGGTCTAGTCTCTAATTTGATTGTATGCTAATTTTTGAAGAGACCACGTTTAGTTTTTACAGTCACTAGGACAGTCTATGAGCCACTGATCTCAAATCACAGGAGCTGCTTGATAAAAATAGAGATTATGGCTGAATCTAGGAATCTACATTTCAAACAAGCTTCTCATGTGATTTTTATACTAGAACTTGAGAATTCTAGTCTAGGCCTTAGCTCTCAACGAATATTTGCTGAATGTTGGTAGTTAGATTCTAGTGATGTGTATCTGTGAAAGTCTGTTGACTTCTTAATGCACTTTCAAAGCAGGAGTGGGTGAAACTCTACTCTCTTCCACAGACCTCACCTTAATCTTCAGATCTTAAGAGTTCTTGTACTTGTGCTCCATCTCTCCTCATTCCAGTTTTTCTTGGCACTATCTGCTTACTGCACATTCAGCACATTCTTATTCCTCTTCTCTACTTGCAAGGAGCCTGAAGGGTGATTAAAAACTATACCTCAAAATCTCTGGAAAAGCACCTCCTTTCATCTTTCCAGACAGCGCTTCAGGAAGCTCCTGGAGCCCCTGGCAAGATTAAATTCCCTAGTCCCATATCCCCAGTGGAAATCTAAAATGCCCAGAGCTCCACAAGCCACACCCTTTCAAGATTTTATTATTTCAATGGTTGTACAAGCATACCTTGTAAACTGCATTAATAGCAAGCGGGACAAGGGTATTCTGAGATCTTCTGAAAGGAACCCAGTTTTTGCTTTTCCCAGGTTTCAATCCAATTTAATCTGTGTTCAGAATCTTTATCTCAAATATGTTTTACATAGGTTTCCAACTCCCAGTCCTTTTCAGGTTCAGTCTCTGTGTTATTTACATCTCCTTGTTGCTGCTGTTTAAACTTACTGGAGTGTAATTAATTTACTCTTTGTAGCTCCCAAATGACTATTTGGGGATGAATTAGCTATGCTCAGTAGCTAGAACCAGGGATAGGACCACATTCATTCACCCATCCCTTTCTGCCAGATTGTTAGCATGTCCAGTGCCAAGAGCTAGCCATGTTTAAGGAGGTGGAAGTGAGGGAAGGGACTCCTCAATGTTCAGTGTGAGGACAGAGCAAAGTAAGGACACAGCAAAGTAAGGACACATCCTGCCCCCATAGGGGAAAAGCCACAAGCTTCAAGGTGCCAAAGACCAGTTAAGTATTGTTGCAGAGCTCTTAGACTGGGTAATATGGTCTTGTAGACAACTGCCACTGCCATTATGCTCACATAGACCACACCCTGCCCTCTACACTGGAGATCTTGGCTACCCATTTTTAATGTCTTCTCCATTTTCTTCCAACCTCAGAATTCTTGGGAGCTTATAAGAAATATCCAACAGCCTCATTCCCGTCATTATTTATGGTGGCCCTGCCCTTTAGGGCAGAGGGGACTATTTCCTTTCAGTGTGATTTTTTAGGGAAAAGACAATGAAATGAATTATTCTAGAAAACATATAACAACGACAATTAGAGGTGATTTTGCGGGTTAGTTTAATTAATAACTATTATAATTCTCAAGCACTAGGTAAGAATGAATACAGGCAATAAAATAAGTTTTACCAGGTCAGAAGAATTCTAGCCACAAGGCAATAAATATTTACCCAATGATAGAAAATCAGCCTGAATATGTGCCATAACCTTTAAGTTTGCTTTAAGCACAGAGGTTTGTTGTTGTTGTTGTTATTGTTGTTGTTTTTTAAACATGGGATTGTGTTAGTCCCACAGAAAATCTCATCCTTTCCCCTTTCTCATTCCTACTTCCACCTTGTTCTCCAGAATCTTTAACAAATTTTTTTCATTAGTTTGCTTGTTTTCTGAATAATCTGATTTGCCTCTTTATATGTCAAAAGAGTTTAAAGTTTTAGCTATGTTTTAAACAAATGCTTAACAAAAAGCCCTAGATTTGTAGTTACAGGCTTGAATTCAAATCCAGAGTCATCGAACTATGATCAAATTACTTAACCTTTTGGAACCCCGTCTCCCTTACTGTAAAATGAGGATAATAATGTTTATCTGAGGCAGACACTGCTAGTTACCTGCCTAATATTCACACTAGCTTTCTTCCTTACTAACAGAATTCTGATTTGGGAAATAGTTTTAGCCAAAACAAAATGAAAACTTTAGTTCTCCATTTCCCCAGCAGAGAGAGGTTGCTATGTGACACTGTTTTGGAGAATGAGATGTGTGCAGAAGTCACGAGACAGTAAACTATAACAGGGCAGACCTAGCTCTGCAGGTGCCTTCTGCCTTTGTTCTTTCTCTTCTTCCATGCTGGAAGTTGATAATAATGTCTGGAAGTAGAACACCTATCTTATGTCCATGAGGATGAGCCACAAGTTTA
>NW_006494614.1:16695619-16712228 GCF_000325575.1 Pteropus alecto | reverse complement strand
AGACAGGCATCTGGGTCCCTGTAACAGCCCTGGATTGCCCACTCCAGACTTCTTATTATGTATGGAAAATAAACATCACACTTGATCAAGCACTGTCTGTGGGTGTTTGTGACATGCAGCTGAATAAGATCCTTAACTGATATACTACCTCGTAGAATTGGTGTGAAAATTGAAAATGATAAGCTATGGAAATGCACATATGCCTGAAACATAGTACTTAACATATTTTGTTTGAAGAAAGTGTATTATATTCCCCATGGATTATAACAGAGAGCATAGGAAAATTTTAACTTTTCCTGAATCCCTAAGGGCCTGATTAGGAACATTTAATATAAGCCTCTTAAAATTAAAATAGTTGGGGATACAGACACATACGACAGTAGAAGGATACTTCATGTAAAACACCAAGGTGTCCAGCATCTTGGGAGATATTTATTCAACTCATCATAGCCTAGGTCCTCTTCCATTCAATTCTTCTATCCCCCATCCTTCTCCTTATTGGAAGCTGGGATAGTTAGCAGGTTAGACAAAAATGTCGACTCTGTTGGAACCATGGAGTAAGGCACCTCTAGACTCCTTCCCACCCAGACCAACAATGAAGAATAAACATCAGGAACAGAAACATTCATATATAAATTAAATAGAAAATCCAGAAATAGATGTAAGTATAATTAAGGATAGAATGAAGTTAGCATTTTGAATTTAAAAAAATTTGATATATTCTTCAATAAATGACAATATAATTTGCCATTCATTTGACATGATGGTCAAATTAGATCCCTACCCCACATCTATACAAAAATAAATTTCAAATATATTAAGATTGTAAATATAAAAAATAAATATAATAAACTCATAGAAAAACTAGGTGGGGGTAAAAATTATAAATAAGTTTTATGGTTGCTGTAGAATATGCTGCCTGCCCTACACTGTGGCCTACAGCCATGTGAAAAGGGATGGACACGTTGGCTTTTTGCTCAACTCCATCTTTGCTGTACTGTGTCTCCCTGTACTGCAGATGCTGGAGTCTAAACACCACATCCTAGAGCCCACTGCAGCTTGGGTTCTGGGTGTGATTTGGGTTTGGCCAATTGGATGCACTAGCATGAGATTTGGAAAGTAGAAATTAGGAGGTGGCCACATTTATCTAGGTCTGCTGCTTTCTGTTTTCCTGAGACAATATAAGCAGAGATCCAAGGCACCAGCTTTGTGAGTTTTGAGAGGCAGGACTCCCTGAATCCACTCTGTAGACAAAGACTGTAGCAGGTGTGGTATGGTCTGGAACCGGCAGCACTAGTGGCTTCTTGATTGAGAAAGTGTTTTTATTCTTATAGAATCCTGATACTAGTGGATTCCTGATTGCAGAAGAGGCACAGCTACTTCGATGACCTGGTTCTGGGGTGTGACTATGGTAGAGTTTTCTGAAAGTTCAACCTAAAGTCTGTTTCTTTAGTCCTCCCAACAATCCATAAGCCATTGAATCCTTGAATCTATCTCTTCCTCCTTAAATCGAACATAGTGAGTTCTGTTCCTGCATCTGAACTCAGAGCTATAGAACTTCTATTAGTGTTGATTACCAAATATTTTCAGTGTTGAGTGGAGCTCTCTCTTCCCCCTGAAGCTATGATTATGGAGAGTTTTACTATTAAAAGTGGCACCAACTTAGATTAAATGCAATTGTGGCTATTTGAGACTCAAAATAACCCTTGAATTCCCTACCATAGATGGGTAAGAAGTACATTGAGAAAACTGCTTTATTTGTAAGGCAGAGATATTCTTCAAAGCCTACTTCAGACAAGGCCCAGAAGGATAATGGAAAAGGAGGAGCCTCCCAAAGGAAAATCCAAGGACAAATGAGAACAACAGAGAGCCCCTCCTAGGACACCCCCCACTGAGCCTGTTCAGGAAACATTCCTCACCTTTATGTTAGGGGGCCTAAAACTTCTGCCCAGTCTAATATCAGAATTGCAACAGGCCAGTGACTACCACGTTTTTCTCATTCTTCCTATTCTATTCATTCATTCATTCATTCATTCAATTAATTAATTAATTAATTAATTAATTATTTTCCCCCTCTTTAATTCCCCTCTGCCACTTCCACCCCTGACCTATGGATGTTTCTGTTTCCCCTTAAGAACTGATCCCTGAAGATGGGACATATCCTCTCACATGCTCCTGGCTTGCACCCAGGGCCTGGCGCTCCCGGAGCCTGATCTGTGGCTCCACCTGGGGCGCGAACCCAGAACCTTCTGCATGTAAAGCAGATGTGCCAACCACTACACTATAGAGCCACCCCTCGTTCTTCCTATTTTTAATGTGAGCATTTATTATAGTTATCTTGACCGTGCCACCACTAACTAGATTGTGTGTGTGTGTGTGTGTGTGTGTGTGTGTGTGTGTGTTTGGGGAGGATCTCTAGATCAAGATGCACATGGACATGTTGTAGGGGCTACTTGTATATTATCCCCTGATAAAAAGACTACCATGCCCCACCCAGAGATCTTGGGCTTGAGCTTGGTGCCATCACTGACACTTTTGAGCTATCTTCCCTGGAAAGGGAGTGAGTGAATGCATTTTGTATGTAGGAAGAAATATTTCATGTGCAGAAGAGGAGACTGTAATAATAGCTAGTACTGTTACCAAATATGTCTGCTTTACTTCTTATGGGCCAATGCTAGGATTACACTTCCCTTTCCCCAACTTTTAAAGTTAGGCATAGCTATGTAACTTATTTTAGCTAATTAAATGTGAGCAGAAATGACATTTGTCTTTCCTGAGCACAATTTTTTTTTGTGGTCAAAACCACATAACACAAAATTTACCATCTAACCATTTTTAAGTATACAATTGTGTAATGTTAAGCATAATTACATGAGTGTGCTTGTGAATCAGATCTTTAGAACTTTTTCATCTTGCAAAACTGAAATTCTATATCTACTAAACAACAACTCTTTTACCTTTCCCCCTAACCCCTGGTAAACACCATTCTACCTTCTGTATGAATTTGACTACTCTAGGTACCATATAAGTGGAATCGATCATATAGTATTTGTGTTTTTGTGACTGCCTATTTTACTTAGCATAACATTCTCAAGGTTCATCCATGTTATAACATGGGAAAAGATTTCTTTCCTCTTTAAGGCTGAATATTATTCCATTATATGAATATCCTACATTTTGTTTATTTATTCATCTGTCAGTGGACATTTGGGTTGCAACCTCTTGGCTATTGTGAATAGTGCTGCTGTGCTGAGTGCTGTTTTTGAGAGCCAGTGTATGATTCACCATATTCCCTTTTTCTTGCTGCCATGAGCAAAGAAACACACATTAAGATGAGCTTTTCTCAGACTGGGTCTCTGAATTATTAAAATGCTCCCTATTGAACATGTATAGTGAGTCAGAAATAGCCTTTGTTATTTTTAAGTCACTGAGATTTTTGGGTCCTTTTTTTATTCTCTGTGAAAACTGTTAAGTTTTTAACTTAAATTTGACTCTTTAAATTTGCAGAGAAAAGTATTTATCAGAGGCTCTCATAATGAGGAAGGCTGATGTATTTGAACCTTATTCTCCAGTTGTATCCTTCAGGTTTTACCCTATTCTTACAGTGTTTGTGTGTGTGTGTATGTGTGTATGTGTGTGTGTGTGTGTGTGTGTGTAGGTTTCTGTTTGTGTTTTGACTATGGCATACCCATGACTTCTCCTTCTTTATCCAGACAAAGCCAGAAGAAATCCCAAATCCCTTTTCTCATTCCCTATCCATTTATCTTGTTTTCTATACTTCAAATTGGCAGCGTCATTGTACCTTGTATATGTGATAGGAATAGGTATGACTGTGCATCAAAACCTCCTACTAATGGAAGCTATGAAAATAGAAGTTAATTTTTCCCTTTACCTTAAAAACACAGTGTTGATACAGTAGCTCTATGACCAACTGGGACATAGTCTCCTATCTCATTACTGTCACCCTCATCATATAGCTTCTATGTCATGGACCAAGATTCCTGATCCAGCTTCATTCTTTGTGCATTTTGGCCAGCAGGAAGAATAAAAAAGAAAAAGAAATGCCCTCTCACTTTAAGGAAACTTCCACAAGTTGCATATACCCCTTCCACTTACATCCCATGGTAGAATCCAATCACATCAAACATATGAAAGGAAGCTTGAAAATACAGTCTTCATTCTGGACAATGATGCTCCCTGCTTGCAGTAAATAACATGGAGGTTCTACTTTTGAAGAAGAGGTGATGGGCACAATAATTGTCCATCAAAGATGTTCACTTCCTAATTCCCAGACTATTCCTGTGAACATGTTACTTTTTATAGAAAAAGGACTTTCCCCACTGCAGCCAGAAGGCTCACATGACTGCAGAAGGAGGGCCAGAGAGATTCCATGTAAAAAGACTCAACTCACAACTTCTGGCTTTGAGGAAGGTGAAAGGAGATCGTGAGCCAAGGAATGCAGGTGGCTTCTAGAAACTGGAAGGGACAAGGGAACATATTCTCCCCTAGAGCTTCCAGAAGGTAATGCTGCCCAACCAATACTTAATCTGAGCCTAGTGAGATCCATGTTGAATTTTGACCTATAGAACTATAAGATAATAGTTTTCTGTTGTCTTAAGCCACCAATTTATGACAATTTATTACAGCAGCAATAGAAAACTAATATACAACATTTGAGCCACAGTGCTTCCCTTTGGCCACCCAAACATCTGTGCATAGTCTTTTCTTCATACACAGAACAGGCTTGCCTTCTGTCTAAGGGAGAAATTCCTCAAATCCCATCCTTCTATTCAATTTACAGAGTCCAGCTCAAAATCCAGGACCTCCAGGAGATATTCAGTTCTCTCCATTGGGTCTGGATTCTAGCCAGCAGATAGAAGAAAAGAAAACAGAAGGAAAAGGGCTCACTGTCTTTCTTTAAAGATATCTTCCAGAAGTTGCACCTACTGTTCCATTAACGAGAAATTATTGACATAGCCACACCAAACTATGAGGAAGTCTTTATTTTGGGTGTCCATACGCCTAGCTAACCTTTGGGGATTCCATTACTGAGAAAGAAGGGTAAAATAGATATTAAGGAGCAGCTAGCTGTGTATTCTGCTGCACTTATTTGTTTTGTTGACATCAGCTAAGTCACAATGGAAATTGGTGATCAGAAATAGGAAGAGCTACATTATAATGGGTGATGTTACATTTCTGAACTGGGTCATTGAGGGGTAAATCTTGTCATTCAAATATAGAGAGAACTCATAGTGATGAAACCAAGAAAAAAAAACCGGAAGAGGCATGTCTGGCATTTCCAAGTCTTTAGTCTTTTATTATTAGCATTTTGAGTTCTCTAAATTGGCTGTCTGAAGGGCAAATGGAAACATAAAGGAGTTTGGCTGTGCCCATCAGCTTCCCAAAGGCCCAGATAGATTTTGCTTTAACTGTCTACCTCATGAAAACTGGATAATGTGCATCCTAGATTACAAAGTTCTGGAAGACTGAGGTACCAGGGTCAGAGTGAACTTTACCATGACCAGCTGTCACACAAATACATCTCTTGTGCTGTAAGGGAGACCAGATTCCAGGACAGTTTCTTAATATGAGGTCCAAGACATTATAAAACAAGTTGTGTTGTCTCGTTTAATGATGGTAAAAGCCTTGAATATTTTAATTAAGTTCAGTCCTGTTCAGTGCAGTAGTACCCCACTGAGAATACATAATGTAAATGAATTTAAACCACTGATAGAAAATATTTCTAAAAGAAATTCTTTCAAGAAAGATACATTTTCCCTTGAATTGTATACTTTATTTATTTATTTTTTTGCCTTTTTACGTATAATTTTATATGTATAAGGAAAAGCTGCCCCTTTCCAAAAATTTTTTTCCTACTTTGAATACAGAAGCCAATGATCCCAAAGCTCATATAATGAAAATTCATTTTGGAGTTTGCTTTTTCTGGGGACCTCAGGGATCATCTTGTGCAGTGGTGTCTAGCCTGAGATCTTTAATAATTACAAAGGTAGTAACGGGGTGTTGTGAGCTATTTTCAGTATTGCAAAATAGCTAGACAAATTGATAGATACTCTTGATGGGATTTTTTCCTAATGTGCTAAATTTTATAGGATTTTGTTCCAAAAACAGGACATTAAATTTTTGCTTAATTACCTGAGGAAATCGAACATTTCTTTCTAGCCCAATCACCTACCTTGCTCTCTGACTCACACAGATTTCCTCATTTGTGTTACCACCATTCCTAACTCCCTTAGAAATTTGTCAGAATTTTAACAAACCAAAAAATGAAATAATTGTTTCTTACTGAGTGACTTTTTCTATTTTCTAAATATTATTCTACATAACATTTAGAAGCACAAGGTCCATGGTTAAAAATTATTAACAGGAGAGCTTAGTAGTGAAAATGTCTCAACTACTTATCTGGTTTAATGTTCTACAGAGGTCTAAAGAGGTCAAATGCATTTTTTCAAGGTCATGAAACTGGTTTATGATGGAGGCAGGATAACTCCCAAATTTCTGACTTAAACCTGTCAAACTTTTCACTACATTAATGCTGTCCTCAGCATGGACAGCATTAAACACTTGTGCTGTAACTGACATGAAAGCCATTTTCTGTGGATTGAGGTTAGTGGCTGTCCTCACACCCCAAGGCTTATGAGAGCTACTCTGCCTGCCTGTTTATATACCAGGGCATTTTCATCAGCCTGGAGCACAGCAGAAGGCTGGAAGGCAAAATGCTGGTGCAGCAGTTTTGACAGATCCCTAAAAGCAAGCCGTGTTGTCTGTGAATGCTGAGTTGTGCTGTGATAATTGTGGTTTGCAATGATGTCCCTAAGGCACTGCATGTTTCCAGTATGTGGTCTGAAGAATCAAAGACATTATATTTGGAACAGTTTTAGCATTTACTACACATGATAGCATTCTAAGGTGACAATATGGCAACTCTCAGTCAAACACGACTTGTACTTTAAAGTAAGATTTTCAGAACACAATTCAATAGAAGACTCAAGGTCTAGCATCATATAGCTCGCTTTTAAGTTTATACTTGTTATAATAGCTTTACTTTTGCCTCATCAAGACTTTGCTCACTATTATGTTATGGCTGTCATTGATTTTTCTTTTTTACTTCTTTGAACTACTCAATCTTTTGAGTTCTTTAACACACAATTAATCAACTATACATTAATTCAGTAAATTCACTGAACACCTACTAAGTGCCAGATTTATGCTAGATACTGGGGAGATACTGCTGAAAAATTCAGACAAAACTTACATACTATAGAGCCAATAACACAAATAAATATAAAATTACAACTGTGATGAATGTTATTGAAGGGAGAGTATGGTGGTATCACAGTTTTTTTATTTTAAAAAGGCAGATGTGGTGATATTGGGGAATGATTAAGCAAAAGTCTGAAGAAATAGCCTTTATTTTTAATTTTGTTTTTAAGAAATAGCCTTTAAATAAGCAAAGATGGCAGAGAAGCTTTCAAGCAGAAACCCAGCATGTGCAAAGTCCCTGTGGCAAGAGGGTGATGAAGACCAGTGTTACTGGAGTGCAGAGAGGGTTGGAAGTTGTTATGAAGTGACATAAGTTAGAACCAGGTTATGCATAATTTTTAGGCAGAGTTAGGCATTTTGTATTATTCTAAGAGACACCGAAAGCATTGAAGGAGGTGAGGTAATCGAGGTTTATGTTTTAGAAAATCATTCTGGCAGCATTGTGAAGAACAGATTGGAGAAGCAAGAAGGAGATATTGAGATGTATTAGATTATCTTAGGAATACTAGCAATAAATAATGATCGTTTAGACCACGAACTCTGAATAGGATGACTGTCACCCTCAACAAAGTAAAAATTGGTTCATTGAGGGCAAAAAAAACCCCCTTAATTATTACAATAATCTGTAGCCTTCTGAAGCTCAGCCCTAACTGATAAAATATTATTCCTTAGTATTTAATTTCTCTCATTAGGTTTTAGTGTTGTTTTGAGGTATCCCATGAGCAGCTCTGGCATTGAACTCATGGAAAATACACAAAGTGTATGCAAGGCCAATGCTACACAACTACAGAAGAGATGGTTATGATTGGGGACTTTCTCTTGTATGGTTATTTGATCTTGAATTCATATTGTAAGAGATAACCTAAGCGCGGCCATGGGCTGCAATTGATCACCTTGTAGATTTTATGTGTGAGCTTCATGCTTTTGTGTGTGAATTAGACTTTGAGAATTAAATTAAAAGTTTTATTTTATTATGTAATTTGACAAAGGTTAATCAACTCATCATTCATTTTCTCAAATGCTGAAATAAAAAAACGTCAACAATATTCAAATAGATATTTAGCAGCTAATTATACAAAAAATTATTTTCTCATAACAAGCAAAAGTTAAAAACTAAGTTCACTGAAAGTAATTTTTAAGAAATTAGTTTAATTTTCCATAGTTTTACTTTTGCTGGAAAATAGTTTAATGTTATTTTAAAATCTGATTCCATTGTTGTTATTTATACATATGTATATATTTGACACACTACAATTTATATAAGCATACAAATTATGTTAAAAGTTACTCAGCATATACAGTTTTAAAGTTAAATGTTGACAGCTTTTTAATTTACCTTTTAACTTAGAAATTTTACTTAATCCTGTATTGAATAAAAAGAGTAAACTTTATACTTACTTTTTTATGTATATAAATCAAAGCTACACAGTGTATCTATGGTACTAACATTTCATCATTAGGGCAGTTAGGAAAAATGTCTGAATAGGCTTCTTAGGGCATAATAATGAAGAAAAGATTAATAAAAATGGCTTAGATTAGGGTGCTAGAAGTAGAAATACAGAAACACAGAAAATTTGGGGAAGCTAAATCACTAAGATTCGATGATTAATGAGATTAGAGAGTGATAGGAGGAAGTTGTCAAAGATGACTCCTAGGTCTAGATTACTCAATAACACAGATGATTCAGCCAACCACTGAGGTAGAGAAGCACTGAAAGAGCACTAGGAGTTGTTTGTCATTTGCTTATTTATTTTGTGGCGTTTATTAGTGTGCGTGTGTGTGTGTGTGTGTGTGTGTGTGTGTGATTATGTGTTTGTGGGAACACATAATAAAAAGGTCTTGGACATACTTAGTTAGGTACATGTGTAGACAGAATAGCGATACCCTCAAAATATCCACATCCTTATCTCTGGAAACTGTGAAGAAATTATGTTACATGGAAAAGAGGAATTAGATTATAGATAAAATTAAGGTTGTTAATTGACTGACCTTAAGATATTAATGGTAATCCCCAGGGAAATCACTAAGAAAATGACTCAGAAATATATAGTAAAAGATAAATAGTACAAAGAAATTAAAATGGCATGCTAGGAAATATCTACTTCATACAAAAGAAATTAGTAATGGAGGAAACACAAAAGACATGCTATACAGAAAACAAATAGCAAAATAGCAGATATAAATCTTATTAATAATTACATTAAATGTAAATGAATTAAATTATTAGTTAGAAGACAGAAATTGGTAAATGGATTTTTAAAAAGAATGATCCAACTAATTGCTGCCTACAAGAGACTCGCTTTAGATCCAAAGACACAAAGATTAAACTAAAAGTATAGAAAAGAGATACCTGCAGATAGTAATCAAAAGACAGCTGTAATGGCTATATTAATATTAGACAAAATAGACTTAAAGACAAAATCATTCCTAGAAACAAAGATGAATACACTTTAGTGGTAAAAGTTAATGCAGACAGTCCCTGAGTTTATAGTGATTCAACTTATGATTTTTTGACTTTACAATGTGTAATACTGATGCACATTCAGTAGAAATCATACTTTAGATTTAATCTTTTCCTGGTAAGTGACATGTGGTACAGTGCTCCTTGTTTTCTTTTTGAGATGACTTTTGTGTTGAATATCTCATGTAATTTACGTAATTATGGCTTGCTCTCTCTTGATGCTAGGCAATAACAGCGAGCCACAGCTCCCAGTTGGCTATGTAATCATGAGGGTAAGCAACCACTACTCTACAGTGTATTGCATTGTCAGCATTTTTTTGGTGTTGAGTTTTGTGTTTTCATGTCTCATCATGTCTACAAAACATCCATCTGTGTTCCTGATTCTGGTTAGAAGAAGAGAAAGGCAATTACTCTTGAGATGAAGCTAAAGATAATTGTCCACTATGAAGATGGCAAGCCATAATTACATAAATTACATGAGATATTCAACACTTTATTATAAAATAGGCTTTGCATTAGATAATTTTGCCCAACTATAGGCTAATGTAAATGTTTTAAGCATGTTTAAGGTAGGCTAGGCTAACCTATGTTTGGTAGGTTGGGTGTATTAAATGCATTTTGACTTATGATGTTTTCAACTTACATTGGATTTATTAGGACATAACCCCATTTTTAGTCATGGAGCATCTGTAGATATATATGTACCTAAGAGAGACTCAATATATATTAAGCAAAAAGTGACAAATTGATCATAGAAATACACAATTCAGCAATTATACTTGAAGCCCTCAATATCCCTTGCCATAATGAATAGGTAAATAGTAAATCAGCAAGGAAATAGATTTGAATAATTAGATCCATAGACATCTATGGAACACTCTATGCAAAAACAGCAGAATACACATTCTTCTCAAGTGCTCATGGAACCTTCACCAGGATTAACCATGTGTTAAGCCATTAAATGAATCTCAATACATTAAAAAGGATTGCAATCATACAAAACATGTCTTTTCAACCTCAGAGAAAGGAAACTGGAAATCAAAAACAGATGGAAATTTTGAAAATTCACACATATGTGGAAATTAACACACATCTAGAAAAACCAATGATTCAAAAAAGAAACCAAAAGAGAAATTAGAAAATACTTTTAACTGAATGAAAGTGAAAACACAACATATCAAAACTAATAGGATACAGCAAAAATAGTGATCAGAAGGAAATTTATAGCTGTAAGCATCTACATTTTAAAAAGAAGGAATATATTGAATCAATAACCTAAACTTATACCTTAAGATAGAAAAAGGATAGCAAAGTAAACTTAAAGCAATCAGAATAATGGAAGTAATGAAGATTAAAGCTGAAATAAAATAGAGAATAGAAAAATAATATAGAAAATAAAATCCAAAAGTTGGTTCTTTGAAGAGATCAACAAAATTGACAGTCACTTAACTATACTGACCATGGTAAAAAGAGGGAAGATTCAAATTACTAAAATCAGGAATGAAAGAGGGGACATTATTACCAACCTCATAGAAATAAAAAAGCTTATAATAATGCAAATAATGACATGCAAACAAATTATATTACCTAGATGAAATGGACAAATTCTCATGAAGACATGAATTATCAACACTGATTCAAGAAGAAATAAAAACGTATGTGCTGGTCTATAACAAGTAAAGAGTTTAACAGTCAAAAACTTTCCATTAAAAAAAAAAAAAAAGCCCAGGAGCAGATGATTTTATTAGCAAGTTATACCAAATATTTAAAGAATTAGCACCAATCCTTCACAAACTCTTCCAAAAAATAGAAGAGAAAGGAACACTTCCTAACTCATTGTATGAAGCCACTATTAACCTAACACCAAAGCCAGATAAAGGCATCATAAGAAAACTACAGAACAATACCCCTTTTGAATCTTCAACAAAATACTAATAAATTAAATATCACAGTGTACAAAAAGCATTATACACCATAACCAAGTTGGGTTTATTCCAGGAATTTAAAGTTGTTTCAACATACAAAATAAATCAGTGAAATACATCTATGATAGAATAAAGGAAAAAAACCCACAAGGTCATTTTAATAGCAGAAAAAGCATTTGACCAAATCTAACACCCTTTTGAGATAAAAAATACTCAACAAACTAGGGGCAAACTAAGATAAGCCTTCTGTGAAAAAACCACAGCTAATATTATGTTTAATGACAAAAACTAAAAGCTTTCCCCCTGATATCAGTAACAAGCAAAGGATGTCTGGTCTTACCACTTTTATTCAATGGGGACTGGAGAACAACAGACATCTAGATTGGAAAGGAAAAAGTAAAACTATCTCTGTTTGCAGATGATATATTTATATATAGAGAAAACTCTAAAGAATACACACGCAAAAAAAAGCTAGTATAGCTAATTTCAGCAAATTCGCAGGATACAAGATCAATATACAAATGTGAGTTGTATTTCATACCTTAAAATAAGCATTCTGAAAATTAAATTAGTAAAACAATTTCACTTACAATAGTATAAACAGGAATAAAATACATATACCTAGAAATAAATTTAACCAAAGAGGCACAAGACTTGTACTCTGAAAACTATAAAATTTTGCTGAAAGAAATTAAAGAATGCCTAAATAAATGGAAAGATATTCTGTGTTCTTGAATTGGAAGACTTAATTGTTAAAATGGCAATACCACCCAAATCAGTTTATAGATACCGTGTGATCCCTATCAAAATTCCAACTGCCTATTTTACAGAAATGAATAAGCTGATTTTAAAATTCATGTGGAATTTCAAGGAACCCAAAATAGTCAAAACAACTCTAAAAAAGAGGAACAAAGTTGGAGGATTTACATTTCCTGATTTCAAACTCTACTTCAAAGAAACAGCATTCAAAACTGTGTGGTACTGGCATATCGCTGTCATAGAACTGAGAGTCCGGATCTATGGTCAATTGATTTTGACAAGGCTGCCAAGAGCATTCAATGAAAAAGAAAGTCTTTTCAAAGAAATTGTGCTGGGACAACTTGATATCTACTTGCAAAAGAATTCGAACCCCTTTTGCACATGACATATATTTAAAAATTAGCTCAAAATGGATCAAAGCTTTAAATGTAAGAACTTAAGCTATGAGATTCTTAGGAGAAAACAGGTATAAATCTTTGTGATCTTTGGTTTCTGAGATAGAAGCCAAAATTTCAAGCAACCAAAAAAAAAAAAGTAGGTATATTAGACTTCATCAAAATTAAAACTTTTGTGCATCAAAGTACACTATCAAAAAAGTGGAAAGACAGCCCACAGTATAGAGGAAAACATTGTCACATCATATATCTGAGAAAGGTCTCATATCTAGAATATAAAAAAATTTAACAACTCAGCAATAAAAAGATAAGAAATTCAATTTAAGGGGAGCAGAAGATTTGAGTAGACATTTCTGCAAGGAAGATATGTGTATGGCCAACAAGCATATAATAAGATAGTCAGCAACATTAGTCAATAGGAAAATGCAAATGAAAACTACAATGAGATCTCACTTTACAGCCACTAGGATGGCTATAGAAATTGAGCTCAATAGGGAAATGACTCAAGATGGGCCCTGCACCATGAATGAACAGCCTCAGCGTCTTTCACAAAGAAGAGCCCTAGGCTGTAGGGCTCAAAGCTTCATATGTCTAGATGTAATTTTTGTTAAAGAGAGAGGGAGAGGAAGAAAGAAAGAAAGAAAGAAAGAAAGAGAAAGAAAGAAAGAAAGAAAGAAAAGAAAGAGAAAGAAAGAAAGAAAGGAAAAGAAAGAAAGAAAAAGAAATAAGTGTTAGTGAGGATTTGGAGAAATTAAAAACCTTATGCACTACTAATAGGAATGTAAAATGGCTCAGTCCCTTTGGAAACTGGTTTGGCATTACCTGAAAAGGTTGAATATAGTATTACAATATGATTCTCCTAGATTTTCCTCAAGAAATTAGAAGACACATATTTACACAAAAACTTATACATGAATGCTCATAAAAGCATTGCTTATAATAGCTACAAGGCAGAAACAGCACAAATATCCATCAACTGATGAATAGATAAATGATATACTATTATATCCATACAATGGAACATTTTCTGCCATAAAAAAGATAAAGTATTGATACATGCTCTATTGGTAAACTAAGTGAAAGGACCTTTAAGACATCCAAGTGGAAATGTCCAGTATACAATTTAATATGTGAGTCCAGTATGCAGTTCAGAAGAAAGATTTGGGCTGGATATAAAATAGTAATTTCTAGGCTCTCTTGTAACTAATTTATATATGTGTGAGAGAATTAATGCATTTGATACATGCAGGTTGTGGAGCTTAGTTATTACTTATTATTTACATTTTTTTTAATAGGAGAAAACCACAGCCTAGAGAGGTTCAACAAATTCTCTGAGGTTAAAAACGTATTAAGTGGGAGATGACTCAAATGTGAGGCGTCTGGCCTCAGAGTTAGAGTTACCTCTCACAAATAGATCTGTGAATTACTATTATATAAGTGAAAACTGAAGCTGCCTGGAAACACTTATTGAATTTAGCTACCTGAACCACATCAGTGTCATTGGCTAGAGCTCTTTTGGTGGAGATGGGGCAGAAACCAGGTTGAGTTAATGAGTGAATGCAAGTTGAGAAAATGAAGACTGCATGCGTAGGCAACTCTTCTTCCAAAAATGCCTGTGAAGAGGAAGAGAAAGATAGTACAGTCTCTGTGAGGTAATGGGAGTTGAGAGAAGTAGTTTTTAAATGAAAGTCTTGAAGATGTTTAAAAACTGTTGGGAACTTATGATGGAGGGAGAAGAGAAAAAAGGTGAAAATAATATAAGAAAATAGGTAATCTTATTTACAAATTCTGAAAAGGAAGAGAAGGGAGACATCTATCACACTATGGCGGGTTTAGCCTTATACTTTTATTATACCAGAATGGAGTGAAAGGGAGAGGAGTGGGTTGATATATTTGGCACCAGGATGATGAGGACATTCTATGGTTTTCTTTTTTGGTCCTATAAGTTAAGGTCACACTGTGAGAGTCAGGGATATGATAGGAGTATAGGTGAAGTTGGTGGTTGTGACAATGGCAGCCACAGCTTAAGTTAGAAGGGAGTGAAGAAGGTTTGAATAATCATTTTACAGAACAGGAGAATAAATCGACCAGAGAGATATATAGTATTTTTGTCAGTTTTGAGGACCCATTTAAAGATTTATCTGGTTTGCTACTGTCATCTTAAGTTGATCACAAATTATTACAAGTGTGTTAGACTTTTCCTCAGCCTCAATTGTATTCTAAAATCCTCTCGATGTCTAAGACAGTGTTGAGAAAGCATTTAAGAAATATTTTTGGATTGATTAGAGTATGTAATCAATCAGAATACCTTAGTTCTCAACATTTCCAGATAAAGTTAGTTTACTATAACTTATTTGTAAAGGCAGATAATCTAGATGTCTCTCCTCAATCCTGATTTTAGTGGAAGTCTTCCATTTAAAAAAGGAAGATCAGTTAAAGTTTAAAAGAAAAGCAACAACAAAAAGACTTTATCTCACAAAAGCTAGAAAAAATCTTCAAGTCTTTCATTTTTATTTTGAGATTAACAAACTTCCTCATTTTTTTAAGTTTATAGGTCCATTACCAATGGAATAAACATTAAAATAGGAGTGTTGAGTAACAGAAAGTGAAAACCTTTTTGAAGAAGCAGATAGCGAAATGAGACAGGAAGGCTGCTTCTGGGCAGAGATAAGATTCTTGCAAAACTCCTTCCCTTGCCTGTTACAGTCCACAAATATGTGTGTGGTTGCAATAGAGCTTCTCTGAGGCTCTTTTCCATTCCAGAGGCAGATAAAAAAGTGACCATTTAGTTGCAGATGGAAATCCCAGAGACTGTGAAGCATAGCAACCAGGAGGGAGTCTCAAGGAAATCACCCAGCAACAATAAGAACATTGAAAACAAAGCGACCCCGTAACCAAAACACAGCCCAGACATACTAAGGAGCCAAGGAGAGAAAGAAACAATCCAGGCGAAGTGGAGATGTTCTGTGTCAAGTTCAGCAGCATCACAAGACTTGTACTTGCTCACTCGTTTTTAGTAGATACTTGACTATATGGCAGTAATTTGCCAGGAGCTAGGAATTCTAAGTTGAATAAGAAATAGCTCCTGTCTTCAATGAAATAATGATAATATCTTTTTAAACACCTCGTGTGATAAATGTTAGGATAAGTCATCTGCAAAGTGCGATGGGAGCACAGAGGGTTGGAGAGTTGGGAGTTAAGTTTAATTCCAGTTGTCTTCGGGACACTCAAGTGGAACTATTTGATTGGCAGTTGGACTTATGGGCCAAAGGCTGGAGCAGGCACCTGAATGGTGATATAGGTATAGAAATATGTATGGGTAGTAATGAAAAACATGAGTTTGAAGAAAGTCATGGAGAAACTAGTGACAAAAGGTGCAGAACTCTAGGGAGCACTGACACCTAAAAGGGGAAAAGAAAGGTAGAGGTAAACCAGGAAAGAGAAGCAGGGGAAATAGAAGGAAGGGAGAACACCAAGAAGTATATCTACTACTGCTCAGTCATTTCAAGGTATATGTTGAATTTGGAACCAAGGAGGTCTTAGATGATATTCATCAGACCAGCCTAGAGCAATGCTGGGAGGAAGCCAAGTTGCCTTGGTTGAGAAATTATGCTATTTGAAGAAGGAAGAAGAGCAAAGGTAAATGTTTTCTTGGAATCTGAAGAAAAATGTAGCAACTTTTGCATTTGAAGGGAACCCTTTGGCACAAGCTTGCTAATGGCTGTTCCAGTCCTTCTAGGCTCTATTTTAAGACTCTGAGATCTTTTCCCTCACTTAAGAAAATTTGT
>NW_006494614.1:16690323-16695567 GCF_000325575.1 Pteropus alecto | reverse complement strand
GAAGGTCCTTTATATACATGATTTCATTTAATGCCCCAAAAAAACCTTTTAATAAAGTTATTGTTTTTAGTTTAAAATTTGAAATAATAATAAAGGAGAGCTGTAAGTAGCATTGCCTACTAATCTTAACTGTTATCATTTTGCTTTGATTTTATAATCCCAGGAAGACCTTCCACTTCTCTTGTTCATGGGTCTCCCAGGTTTTGAAAAGCCTTGAGTCATCGGCTGTCTGAGTACTGCTTTTAGGGTCTATCCCACCTTCTCTTGTAAGCTGCATCACAGGATCATTGCCTGAGTCAGAGTGACCTGCTATCATGGGCTCGGCTATTATCACTTAGCTGCCCCGTCTTCTGCTATTCCCAGAGGAATCTTCAAACTACTCTTACTTCCAACCTCTATTGTTTTTCTTTTGGTCCTAAATGGAAAAAGTCATATTGCATCTAAAAGCTGTGTCAAATCCTATGATGATTTTCTTCCAATTAGAAAAATGTACTCTGAGCAACTAGTTTAAATCATTCACCTGCCCCTCTTATTCCCATTTCATTTCAGGTTGGACATTGTGAAAATGCTGTTTTTGGAAGTCAGAAAAAATTAAATGCCAGCAATTCCATGTAGGTTTATGGTGATCACTTGAGCTTCACGGAGAAAGTGATGAGAATATTGACTCTTGGTGCTTTAACGTTTATGCAGCTTTTAGTGTATTTTCTATTTAAAATTTTACTTATTAGTAAGAGCAGTCTACTATTTTAGCGTCTAGCGCATATACTAGCTATTATAAAACAGGACTCAAAAATTGTGTAGATTAACTGAGGTACCTATTTAAAACTCCATATTATTTAGCAAGTACATATTTTAGAAGCTGAGTTTTTATAGCATAGTTTTTGAAATAAAAAACTATCAAGACTTGTCTTTGTAGCCCCATGAACAGCTCTAAGCACTTTAATCAGGGCCCTGTGTTGCTGAATAATGTACCTTATACAAATTTAGATCAGGGGCTAAACCTTAACCCATTTTCAATTTCTCAAGCAACATGTAAACAAAAACCATATTTATTTTAAATATTAAGCTGTGTGTTCTAGTTGACAAAAAATATGAAGAATAAAGCACATAGAATAAATGTCTACTTTTTATTTGGTGTAAGAGTTCATTTCAGTACATTCTTATTTCTTAGAGGCCTAGACACTTGGATCAGAAAGCCTGTTCTCTGTTATACTCAAAAAATTGAGGTATTAGATTTAAACAATTCACCAACCATTTGCAGAATGCAAACACCATTGTCATCATTCTGGAGTAGAATAAAAAAACCTTGACCTGGAAGGTCATTGAATTCAAATCCTATCCCTTCATGATTGAAGAACCTATAAAACAGTTTCCATATAATGGTTAGTATAAATATTATTTACACTTAAAAAAAAATCTGATGTTAACTTCGATCCATTTGTCCTAACTGTAATCTCTGGCGCCATTACAAATATATCTAATCCACTTCCAACTGACAATCCTTCTGATATTTTTAAGAACACTATGATGTCCTTTCTACAGTCAGCTTTATTATATAATTTTGATGTATAGTGTTACTTTTGGAAGCAAACAATAGCCTTCTATTCTCGTGTTGTCAGTCTCATGCTATATGATAGTGATATTTGTGTGCAAAAAAAAAAAAGTCCCAAGTTTGCTTTGTGATGTTTAAAAATAAGTGTATATCTATTATCAATACTATATAAAATTATTTATATAATAATTGATTCTTATAACCATTAATATTGTTATTTTGGGGGAAATGGTATTGAATTTAGAAGGAAAGAAACAAAAGGACTGAAATAGCTGCCCCAAATTCCAAAAGTAGAAGTATTTAAGAAATATTTTCTTATTAAGAAATTCAGAGAAAAAATAAGTTGAGTTGGAAAGAACACTGTATAATTGGCTGTGAAAGTAGTCATTTGTTAAAAATAAAACAAACCTTTTCCATCAGAGGAAGGAAATGGTTGCATTTGGGCTGTTTTATAGGAAAATTCACAAGTATGTCAAGGACAGGACTGTGGAAGTGTGTGTGACTAGTTTTAGTCTAGAAACTAGCTTGGCTAAGTGAGGGCCAAGGATTCTAAGCTATCAGAGAATATGGCTTTTTTAATAGTTTGGAAATGGAGTTTTATACCAAAATTTAAAATCTTAGTTAACTACCAATACTGGGAGAGGGAGAAGCCTTGGTGTTAGGCACTGTTAGTTGAAACATGTCATATGTCTCTTAGAGAAGCCTTGGTGTTAGGCACTGTTAGTTGAAACACGTCATAGAGGAAACACAACAAGGTGAAATAGAAGAGATTCCAAAGGCATGAAAGGAGAAACAAGGAGATCAAGCCTGGCTTTCACTCCTGTGACCTTAGAGCAAAGTGGGCTAGTCAGAGAATGTTAGAACTAGAAGTGACCCTAACAACCTCTGCTTCTACTGCCTCTTTTTAAAATAACAAAACTGAGCCTCAAAGAGAAGCTATATGGTGGTAGAACTGGGTTTTGAACTAAGAAAACTTGTTCCCAATCTTGAGAAAAAAATGTTAGTATTTAACATCATCTGAAATAGTCTCATTAGTATTATTATACTAAAATAAAAAATTATTGTAATAAAAGGTATTATCATAATAAAAATGATGCTATAGGTAAATGTAAATATATAAAAGTAAGCAGCAGCAGGATTACTATTTTTCCTCAGCTTTTGAAGAAGAAACTCTGGCATCCATTCCAGAAAAAATACCACAATAATCCCCTAGAAGCCCAAGGACTAGATTCTAGATCAAACCTCTAAAACGCTTGAATCCTCATCCAGTTTCTGGCCCCTAACTTTCTTGGTGGGAAATGATTACTGACCCTTCCCAATGAGGACGTGTTGATGGAACATACTTTTTTCACGTTTCCATTGGATATTACATGGGGGACTGGGGCTGGCACTCTTCTTCGCAAGTGAGAGGCCACAGTGGGTAAAAAGAATCAACCCCCCTGAATCTTTGGATCTCCTGAGTTCCCCTCTCATGAGCCATGCTTATGGTCAGCAGGGTCCCTGGGGCAGACCACTACTGAACATCTTGGCAGAGCTCTTGTCAGCAGGGGTGTCCAGCTCCCAGGTACTAATCCAGTTAGGGGCGTCCACTCTGTGTTCCTGGTGATAGGCTCTTCCAGAGCCTGCTCCATTTGCCAGCAACAGCTCCTGAAAGGAGGCTGCTCTGACGGTCTTCTAAGTTCCAAGCTCCAGCTCTGTCATTCTCTCTAAAGGCACCTCAGGTCTCAGTTCCTGCTTTGTCAGTGTTTTCTAACCTGTGGGCTTTGGATGCCTGAGAAACCATTGAATTACCTTAAGAACATGTCAATCAATATCTACATAAAGTATGTCTATAAACTGAATAAATAATTTTAATTGTTATTGTGCTACATATATCCTACACTGTGCTAAGCCCATTGTAAGTTTTATTTAATCCTCACAAAAATGCTATGAGACACGTTTAACTATTATCCTCATTTTATAGGTGAGGAAACGGCCTCAGAGAGATTATGTACGTTTCTCAAGATCACGAAACTAAAAAATGGATAAACTGATATTCAAATCCATGTCATTTAGACTCAAAGTCTACAATCTTAACCATGACGTGTGTCTCTTACATATGCATGATTACTTTTTAAACAAAGTTATGTGTTTTAATTAAAAAGTTAAAAATAGATTTAAAAGTATTATATAAATTATAGTAGATTTGTTTCTTTGTCTTTTTATTATTTTTCTACTCTGAAATTACTTCAACTCAACTATTATATGCTTGATACATGACATGTTATTTTTAAAGAGCTTTTTCAAGAATATTGCTTAAAGTATTTTTAAAATATAACAAAAATGACTGGTAAGCTAGTGTAACATCACTCCTACATCTGCTCTTTTAGCAGCATCCTAGTGTACCTTAGGCAGGAACCCACCACTGACCGTGCCCTTGATCCACCATTGACCATGCCCCCAAACACAGAGAAACCTCTCAATTAAGATGTTGAGTTATATTAAAATCTTCAATTTTAACACAAATTGAAATTAAGTAAGGTGAGATTATTTTAATTGGATGGCTATTTCATTTATTTATTTGTTCACCCATCCAATAAATATTTTATTGACTCCTAGTGGGCATTGAGTAAGGAACTAGAAACACAGCCTTCAAGTAAGAAATGGTCCTGGCAAGATAATGTGACACTTGACTAGTTATTTTGCCTGTTAAAACTTTCTTTCTTTCTTTCTTTCTTTTTATATTTATATTTTATATGCCCTCACTTAAAAGAAATTTACTTAGTGAATGTAAAATTTAAGAAATACAGATGTTAGAATTTCATTCTAAGGAAATCATCAGATCCTGCCTTACCTGGTCTCCAGGCTTCTGAAATTTCACTTGCCATGGGTCATGCTGTAGGGACATTAAATACTGCAGCTGCTAGCTACATCTTTGAATCCAGTTTGACACCCTACTCAGGTGCAAAGACAGATTACAGGGAAAGTTCTCAAAGAACCTTTACTTCTGCCTTTGATTCTAAAGAAAAATTCGGACACAGATTTTTAGGAAATTCTATTTCAAAATTTAGGTTAGAATCAGGAGCTAGGTTAGATGGGAGGATTTTAGAGAGCTTTGGTCTCTCTGGAAATCAGCATCAAGACAGCTTTGCTGTTATCCCCACTGATGACCCACATCTAAAACTATGATTGCCACTGCCCCTGGACTAGAAGTCCATTGTGAGTAAACTGTCATGTACAGCATGCTTGTACCACCAGAGCTCTTCTTTGCTTTGTAAGACACTTCTTTCCTGGAGTCTGCATTTCTGCCTCGGATGCTTTAGCAGTGCGGACAAACCTGGTGGCTGACTTGCCTTGTGCTGTCTGCTCAAATCACCTGTCCTGGATCTTCCCTAATCAGGCTCTGCCTTCCTGTTAAGGATCCTTGATTGTATGGTGTTGAATATTCTTGATGCTTGGCTTATCTTTCACCTGAATGTTGCTCTGCCTATTGATAACAATTTTTAATTCATTCAACAAATATTTATTGAGTGCCAGGAATTATTCTGGGACCTGGAAATACAACAGTGATTGGAATAGAAGTGAACAAAACAAAACAAAACAAAACAAAACAAAACAAAACACCAGTGCTGCCTTCATGGAGCTTCACATTCTAATAGACATCAAATCCTGGTGAACTGGGTTCTCCACACCCCACTTCTTACACCGCTGGA
>NW_006494614.1:16683909-16690298 GCF_000325575.1 Pteropus alecto | reverse complement strand
TTCTATTTCTAGGTCCTGATACTGCACTGTCTGCTGTACCACTGCAGTGAAGGGGATTGATTTTATAAGATAAAGAGTGTTAACATGAAGAAAAGGCATACTACCAAGAATAAGTACATAGGGGTAGCACAAACCTGGAGATGAAAATGAGCTGAGGTTTGCAAGAATACAGGAAACAATAAATACAACCGTTAAAGTTTTATTTAAAAAAGAAACAAAGAAGCAGCAGTCTAATTGGGTGGAGTCAAGCCAGCAGTGATCTATTGTTGAAAGATTTCTTAGGAAAAATCGTGTTATTGAAGCTCACTTTTACTTGTCTTCTTATTGAGGAGAGAGAGGAGGAGAAAGGTGGAGAGGAGAGATATATTAGCAAGAGAAAAAGAAGCGCAAGGTAAAGTACCTAGTTACTCGAAATTGTTTTTCAACTCCAATAAATTGCAAGCCAGTATTTTGTGAAAATATACAAATTATATTGCTGATCTAATTTGTAAAGAAATAGGACTATAAAAAATGGTAGAAGTGTCAGTTTACTGGAGATAGGTAAATACTGTCCCTATTTTCAAAATGTGGAAGAAGGGAAATTTTGCATAGTGAACACCAGTGACTTGATGTTGGATTTTTTTAGGTGTATAATTATTTATTAATAGAACAGGCCTATAGACCTATTTCTTCTTAGACACACCCGTGGTGTGGCCAGTGCCACAGTGCCCTTGGTATGTTGGCCTTGGACATGAAGATCCCAGTAGTGGCACGCGAATCTTCGTCAGTTGCTCCAGGTCTTTCTAAAGCTTGTTGTCGAGACCATTGGCCAGATCTGAATGTAATTTCCACCTTTTATGTCTGCTCCAGAACCAGTCTTTGATTTTGTGCTGTCTCAGATTCTGCATGATGGTGACCACAAGCTCCACCCCATCCTCAGTGACCTCTCTTTTGTGAGTCAGTGTCTATTTTCTTCAACACCACGTGAGCCTATCTTTGCTCCACATTCTTAATGGCAGTGACGATGAAGGCTATTTTCTGCAATCCATGTTGGTGTTTAGTACTCACAATCTGTGCTGGCACTTCTTGGGGATTATTAGAGATATGGCAGTGGAATGTAGGTCTCCTGTGAGACAAACAGGTTGGATTTTTTTTTTTTTTTAAAAAAGCTGTTTTAGAAGCCTCTAAGTCAAGAGTGAGCAAATTATGACCCACAGACCAAATTTGGCTCATTTTTTATTTTTGTAAATAAAGTTTTATTGCAAAGAAGACATGCTCATTTGTTCGTGATTGCTTTCATACTATAACAGCACTTTTGAGAAGTTGCAGCAGAGACTATTTGACCCACAAAAACCTGTTTTCACTATGCATAAAATTTACTATATTTACTATGTGGTCCTTTATAGAAAAGTTTGCTGATCCCCATTCTACATAAAGAAGCACTGAGCACTAGGACTTGAGTTTGCTAAGAATGATTATGTTCAATGAAACTATATTCTAAGCAAACTTAAATCCTAATGCCCAGTGCTTAATATATATATTGTGTTGTCTGTGTGTGTGTGTGTCTGTGTGTGTGTGTGTGTGTGTGTGTATGCACTGGGCATAACACACACATATTTATGTCAGGTTTACTAGGTATATAGATGAGGGAAACATTTTTTCACACTGAGCACCTGGTCTTCACTAAAAAGTCAACTACTAGTCCTTGAGTATTTACTATATGTCAAATACTAGGAATAGAAAGATGAATAATTGTCTGATAGATGAGGCACATACATAAAAGAATAATTATAAAAAATAGTCCTTTTTATCAGAGGAGTATTCCAGAATGGTGAGAGAGCTTTGAGTAAGGGGGACAGTTTACCAACTAGAAGAAGACAAGGTACAAGTTGAATACCAAAGAATGAAAGGGAATTAGCTCCTTGATGAGGCATGGTGTTCCAAGAGATCTGCTTCAGCAGTGGTACAAGGCCCAGGATAGTATGTTTAGTGGGAGAATAAAACTTGTTATGATATTGCTATAAAGTGAAATGTGGGAAAGGGTAGGAGATACAGGTTAAGGCAAGGTTCAGAAAAGAAATTTATTTTCAAGCTGATAAGTTTGAACTTTATTACAGAAGCAAAGGAAAACTATGAAAGCATTTCAATTGCTAAAGTAAAATTGTCAGATTTGCAAATTAGATGAGCCCCTTTGACAATGGGGTGAGTTAAAACAGGAACCCAATAATGGGGTGAGTTAAAACAAGAACCCAGTAACCTGACTTGGGGGTTGTTGATAGAATCCAATCAAGAAGATGTTAGTGCCTGGTGATGTTATGGTGATGTTATGGATGAAAGGAGAAACAAATTAGAGAAATATAGGACTTTGATAGGCATAATTTAGTGACATTTGAATTAGTGATGCAAGAGTATGATAAATCAAGAATAACTCATAGATTTTCAGTATAGTCCCTAGATAAATGATGTTATCAGTAGCTGATAGGTAGAAAATCAGGAGGAGAATGAGGTTTGGACATAGGAAAGATGATCGATTAAGTTCTGACTTGATCATCAGTTACTGTTATAACTGTGTTGCAGTTCACCTTCTTTCTCTACCCCAATCCCTGCCTCTAACTTTCTTAAAGATGTTGTTCCTAAGAGCACCCCCTAAAAAATCTTTGGCATGCATATTTCTACTTCAGAATCTATGTTGGGGACCTGACCTAAGTATGATAGAAGCAAGCTGCATTTTATTTGCTAATATTTTAGTTAAAATATTTGTATCTGCATTTTTGTAATTAAGTTTGTATCTGCATTTCTAAGTGAAGTAGGTCAGCATTTTTTCCCTATATCATCAGGCTTTGGAATTAAAATTAATCTGGCTTCATAAAATGAATTAGGAGAATATTTTTCTTTTCTCTCACGGCCGGGACATATATAAACAATATTGGAATCATTTGTCACTTAAAGATTAAACCATCTGGTCTTTGTGCCTTTTTTCATGATAGATTCTTAATCACCAGTCTGATATCTTTTATGGTGATTGGCAATTTAAGTAATTTGTGGTAAAATTGGTTTATTATACATCATTTTGCTTAAAGTTGCAGTTTCCAAGAACCTATCAATGAGATTAAGTAAGGACTTACTGTAATCATTTGGAGCTGAGTAGCTTTTGAGCAGGCCTATACCCTTCAGCCCTCAGTTCACTTATTTACATTTACAGAAATGCTCCCATAGATGCTTGAGTTGGCTATCCCCACGACAGACCAACAAATCAGGTTCTAGGAAAGAGAGCAGGAAGGTGGTAAACCCTAAAATCATGTCATGTAAGAGTGCTTTTAGATATCTTGGATATTAGATGGAAGAGAAAACTCAGGAGGTTTCATCACATTCTTAGAGCATTGTCATATGGAAGAGGACTTGGACTTTCTTGGGCTCAAGATGAAGAAGTAGGGCTACTGGGTAGAAAATACTAGTAGACAGATGTGGACTCCATATCCCAAATAATTTTACAATAAGCAGAACTGTCTAAAGAGAAAGATAACCTTTGAAGATAGTGAGTTCCCGGTCATGGAGATGTGTTGGGCTTCATTTCTGACACCTCTGTGGGGGATAAAGCAAGCTTGGAAGGAGCACAGGGGTGGGAATTGCAGCTGGACTTGGAGTTGGGTGTGGAGCCTGATACCATTTGGCCATCGGCCTTGGTGTCTGGAATCAAGGGGGCACTTACTGAAAACTACTTTTTAACAAAGGGTCAGATCACACCTAAAGGTTCAGTCTGAGTGTAAATTGCCCATCCAAAGAGAATTAGGCAGGAATAAATGGGATGGGGATTAGGAAAAGCAGTTTGGAGAAGATAGTGGTGGGAGGGTGATCTGGAGCAGTTCCTGAGTTTGATGGAAGGAAAGAGAAGGAGGTGGGTGGTATTGGTAAGATTAACTCTGGTCTTTCCATCTTTGGCACAGTTAGGCCTGGAAGGTTAAAAGGGCCAGAGAGCCCTGGGGTGGAATATGGGGAATACTCAAGAATTATATGAGATATGTCTTTTAACATGCTTCAAAACCTTGGTAGAAATCTTTGACAATCACCACACCTGATAACCAAAAATAAGTTGCATAAATCCTGCCTTTCCTGTTTATGAATTTGTACTTTGGGATGGAGTTAGAGCATTTGGCTATCTTCAAACATTTGCAATCTTTTTGAGTTGTGTAAAGAATAAGGTTAGAAATGAATGTGGCATCTGCTAGTAAACTTATTTCAAAATTGGTAAAGTTACATTCATGCGACATAGGACTTTTAAAAAAAATGCTTAAAAATTTATTCTGATTGTAAAATTCATGTTCTTTGTTTTTTAAAAAAGAGAAAATACAAAAGAAAATCACAAAGAAGAAAATTAATATAAAACCTATAATTCTATCACCTGGAGATAACATGCTACATAATTTGGAATGTAGTTTTTTACTCTTTCTTTGTGTGTATTTAATAAGCATAGATTAATATTAAATGAACTGTTTTATAACCTTTTTCACTTCAAATATCTCTAACTTTTGCTATGTAATTAAATATGAGGGTGCATAGAATGGTAGATAAGGATATGCATTGTTCTGGAGTTAAGCTGCTTGAGTTTTGAATCCACTATGAAGCCTTTCTGTGCTTTAGTTTTTTCATCTGTAGAATGAAGAAAATAATGATTTTATGTCATAAGGTAAGATTGTTAGTAACATAATCTATGTAAAGCTCTTAGAAGAGTGTTCAGACATTTTAATGGCTGCATGATATACAATTATGTAAATACATCATATTATATTGAAGCAATTTTATCTGTCAGACAGCATTTATGGCTCCCAATTCCAGCCATTATTGTAAGTTTGATTTTTAAAATACTCACAAAATTGCTTAAAAGTCATATCAATAAATAATTACCAATTCTATATTTATAGGAATAGAAAATTAAGATTTTCTAATCTTTTTCCAGATTAGAGAGACTAGGTAATTCAGAACTCCCTTCCTCTATATGAGCTAGTATCTAGCTCTCAGATGCCAACCCATTGTTTAGCATATCATTTAGAAACTAAAAATAATGCTTTGTACTTTCTAGCATGAGAAATTACAAAACAAACATTTATCCAAAGAAAACTGTTAGGAAGAAATTATTTTTAAAAGAGATGGCACAAAAATATCTTTAGTAGTTTTTATAACTGGTCTCAATTATAAAACCTAATAATAAATGGACAATTAAAACGTAAGTAGGGAAATTTAGAGACCACTAAAATTCTGTTTTTGTTTAACAAAAACAGAATATATATTCTTTTCAAGTTGCACACAGAACATTTACCAAGGTAGATCACATTTTGGGCAATAAAAATGTCTCAATAAATTTAAAAGTATTCAGGTCACACAAAATATGTTCTCTGACCACAGTAGGATTAAATTAGAAATCAGTTATAGAAAGATGTGTGTAAAATCTGCAGATATTTGTCTGGCATCAGTAATCCATAGGCTGAAGAAATCAAAAGGGACATGAGAAAGTATTTTAAACTGATTGAAAACAATAATACAACATATCAAAATTTGTGGGACATAAAGCAACATGTAAGGAGAAAATTTATAGGACTAAACATCTATGTTAAAAAGTAGATCTCAAATTAATAGAGAGGATCCAAAATTACCAAAATAACTTTTAAATAGAAGAACAATGGTAGAAGACTAACACTCTCTACCAGAGGATTACGACTTACTCTAAAGTTACAGTAATCAAAAATGTGGTATGACACTAAAATTATGCTCCATAAAACAAAACATTGACAAATTAGATTTCATCAAAATGCTCTTCAAAAGACACTATTAAGAAAGTAAAAAGATAATCCTTAAGCTAGGAGGAAATATCTGTAAATCATATTCCTGATAAAGGTCTTATGTTCAGAATATATATGTGGAACTCTCAAAACACAATAGTAGGAAAACAACAGCCTAATAAAAACTAAGTGAAAGATTTGAACAGTCATTTCACCAAAGAAGACAGGTGATGGCTAATAAGCACGTGAAATAAACCTACTGCAGATATTGTCATATTCTATTTATTTATCCAAGATAAAAGAAAGCATATGTCTATATAAAGATGTGTACATACATAGTTATAGCAGCTTTATTTGTAATATCCAAGATATTCATCAACAGGTGAATGGATAAACAAATCATGGTCTACATGTACAGTGAACTACTCTTTAGCAATAAAAAATAACAACAACAACAAAAAACTATCGATCGACCCACCCATCGATATTGGTGAATGTCAAAATAATTATGCAGGTTGAAAAAATCAGACAAAAAAGAGTACATACTGTATGATTACATTTACAAGAAATTCTAAAAAAAAATGCAAAGTAATCTATGATGATGGAAGCAGATAAGTGGTTGCCTCAATGGAAAGA
>NW_006494614.1:16681942-16683890 GCF_000325575.1 Pteropus alecto | reverse complement strand
TTAGGATTACAAAGGCTCAAGAGGAAACTTGTGAGGGTGATGGATATGTTATTATCTTGAATGTGGTGATGATTTCACAGGAATATAAACATCAAATTGTATACTTCAAACATGTACAGTTCGTTGACTGTATGTCAATTATGCCTCAATAAAGCTGTTAAAAAAAAAAAGAGCAAACTCATGTATACCTTCTTTGGGGCTCTGTACTGAGGTTTCACATACTTTTTAGACTGTTGGGGTTAGTCGATTTAACTGTTTAGCATATGAAATGCCAAGATCAGAAAGCTTCAGTCATAGAAACATCTTAGCTGGCTGAAGACAGCCTTCCAACCATGCTTGCTCTCTCACTTGGGACTGAATCTGTGCAGCCAAGGCTCCTCCATTCTTTTTCCAGGCAATGTCAAAAAGTGGAGGATATCACGAGACTATGAGCCCCCTGCTGTAGAAACCACTTGTCATTTAACTTGTGATCATGAAAATATTTTATTCAGGGTCTGATGAGTGTCAAGTGTATATTTGTATACCTTGTACGCTGAAATGAATCCAGTGGAATCATAGTGGCTATGGCTTAACATAGTGGCTATGGCATCGACTCAGAGGTTTACTTTGGCCCAGAATTTTTTAAGGAGCCCCTTTACTCATTTAACTTTTTCAGATCCAAAGTGCACAGTCCCATGGCAGATAAATAATCTACTCAAATTCCTGTTTTGCAAGCCCTTGACAAATGACACTGGCATATGTGACAGTGTGTGACTATCTAGAATCTTGTCCCATAGCCTATGTCTCATCTTTCTGTAACTGCAAACTCCTCACTCTCTAGGTTACAAACCTATAGTTGGTTGTCTGGATCTTTTGTGTCCATTCTTGTAATCCTGCCTTAATGCTCCCAGATGCCCAACATAATGCTACTTGACTACATCTCTCAGCAACTCCCCTCAAAACAAAACATAAGTGCAACTAAAGACGGCACAGGCTAAAATACCTTCTCCCTGGCGCTCAACCCTAGCTGCACACTAGGCTCTCCTGGAGAGACTTTTAAAGCATGATGGGCATACCTTATACCAATGAAATCAGAATCCTTAAGGGTGACACCCGGGCATAAGGTTTTATTTTTTTGAACTTTTTCTTTTTTCCCCCTACTTTACTGAAATATAATAGACAATTAGATGCTTGTGTTTACATTGTATCATTCAGTTTTTTTCAATTACAGTTGGCATACAATAATATATTAGTTTCAGTTGCATAGCATAGTGATTAGAGATCTATATAACTCACAAAGTGATCACCCCTCTATATCTAGTACTCCTCTTCGCCCTTACGTATTTATTACATTACTATTTTCCTAATGCTATACTTTATATCTCCATGTCTATTTGTAACTATTCATTTGTACTTCTTAATCCCTTTGCCCCCTTTTTTGCCGTCTCCCCAACCCCCTCCTATCTAGTAGCCCTCAAAATATTCTCTGTATCTATGAGCTTATTTCCATTTTTTGTTGTTATTTTGTTCTTTAGATTTCACATGTATGTGAAATCATGTGATATTTGTCTTTCTCTATCTGACTAACTTTATTCAGCACAATACCCTCTAGATCTATCAAGACAATATCTTTTCCCATCCCCTTCCTTTTAGTTTGTGTATGTCTTTTAATCTGAAATAAGTCTCCTGTAGGCAGCATATGTAGGGTCTTGTTTTCTTATTTATTCGGCCACTCTATCTTTTGGTTGGAGCACTTAATTCTTTTCCATTTGAGGTGCTTGTTGATAGAAATGTAGTTATTACCACTATTCATGTTTTTGACACATGTTTTTTCTTCTTAAAGAAGTCTCTCCAACATTTCCTGTAATACCGGCTGGTAGTGATAAATTCCTTTAGTTTATTTTTGTCTGGGAAGCTCTTTAACTGTCCTTCAATTCTAAATGGTAGCTTTTCTGAATAAAGAATTTTT
>NW_006494614.1:16650817-16681900 GCF_000325575.1 Pteropus alecto | reverse complement strand
AGTAACTAACTGCTTTTCTCTTGCTGCTTTTAAGATTCTCTCTTTGTATTTAACCGTTGGCATTTTAATTATAATGTGTCTTAGTGTGGGCCTTTTTGAGTTCATCTTTTTGGGGACTCTCTGAACTTATTGAGGTTGTGTGTCTATTTCCTTCACCACGTTAGGGAAGTTTTCCATCATTATTTCTTCAAATAGATCTTCAATGTCTTGTTTTCCTTCAAGTACCCCTATGACATGGATATTTTTACATTTAATTGTGTCCCATAGGCTCCTTAAATTATTATTATAGTCTTGGCTTCTTTTTTCTTGCCATTCCGATTGAGTATCCTTGGCTTCCCCATCCTCTATATCACTGGTTCGATCCTCTTCTTTATCTACTCTGTTGATTCCATCCAATATACTCTTCACTTTAGACAATATGTTCTTCATTTCTGACTGGTTCCTTTTTATAATTTCCATTTCCATTTTTACTTTTTTTTTTTTAATCTCTTTGTTAAAGTTCTCACTGAGTTCATCTACACTTTCCCTAAGTTCATTGAGCATCTTTATAACCAGTGTTTTGAACTTTGTATCTGTTAGATTGTTTGACTCCATTATTCCTGAATCTCTGTTCTGTTCTCTCATATGGTTTTGCTTCTTTGTCTTCCGATTTTGGCTGCCTTTCTGTGTCTGTTTCTATGTACTAAGCAAAGCTCCTAAGTCTCCCAGTTTTATTAGCATGGCTTTGTATAGCAGATGTCCAGTGGCCTAGTCCTGAGAGGGGTTCAGCCACAGACCTAGGTTAGCTCCAGCCTGTGCCCATCTGGGGCCACCTGTTAAGATTCAGTAAGGAATCCACAGATGTTGTGCTTATAGTTGCCTCAAGAGGCCACGCCAGAAACCGTGGTCAGCTGCCAGTAGTGTGAGTCTTGGTGCTGTTCAGCAAGCATCAGAGGACTGAATGTGGCTTGGGTGGGGCCCTGAGTTGGGGAAGGTAGAGTTTAAGGGAATCTTCTGGGAATCTTCTGAGACAGTTAGATGATGTCTCGGCTATGGTGGCACTGAATCCGCACACTGGGAGCGGGGAGAGCTCAACAGAGGAACAATTGATGCCGCTGGCACTTCTGCCTGGGAGAGAGCCTCACTTCCTGACCCTCGACCCCTCACTCTGACAACTCAGTGTCCCCCTGTAAGTTCCAGGTACCCCCTGTGCAGCCAACCCAGTGCTCAGAACAAGCAAGTCCGTCACCGCAAAAGTCCACTCAGAGATGTGGGACATGGCCCCTTTAAGAGGGATCTGCAGCTGCTGTTGTCATAGCCTCTGTCCTACTCAGCCTCTGGGGACCCGCAGCCTCATGTCTTCACTTCCTCCTACCTCCTCCCATGGCAGGGTGATTTCTTACTTCTCTCCCTAGTTGAAGTGCTTCTGTTCATCTGGATCCCAGGTGACTTTACTTGCTATTTTCTCCGTGTTTCTGTCACAACTTCGATGTGGTCACAGGAAGGATGAACAAAGCCTCTATTATCTATGCCATTTTTTTTCACCCTCTGCTTCTTTTTTTTTTTTTTAAGCTCCACAGAGAATTCTAATGTGCAGCAAGTAGTGAAGCACTGCTAGGTTTACAGTATCATCTTTTTGTATGGAAAGTCAACATTTTCTTAACATGTCTGAAAAAAACCTGACTGCCTTTGTTTTAGCCTCTACAACTACATTTTCCTGAAAGGCTAAATTCTCTCATTGGTTAGGTACAGGTCACGGTAGTTATGGGAAGATTTAGCCTGCAATAAAGAATAAAATGAAACTTACTTTCAGTAGGAAATTACATTGTACTGTATAGTAAATTACACTTTTCATTGGGAAGTAATGAAATAAGAATTTGTCATTGGCTAGAATAATATAATGTTTAATTTTTAAAATTACATCATTAAAAGACAATTAGCTGAATAGGTAATAATTTGGCTAATTGCAATGATTAAATGATTGCTTCCATAATGTAAATTACTTTCCACTATAGTCAGTAATCTAAAATATTTTCTAAACATCTAGCAGTATTTTAAACATTAGATCATTTTATGAGCAAATGGCCTATATTTGGCTGAGAGACTCTCTATGACCAGTTTGTCGGCTACACCAAGAAAGAGACTAGACCAGTCAGCCAGGGTTGCAAGAATTGGTCAGGACCTCTGGGCCTTAGCCAAGCAGGTTGGCATTCCAAGCATAGCTCCAATGCGGGTAGGGAGAGGAGACTCTGCAGGTGCTCGGGGCTCTTGCTGGTATGATAGATATTGTCTCTGTGTCTGAAAAAACCTTCTGAGTCTCAGTTTTTTCATCTGTGATCAGGGGATAGGGGATAATAAACCCTGTCTTGCAGGATTTTTGCTATAATATGTATGGTTTTCAGCATAATACCTGGCATATAATTAAAACTCAAAAAATTAGAGTAATTTTTATTTTTTAAATTATTTTTTTTGCACCAAAACTTTTACTGCTTTTGGCCCTTTATTTGGCTGGCCATACAGAAGACTTACAGAGACATAAGGTCACTGTAGAGTTGGTTATGTCACTTGATTCTAGATAACAGTTCCTTATGCTGTAAGGTGGAATGGCAAGCGGGGGTGAGGCTAGGTTCATTGGTAGGGGTCCCTCCTCCATTGAGGAGGGCTTGGGAACTAGTGCAAGCCTAAATCTGTAGAGAGAGGGCCTCTTCACACTCAGCATTGAGGGAGAGCCTCATAGATCCAGGCCCAGAAAGTGATGCCTGTAGATCAAACAGTGGAAAACAAACCAATTTAACAGATATTCCTACAGAGATTTGCAATTTTTTTTTGCAAAATTTATTTTCTACTGGCTGTTAGGGAAAAAAAAGTTTTCTACTCTATTATGTTTTGCAATGTTTTTACTTTCTGATTTTCCATTTCCCTAAAATTTCACACACACTAATTGAAATTGAGCCAGATGCTCTGCACCTGAGTAGAGAAGAGTGACGTGACTTGTCACCGAATTGCAGAATTTAGATCTGGAAAGGCTCACCTAGATTGGTGCTTGTCAAGATGAGTTCTCAGTCCCCTGAGTGAAGTGACTCAGGGGCTAATACAGCAGAAGTGTAGGAACAACATGAGATCAAATAGGTAGGGCTCCGCATACCACTCATTGTTTCTCTGCTTCGAGTTAAGAGATTCCACTTTGATCTATTATATATGTTGGGGTTTTTGAATAAAATTCTACTTGCAAATGAGGATTCTAGTACTAAAAATGTTGGAAAACTATAAAATTAGTAACTCTTACATTTTATGAACGGAACTTAGAGTGGTAAAATGACTTTTTTGAAGTTACATTTTAAAAAAATAATAGAACTAGGACTAGTAATTAGTTCTTCTGATCTTCAGTACAGGTGTTAGGTAGCTAGTCAGACATGAGCAACAGGGGGAAGAAAGGAAGAGGGGCCCAGTCTAGAGACCGCCCAAAAAACACCCTATTGGTAGTTAGAGAATCCCTTCTGTATCCCAGAGACAAAGGACAGAAAGGTCATAATCTACAGCTGGTTTAATCCGACCACGGACACATGTGCTTAAGATACTACCCTAACCTTCCCATGACCTCAGCCTCATTATACTGTAATTATAATACCATGTTTATACCTAGAAATTCATGAACTAATTATAACAGACTGAATTCTGAGTAAGGACATGTGCTCTAGGCAAAGAGTGATATAGCAGCTAAGTGCCAATCGAAATGACCACACTTGCCAATCACCTAAGAATGTCTTCGTAACCACCCATCACAGCCTAAATATGATGCAGATCTCTCCCTCCCCTGGGGTTACAGCTCTCTATCTTCCCTGGCTAAAACTTGTGTCCACCCAAGGGGTACATATTCTCATTTCCACGTGGTAGTCAATTTTAGGCTTGATCCATCTTCTACCTCATAACATGCTTTTAATAAATGAATATTTCTCATTTTCACTGAGTTGAAATTCATTTCATCAGTGATAAGGAACTAGAGGTATGTGCTACCAGAACTCTGATCGCTGCAACGATAACACAGAAACATGATCCCCTATATTATATTGCCTCTGAAGGTAGGGAAAGGCAAGTAGGAGCACAGGACACACTTTCCAGGACACAGTTGTGAGCACATTGCAAGAGACGTCTTCCAGCAAAATAAAAGGAAAGCAGCAAAATCTCAGCACCTTAATAGTGGAATTTTTACCCTGATTATAAAAAGGGACACAGAAAGGACATATTTTCTCTTCATTTCTTCTATTCGAAGCTTTCTATTGTATTACCAATTAAGCAGCATGACTTGGGATAAAGCACCTTGGTTTTCTGTGTCTCGTTCTAGTTAATGGTGGAAGGACCCTGTAACAGAAGTTTCATGAATCATCCTCAGGATAATGTTACAAAGGAACTCAAGTGGGTATATTTCTTACTACTGAGGATTAGGACTCTTTATATATGGCATTGACCCTGTGTGGTACTCAGCTGTAGCATTAGTGAACAATCAGTATCAGTCAAATGAATGCACCTTACTCAGAGGTATTTAATGGAACCCTGTGATTCCCATCAAGCATACTCCATGCTCTCCTTTTTCCTTTACCTGTCTGTGACCCTTACCTTACCTGTCTGTGATCAGAGTTTTGGGCTTGCTAATTTCCCTAGGCATGTAATAGAGTGCTAAACAAAAAGCCCTGAAACTAGAAGAGTCTCACTTCAAAGTGTGACACGATTCCTCTCTAAGAGTCTTGATTTCTGGCTCATCTATTCATCTAGGTAAGGTTTTTCTTATTTCAGCATCTTCCACCATAATCTCAATCACTCCCACAAACTCACCTTCGATTAAAATACAACTATATAAAACAGTGTTTGCTTCTCCCTATTTCTAATTCCAAGCAGACTGCTGTTCACAAGTTTCTCTTAAATACAAATCCTACTACTGCTGAGCAGAAATTTTCTATATTTGTGGGTAGGAGAGAGGAATGAGTGTTGAAAAGAACATAGGCAAACGTCTACACAAGTGGAAAGAAAAGTAGTCAATTTGAGCAATAAATAAAACTCAACCATCGGTGAGTTTCGAGTGGTCAGGGCTGACAAAAAGATCTTACTCCCTGGTTCATTCAGGCTGTGCAGGTATAGCCACAGAATCATTCCCAGGGTGGGACTGCAGGTGGAAGCCAGAACATGTAGTAATTATTCTCTTTTGTGCCAAATTGCATTTGAGAAGCTTGCAGATCACTATTGTTAAACCTCCATCTAGATTTTTCTCCCTTAATTCAATGGCACTTAACATGATTGCCTTTTGTCTTTATTTTATTCCTTTAAAAAAAGCTCACATTGCCAATTAGAATAATGTTTTCAGCAAGGAATGTGCAGTATAATATGCTTTGGGTTATTTTAACATTACGACTTAACTAAATTGACCTTGGTTATTAGACCAGTTGAATAGAGAGGTATTACTCTGATTTAACAAAGGAATGAAAGAATCATTAAAACATAAAAGTTATGCAAGCATCATCTATCTACCTCTCTGTAGTTAAATGTAATTGCAGTTTTCCAGCAAAGAATTTGTGGAGAATTAAAATGAAAAGAAATAAAAGGCTTGGGAAAGTAGCACCAAATGGATGGAAAATATGAAATCAATTATCTCAATGTTCAAAAAATCTGTTTCTTATAAAGAATCGGAGATCAGTTGAACTTCAAAATTATTTACGTTTCTTAAGAAATGTTCTCACTGTCAGTAGAAGAATAATATGAAGAAGTATCTTTTGTCACATGAGTCACAAAATACGGAGCTGAAAGAGAATCTGAAGAGCTTATCGGGTCCAGTCTTCTGTGTCCTATTGAATGAAATAAGTGATTCCTGTCTATTTTTGCCAGCTCTTTCTTTTATGTAAAAACAAGCAAACACCAAACAAACAAATAAACAAACAAAAAAGACCTGTTTTCTCGATTCTTAAAATTTCTAAAAATTATCTCAATATTACATATTTCAGAGACAGTTTCAGGTCTATTTTGTTCTATTTCATATTCTATTTGTTCTATCAATACTAAGAAAAGGATCAGGCAATCGACAATTTACTAAAAATTTCCTAACAGATACCAATTTGGCTTTACATGTATAAAAAAGAATGGACTGATTTGAAGGGGGATTAGTTAAAATTGAAAGTATTGAAAAAGAAAACTTATAGGAGGAAATCTTAGTGGTGCTCATTCAGCCACCATCCAGAGGAAAAAGGAGTGATAATTGCCAGTACCAGATCACACTGGGAATTTCAAGTCTATTTTGAGATCAGTCAGGATGACTTAGCTCACCAACATTAAACTTGAAATTCAATTGGTCCCTGATTCAATACATATCAAGAAAACTTCTATTATTTGAATTTCCTCAAAGCTCTGCATAAGAAGAGAAAATAAGCTACCCTGGACGGACTATGAAACAGAGTCATTTCTAGAACCTTATTCTGGGAAAGAGCAGCCTCTAGAAATTCTTTTAGTTTGAAGTTGCATCACTTGCATATGGGAAACTGGTGAAACTAATTCTATTCCCTAACTGCAACTGGTGGTCTCAAGGATCCACACCTGGGCTGGAGCGTGTGCAAACAGACATCAGGGAGCTGAATACTAAACTCCACCCCAGACATTGAGTCTTTTTTAGAGAATGTGGCTCTGAGATGCCCCTAGTGTATGTGACCTCCCAGAATTGTTGGCGAATCCTATAGATGAGCGATAGTTCCACAATCTTTGAAGCCAGATGTGCTTTTCAGTTTTAGAAGTGCTGAGTCTTCCCAGTGATTGAGATTCTACATTTATAAAGCCTCCAGATGGAATCTGCAAAGGTAAGGGTCCAGATTAATTTTTGCTATGTGACTCTGTACATTGTCATATTTTACGCTTTAAGTGTTTGTTGAGGGAATATTCGCCATCAATAAAGGCGAATTGGTTGGGAATTTCTAAATGGAAACCTATAGTTCTACTGAGATGCATACTTTCTGTTTGGTCATATGGCCGCACTTATATGATTTTCCTAGCTTTTACTTATTTTTATCTGTATCCTTGCAAAGTTAAGTATCTTCAGGGAATAATTGGTGTGTTCAATGGATAGTTAGAGAATGGCTCCAGAGATAGATGTGTTTAATTAAATTAAAAATTCTCCAGCGCAGTCCTGTGAAAGGGAACCCAGTAGTGCAGGATGCTTGTTCCTGAAGCAAATCTGGGACCAATTTAAATCTATATCTATTCGGAGCCAGTATATTATAGTTATTTCTTTTCTGCTTACTGTACTGGGGTTGATGTGGCAGGAGAGGAAGAGGGAGAGCCAAGAAAGGAAAAAAAATGACATGCACACATAAATCAGGGTATGGTACATATTGGCAATATGTAAAACCATAGACGTGTCAGAAACTGACTGATTAATTAACAAATTTATCAAACGTCTTTCAGCATCTAATAATCATGTGATCTTAATACATTTTTTAAAGTTTGTTGATACAGAAGATTAGAATAATAGATTTCTTAATGTCAAACCGCAATTGTAATCAGGAATACATTCTACTCGTTTGTATTATATCCTTTGAAACTCTAGTCACTTGAGTCTCACAGATGCTATAGTGTGCTGCTCAGATGCCGCCATCAGTTGGAGGCACTTATTCCCCACAGCTGTTGGGGATGCTGACGGCTCATAGCTGAGTTGGCTCTTAGAGAGCAGCCTGGACTGGTTCAGAGCTTTCCATGTGTTAAGTTGAAGTCACTGTTGTAAATGTATTGCAGGTCAACTTCTTTCTCTACTCCAATCTTTGCCTCTCACTTTCTTAAAGGTGTATCTAAGAGCACTCCCTAAAAACCCTTTGGCATGTATATTTCTACCTAGGTCTATCCAAGGAAACTGACCTAAGACAGAAGCAAGCTGCATTTTATTTACTAATATTTTAGTTAAAATATTTGTATCTGCATTTTTAGGTGAGAGGGGTCTAGCATTTAAAAAAAAAAAAAAATCAGGCTTTGGAAATAAAATTAATCTGGCTCCATAAAATGAATTAGGAGGATTTTTTTTCTTTTTTCTTTTTCTCATGGCCTGGAAATGTTTAAACAACAGTGGAATTAACTGTTACTTAAAGATTAAACCCATCTGGTCTTTGTGCCTTTTTATATGATAGATTCTTAATCACCAGTCTGATATCTTCTACAGTGACTGGCAATTTAAGTAATTTATATTTTGTTAGAAAAATCATTCACTTCTATGTTTTCAAATTTGTAGCCATAGAATTGCAAGCAGTAATCTCTTATAATTCTTTTAATCACAACTGTACTTGTGGTTTCTCTCCTCATATTTAATCGTATATGTTTTTTCCAAATGCCCTCTCATGTTGGTGTTTGCCACGTGCACTCTCTCCTTTAATCAAGTTCACAGAACGTATCTGCTTTATTGCTCTTATATTTTTTAACTTTTGAATTTATTATTTCTGCATTTTTAGTTTCTAGTTATTTCAGCTGTTAGTTTAAATAATCCTTAGTTTCTTTTGTTCATTTCATAATTTCTGGTAATGAGTACTAAGTTTTTTGTGTGTTTCCTCTTTTTTTTAAATAGACATTTAAGACAATATATTCACTCTTAGGGTAGCTTTTGCTGTTCCATAACATTGCTTTCTTAATAGTTTACGTCAATTTTTATTTCTTTTTGACTTGTGGATTTTTCCAAAAATCAAATCTTTTATAATTTATGTTTAAGTTTATTGGGGGTATGATCAAGGAAGGTAACTTGAAAAAATATCTTCTTTTCAAAACTTCAATTTGTTAAGCTTTTCTTTTTGGCCAAATACATGATTGATTTTGAATATGTTTCATGAAACTGGGTATAATTCAGTGCCTTTAATTTATTTTTTATTTTAAGAGGTTTCAAGATTTCTCAACAAATTATACATTTACAGTCTCTACCACACTGGGAATGTTTACTGGGATATTCAAATATGGTAAACTTAGCAAGGATTGTTTTTGAGAAGAAAACAAAATGTCAGTACATTTTGTGTTCTGTGACATCGTTTCTAGGGAAAATAGTTGGTACTAATTTTAAATGTAACCTCTGGCCTTCCATTGCCTGGCTGGAAAATCAAAAATAATAAGTTAGAAATAAATCAGTGTAACTAAGGAGAGAAGTTAATTCTCAGAGAAAGCAGCCTAAGGATCTCAATGAGTGTTTTACTTTAATGTGCATCAGAATCACCTGGAAACCTTGTTTTGTTGCAGACCTGCTGGCCCTACAGAGTTTTTATAATTCTAGTGTGGGGCCCTAAAATTTGTATTTCTAACAAGTTCTGAGGTGATGCTGAAGTTGCTGAGAACCACACTAAATTAGATACTATTTGATTTTGCGTATTTCCTTGAAAGTACCAAAGTTTTAAAACAAGTGTTCTCAATTTTGATTTGATATGAACCAAAATTAACATACTAAAGTTGTGGTTATTTAGCATTATTTCTACCTCTATCTAGTCTTGCTCCTCCCTGAAGCCATTCTCCTTAGTTTCCAAATGCAAATCTTAGGATATGGCAAATCAACCTTGTCCAATATTAATATCGTCACTCTTGCTTTATTTTTTATTTGTTTTTGCTTGATATTTTTTGTTTAGCCTTGTATCTTTACCATTTCTTTAAAGTTTTAAGTTGTTTGCAGTTGTTTTGCATTTTAACCAATCTGACAATCTCTGACTTTCAGTGGAAGAAATCAGCCCATTCATATTTAATGTAATGAATGATATACTTCTTTTTTCTCTATCGTTATGTCTATTCTTTAAAATGTTTTTCTTATTTTTGCTGCCTTGCTCAACTTACTATTCATGCCATTTACCCCTTGTTAATATGAATGTTCTCTACTTTTCATTACGTTTGTTCCAATAATTTTATTAATTTTTCTCTTGCACTATCATTTTTTCATGTAGATAACTTGCTTTTTTCTGACTGGAAATTTGTACAATTTTATTTTGAGAGTTCCAGAATTTACCTAGATATACCCAGATGCATGTTCATTCTCCCCAATCATGCCTAATACTCAGCATTTCCTTTTAGTCTGCATACTTGGGTCTGTCTTCAGCTAACAGAAAATATTTTCTATTATCAGTTTAATAATTTATTTCTCTTTTGGGAATTCCTATGAGATAGTATGTCTACTAAATCTATCCTCAAATTGTCTTACCTGTCCTTCTATGATTCCACATGCCTATGCTTGAATTATTTATTCTATGGTCTTCTAGACCATTCTTTTTTGGCCATTGTAATGATTAATTATCCTTTTCTTCAATTCATGTACTAAATTGTTTCATAGGGAAATTATGGCTTGCTTTTAGCTCTAGAAAATGTTTGTACATGTGTGTATGTGTTTCATTTGAATCTTCTTGAACAGCTTTCCCATCTTACAGCAGTTCTGTTTCACTAAGAAAATTGTAATTGTCCTGACCGATCTTTATCTCTGTGGCTACTGAGCCCTTAGCTGAGTTTTAACATGACTGACTGTTCTGGATTGGTTGATGCAACATCCTAAATTGTGTCAGTATGATGAGTGATGGATAGTGGCAATCCCACATAGGCTGGCAATGCGGTTGCTGGCAGGTTGTCAGTCTCCAGTCAGCTACCAAAAGAAGCCTCCAGGCTCCCAATCTTTTATTTCCAGCCTCAGGAACGGGAGGACATAGCACACCGATTCAGCACTTGGTTGGCTTATTTAGGGGAAGACACCTGACACCTTCACGTAGGGCTTATAAAGACCTTTTCTCCATGGTAAGCAAGTCCCTTGAGGAGGGACAAGCTTTTACTAAAACTTCTGCTTTCCAACTCTTGTCCTGGGAAGACTGTTGTAGGTGTCAGGCTCTTGCCCAGCTCCAGGGTAAAGCCTCACATCTCCCCCTTCCATACCCTCAGAACCCAAGGGTAGGCTAACACTCAGCTCTGCATTGTTGTAAGTGGCTGGTCAAAATAGGCATATAGCTTGGAGTTGGAAGTAGAGAAGTAGGTAGCAGCAATCATTTCTTAGAATCCTCTCATTGCATAAAAGACATTAATTTTAGCAGAGGAAAACAGGAAATGTTTTTCTTTTAATCACCCCTCTTTTTACCCAGTGGCTTAGTGATCTTATCCTACTTTTGAATGAACTCTTCTGTGATATATGCAAATGATTTATTTTCTTGAACTATCAGTGGCCTCAGAGAAAATCAGTCTGACAGCTTGTTATTTCCAATTGTAATGGTTTAATTTAACTATTTGAAATGAGAATCATCATTTTTGGTAGTTGACCCACAGCACTTAATTGGTTTACATCAAATTCACTTTAAATCATATATCATTATGTTTAATTATCTAGGATAATAGTTTACACACAGTTCATCTTGGAAGTTTCTTCAAAAAATTGCTTAAAAAGTCACATGACATATACCATATAGATAGGTGTGATGTGCATGTCTGGTAACCCTAATATACATACATATAGCACATATACACATGCATATGACTATGTTTATATATAGTTAAATAGTCAGATTTAGCCAAAAACAACAACCAGGACATTCAATTAAATTTGAATTTCATATAAATAAATAACATTTTTAGTATAAGTATCCTATGCAATATTTGGTAAATACTTATACTAAAATTTTTATCTATTGTTTACCTGAAATTCAAATTATAGAAATCCTGTATTTGGCACTCCTAAAATATGTATAGATATATATGCAAATATATACATAGAGGTATGTATGTGCTAGAGATAAACTGCAAAAAGGTGTGAATCTCCTTTGTTCACTGATACATCTCTATTTGTTACTTGACAAACTATTTTTCAGTGAATATTTTATTTTTTTAATTAAGTTTATTGGGGTAACATTGGTTAATACAATTATATAATTTTCAGGTGTACATTATCATTTGACATCTGTATATTCTGTTGCGTGTTTACCACCCAACGTCCAATTTCCTTCAGCTACCATATATTTGATCCCCTTTACCCACTTCACCCTCTCCTTAACCCCTTATATTTGACTCCCTTTACTCCATCTACCTCTCCCCTCCTCCCCCAGCCCCTACCCTCTAGTAACTACTAGTCCATTGTCCATGTCCCTGAGTCTGTTTGTTTGTTCTGTTCATTTGTTGCTTTAGGTTTAGTTCCCACATATAAATGATATCATGTGATTTTCAACTTTTTCTATCTGGCTTATTTCACTTAGCATGATTATCTCGAGGGAATATTTTCTAAATAATTGAGTGAACCAGTTCTTTCGGAATCCTAGAGCCCATATGGGAACTCATATGTAAGCAATAATATATTTTCTACTAAAATGTGAAGATTTAAACTTAACTAAACACCTATCCATCATTTTAATCTGATTTATTTATTGATATTTCATCATAAGGAGAATTCGCTAAGAATTTCTAAATACTATTATGAGATAGAACTTGCATATCTATTTGTTTTTTTGGTGTGGACTATTTTCTGAGGGAACTCAGACTGAACATGTCCTGGTTAGGCTCCTTAACTGACATAAGAAAAAATATCCTATCTACATTTCATGTTCTTTCATTTAACTTTCAGCCACTTGATGCTTATCACAAGTATTGTTGGGAGAAATAATATTTGTTGAGGAATTGCCTACAGATAAGTAGTTTACTCATTCTTCTAGGTTCTGGAAATTCTGTATTTGGAACGAGTAAGATCATCATTACCTTGGATCGCTCTCTCTCTCTTTTTTAACTCTTGAACTTTGTCTTTCATAAATTATACTTTGGTATTATGTTATAGGCTGGTATTGAGGGAAAAAATTAGGAAAATTAATGAATATGTTAGATTCTTATTAAAAATTGATTTTGTTTTACTTGTGATATGCAAAAAAGGGGCTACAATTCATTTATTGAAAGCTTATTTTAAGCTATATTATCATAGAGGCAATTTAGTTCTGTGAATTTTGACAAATAGTGTGTAATGCTCCCATGACAATCAGGATACAAAGCATCCACCAATCCAAAAAGTTTCCTCCTGCTGCCCCTTACTAGTCAGCCCCTTCCACAAATCTACACCAGGAAACTACTGACCTGATTTCTGTCACTACAAAAGTTTGCATTTTTATCACTCTAAAGAAGTTTTATATAAATGGATTCATAGTATGTATTTTTTTTTAATCTGGCTTCATTCAGCATAATTATTTTGATATTCATCAAAGTTGTTGCATATATCAGTAGCTCATTTTTTATTTTTTTTGTTGCTGAGTTTTCCATTGTGTGGATAGACTACAATTTGTTTAGCCCCTCAAGAGTTGTTTGCAGTTTAGAGCTATTACAAATAAAGTTGCTATGAACACCCATGTATAAGTCTTGTTATGGACATGTGCTTTCATTTCTTTTGAAAAAAATATCCAAAACTGAAATGGGTAGATGATAGTGTGTTTACTTAACTTTTTTTAGAAATTGTCCAACTGTTTCCAAAGTCATACTATTTTACGTTTCTACCAGCAGTTGTTCCACATCCTTGTAAACACTTGGCATAGTCAGTCTTCTAAAGTCTAACCATTCTGATGTGTTTGTGTGATACCACATTGTGGTTTCGATTTATTACCCTAATGACTAGAGATGTTGAGCATTTTTTTGCATGCTTATTTACCATCTTCTTTGGTGAGTTGTCTGTTCAAATGTTTTGTATACCATACCCCGCCCCTCCCTCTGACACCCACCTACACACACACACACACACACATATACTGCTTTTTAAATTGGGTCATTTTCTTAGATATTCTTTATATATTCTGGAAACAAGTGCTTTACCAGATATATAACTTACAAATATTTTCTCTGTCTGACTTGTCTATTCATTTTTTTTAAGAATGTCATTTGAGGAGCAGAATTTTAGATTTTGATGAAGTTCAATTTATCAATTTGTTCTTTTATGAATTGTACTTTTGATCATTTTACATCTAAAATACATTTTGAGTTTATTTTTGTATATGTTTATTTTCCTGTATATGTATATTCAGTTGTTTTGACACTACTTACTGGAAACACTATCCTGTCTCCATTCAATTGCCTTTATACTTTTGCTGCAAATGACTTATCCATATATGTTTGGGTCTGTTTCTAGATTTTCTATTCAGTTCCTATATGACTATTTTGACATCATACTGTCTTGATAATGTAGCTTGATATGAGATTTGAAATCAGGTAGTAGCTGTCCTCCAACTTTGCTCTTTTTCAGTTTGTCTTGGCCATCATGGGTCTTTTTCATTTCCATATGAATTTTGGAATCAGCTTGTTAATATCTACAAACAGCCTGCTGAGATTTTATTAAGACTGCTTTGACTCTACAGATCAATTTGAAAAATGAGTATTAATTGTTGATGATAACTGTTGCAATTGTACTTGCCTAATGGATGTTCAATGATTCTATTAATATGTGAAAATCACTGCTATCACTGATTGTTACTTGTTAAATGCATCCATATACCTGATTTTAACAATGAAATGTAAACATGCAATGTCTTTCCATATTTAAAATAGTATACCATTGAATATGAAAAAAAATCACTTAAGATTATAATTTTACCTCATACCAGTGTCTTAGAAATTTGTATTTTGAATTAATCTGGAAGGAGATTAACACTTGTTGAAACATAAGAGAATAATAATTTCCAAGTCAACAATACAAAAAACATACAGAGTTGGGAGAGGGAAACATTGAAAAAGAGAATGCCAAGAAATTTAATGTGGTAAGTGTGGACATAAGATCTAACCTAAGGAGGACTTTTCGACAAGCTTAGGAATTTGTCAGTGAAACAAAAATGGGAGAACAGGCAAAGTCATATTATAAGAAACAGGCGTGTTCACCTCAGGAGTACGAGTTGATGATACATTAAATGTAAGTTTTAAAGGTTGTGCCCTAGATGGATAGTTGTCTAACAGTATTGGTTTCCTCATCCTTCCATAATAAAATTTCAACTGGATGCTTGGCCCCCTATGTAATGACTGCATTGCCTAGACTCCCTTACACCTAGGTATGGCTATTTGGTGAAGTTCTTGTTAATGAGATGTGAGTGAAAATAATGTGTGCAACTTCAAGATTACATTCTTCGAGGAAAGAGTAAGTTTTTTTTTTTCTCTTCATCTTGTGCCCAAAAATTGTAGAGGTGGTGGCAAGCCATCTTATATCACAAGATGACAGCATCACTCTAAGAAAGTGGAACAAGATAAAAAGAACCTGGGATCTGACCACTTGGAACCATAATGTCAGATGTAGACTTATTCCTAGATTATTATGTGAAGAGAAATACATTTCTAGTATGTTTGAGCCACTTAGTTTGGGTTCTGTTATAGCCGCTGTTAGACTAATGCAAGGAAGGATAACTCACTTGGAGGTTGGTAAAAAAAAAGGGTCTCTTTAAAATTTTGCATTTTAAAGCTTGAAATATTTGTGTTATGAGCCAATATTCCCTCATAGAATGACAAACAAAAAAATACCATTAGTTTAATTCATACTTCTGAGAGTCAAGTGATAATATTTTTCTCATTTGGTAGAGAGGGGTGTATGTCTCCAAGGAAACATGGTGATATTAATAAAATATATAATTGTTTTAAATCACAAAGACCTGTCTTTGAATAGTAGTCCTATCACTTAGTAATCGTTTAACATCAAGTGCATTTGCTTAACTTTGCTTTCCTAACTTGTAAAATTGTCTACCTTCTGACTTTAGTGTGAGATTCAAATTAGACAATATCTAAAGTTCTAAGTCGTAGGTACAGCTTTAATGATAACCTCCTCTCCTCCCACCCTAGACAAGATATAGGGACCATTCATTTTGTAGTAAAGTACTATATTAGTTGAACTAGTTTCCTATGCATTGGACATAGCTGTATAGAGCTACCATTTAATGGATGATACATGGTCTATTATATCAGTAGATGTGGGTAGGATCCAGCTAAATTAAGACTGTCCAAATTAAGACTGTCTTGGTGCCAAGTGTGGAATAAGTATATAAGTCTTTTAATTCTAAGTTTTCTGCTTCACTCTCTGCATTAGTGGTCCCAGACCCAAGTGTTACCAGATCAGGCAGGGATATATACAAGGTGGGCTCAGAGAAGTCCAAATGCATAGACTGTAAGCAATGGAGGAGGCTGCTGCTACTCAGCTTCTGCAGATTTGGGATGACACTCTTTTAAATTTTCATTATAAGACTGAATTTTTATGTGGAATCTCCTGTTTAAATGTTAGTTTATTTATTTATTTATTTTTCAATGTTCGAGTTGAATAAGATATGTCTGTGGCTACCAGCTTGCTGCCTCAGGTCTCTATGTTGCCCATTTGGACAGATCTGTTCATTCTTCGCTGTAGCAGATGCCTCTTGAGAAATCCATTGACTATAGATGTGCTTAATATCAGCATTTTCACTTATTCTTGTTGATCTCTGCACTCAGATCCAGTGCTTGTTCCAAATAAGACACTAAGATTTTAATGTAAAAGTGTGGTTATTATCTAAACACAAGAAAGATACTTCAATGCTACACTCACTCTTCTATAGGTACCTGGAGCTAATTCTATGTGGTTTTTTCCACTTGCTCTGGGGAAGGAGATGTAATAAACGTTTCTATGTTTATTTTGTGTGAAGCCAAATACCCAAATGCTGAGAGCATTTAAAAAAAATCAAAATCAGCAATTCAATTATTTTTCTTTATTAGAACAGCCAGAAGTGAGCTTGTTAAGATGGATCTGCTTTGTTATAGCTTGCTTTGCTGGCAATGTCTAAATGAATTAAATGAGTCAGAGGCAAAGAAATCGCACAGGCGGCTTTAATCTCCTGTCAGAAAGAATAGCTAACTGATCAAACATCAGTAATTTTTTTTCTTAGCTCATCTTAGAAGCTTGTATTCTTAGCTACATACTTATGGACTTATATTTTAATCTTAAAAGTATAATCCTGATATATTAAGACTGGAATTTGGGTGTCCAGTCTTCTAAGTTAGTGATTTGCCAGTTGTTAAAAGTCATTCACATAAAAATGCCATCTCTTCACTAAAACTTGTAAGAGGCAATTTTTTATCAGTCAGTTCTACCAGAACCCAGCCACAGTTTTTTTTTTTTCCCCTCTTCTTCTGTTTAGGTAAGACCAGCAACTTCCCAGACTTTTATTTTGAGATTTTTCATTTCTAGTACACATAATAGAAAAGTATATATAATATGTCATAACATGATTCTGTTGAGGTCAAATGTGGGGGAATGTGGTTCTCTTGTGCATCATGTAAACTTCTCTAAAATATCCTATGGCTGAGAAATTCACGTCAGAAAGCAATCCAGAAATGAGGCCAGTCTTTTCTCTTCTGGGGAGGCTTTTGAGCTCTTGGGAATTTATATTACTACTATTCTAGTCAGTTCCTCTTTTAAGAACTGACTAGCAGCAGATTAAGCTCCACGGAGCAGGAAGTGGAGTTTTTTTTTTTTTTTCCTGTAACGGAAAAGATCCTCTTCTACCAGGATGGGTCTTTCCAAAAGTAAAATAAAATGTCAGCAGGTGTCAAGTGTTTAGTTGGTTGAAGGCTGTAATGTTAAAGAACAGCAATTGCCGACTCAGTCTTTCAGGACCTAAAGTACTACAAAGGAAAATGGAAATATTGTCTCATTTTAAAGACACATTTGCTCTTAAAGTATAACCGGAGGCACTGACATTGGTAGCTTATTAATTACATACATAAAATACAACTATCCGTAGAACAATAGCCATGCATAAATATAGAAGTTCAGACACAAGGTTTCTGCAAAGTATCATAGCCTCATAAATAAGGACTATCTACTGATGTCTCATGATTCATAAATGTACTGATAACAGCTTTCTAGTTTCTTTTTGGGATTTTTTATCCACCTGAGTGTTCTATTCTCATCAGATATTTTCTAGGTTGATACATGTTTCTTAGCACCAGAGTTGTAGATGTCTGTATTTTGATAAGCATATTTGTTTTTCCCCCTACAAATAGGGATCTCCAAGCTTTCCACATTGGATTTAAGTGGAACAAATCTAATCCTTGATCTACTTGTATTTAGTTTTATTTTGACTATAAAATGTATAAAGAAAACTCATGAAACTCCTAACAACCTTGAGAAATTAAAATTATAGATTGCAGTCCTATTTATCTTGACTTTATTCCATTCTCCTCCTGCCCTCCCCAGAGACAACCATTATTCTGGTTTTTAAATACAATATTATATATAGTCCTCCACAACATATAGTATTTTATACTATATTAATATATCATATTTATGTATCCTCTTAAAGACCTTTTACATATTTACATCATTAAAGATAATTATTTCTCTTTCAAAGGTAAAGTGAAATATTTTCTGTAGATTTAAGTTTTTTTGTGGGGATTTTCAGTGTGCATACCCATATAACCAGTAATGTCAGTTCTTGATCAGTTAAATACTCATATATGTACAAGTAGAAGTATACAAGGATATATATGGCAGCACTGTTGTAATAGCAAAACTAATACTTGAGGTTAAATAAACTATAGTCCAAACTATGTAGCAATTAAAAGGAATGAACTAGGTCTACATTTACTGATCATAGGTAAACCTCTAAGACATATTATTAAATTAAAAAAGCAACTGCAAGACAAAATTAAAATTATGATGCATTTATGTTTTAAAACTGTATATTTCTATGTGATCTTATATAGCTTTACAAATTTAGAAGTTTTCCAAGCCAAACATTGAAAGCTGGTAACAGTGATTATCTCTAGGATGGTGGTGGGAAGTCAAGGAAGACTTTGTATTACTGGTATTAGTTGAACTTTTACAAGAAATGTATATATTAATTGATTTAAAAATCTAAATAGAATTTAAAGTATATATATATAAGGTCAACATAACAATTTCAGGGGAGGATAATAACACTGTGGCTTGAAGCAAGAGATTAAAACTATCTCAGCAAATGATTAGCTTAACTGTCCTCAAGGAGAAAAACTGGTGACTGAATTCAATATCTATCTCAATACCAACCCCAATTCCTTAAATTTACAGAATGTGTGTAGGTATAGTCGTATCAACAATGGCAAACTGGAAAAGTCACTGTCAGCAGACAAGAAATTGCAAGGTGCACCCAGAAGAAAGGAATCAATGGGCTTGGATGGACAAGAGTTGAAGAAACTCAAAATATGTGCATGAGAAAAAACCCTAGAAGATAAGATCCACTGAAACTCTAAAAATAAACAAATATCAAGTACTAGACAGAGCATTTAGGCAGAAAAGCAGCATTAAGCTGAGGCTAAAATCCACCAGATACATCCAAAAGAAAGTGATACACCAAGTGGGAGTTCCTGGGGAGGATACTGAGGTCTGAGAGAAAATGCAGCCAAACTAAAGGAATAAGGCAGCCCTGTCCAGGAGTAAAAACACTGAAGACTGCCACTGCCAGAGAAAAGCTCTTTTTATTTTAGCAACAGAGAACTCAACTTGCCTGCCTGTTTTATGCCTAGGCACCATAAAGAGAAGCTTCCTCATGGACAGGCTGTTCCCAGCTATACGAGCCCTGTAATCAACTCTGCCATTCAGGGAGAGAGAACCCGTACCAGCTATCAGATAATCAACTGAGTTTCTCATTCAAAGACGTGAATAGACAACAAAAGATCATCAGATATTTAAGAAAAAGCAACTAAATGAAAGGGAGGACCAATAGAAACGAGTGAATATACAAACTGACCCCAGATGAAGAAGAGAAAATTAAAAGACACAGAACTTAAAAAAAAAAAATCTAAATGATATTTTTGTGGGGGCTAGTGCAAAGGAAAGTCAAAAGTTTGTTAGGGAAAAAAAGAAAATAGAGAACAAAACAGAATTTAATAAGTTAAAAATATTATTACCCTTAATGAATGAAACTACTATTCCAACAGAACTAGGGGCAAACTGAGCAAGAAGAAGACAACATGGGATCCAGGAAACAGAAACCTCAGCCCAGGAAACTAGTGAAGGGAAATCATAGGAAAACAACTATGCAACTGGCCTAAAAAGTGGTCAGTATACTAAGTAGAGCAGGAGGACAGGTGGGTAGAAGATAGATCCTCATGAGGAGTGTCTTCGAGAAAATGAAAAGGGACTCAGGAGAATATAGTATGATGAAAAATATGAAAGAAGTATGATGGAGTAACGATATGATAGAAAAGGAAAGAAGATGAATAAGAAAACCATGATCCAAATATTTAAAAGAAAGAAAGAAAAAATACTCAATTTTAAGCAATGAATACAAGAAAAAAATCCACTGTCCTTGATTTTAGGGTCACCATTATAATTGATTTAGGAGTCATAATATTGAAAGGAAAGATAATCCCATCACCATGCTTAGCCTGGCATACAATATGTAAACATAAAAATATACACACCTTTGTGGATTTTCACCTTTTAGAGTCAACTATGGATAAAGCATGGAAGTCTTCGTTGAGTTTCAGGATACAACATAAATTTAACTGTTTTAATCAGGTAAAAGAAAAAATTAAAGTGTACCTACCTAAAGTTTGGGAATGAGAGTGGAAAACTGTAAGGAAGAAAGGTATTAGTATTCTATCCTACAAAAAGTGTGGAGTCAAGAAATATTGTCAAAGTTAATTGCATTAAGACAACCATTAATAGAGCTAAAGATGTTACAGATACAAAATTTTGAAAAGAGATTAAAAGGAATCGTAATAGACTAATATATACAAGGATAATTTAATTGAACTAAATCTTTTTCAGCAACACAAGACATAGAAACATATTTAGCATTGTGGAATTTATGACCAGAGAATTAAAAATAGCTCAAAGAGGAGAAAGAATGTATAGGTGAGAAGTGATAAGATTGGAGAGCATTGCTTTTCTTGTACAATTTGATTTGCTATTGTGTCCTTGAACTATTATTAAGAAAACATTCTCCAGAAGGTAGAGTAACAAAGAGATGTAAAATGTGAGAAAAGGATTGAGAGCTATGAAAGACCAATACAAGCCTTATAGGATTTTCAGTAGGAGACAAACAACAGAGAAAATCAAAGGGAGGCTACTCAACAGATGGCTTTAAAATAGTTCTTACAAGGCAGTAGAGCAGGGATGTGAACCAAAGCCCATAGGCTAAGTCTGGTCTACTTCCTGACTTTTTTAAGATAAAGCTTTATTGGTTCATAGCTATGTTCATTTATTTATGTATTGTCTATGGGTATTTTCATGCTACAACAGAATTGAGTAGTTGTGACAGACTGGTCACAAAAGTACACGTTATCTGGCCCTTTATAGAAAATGTACTCTTGCTCTAGAGAAACATAAATGAAAAAATTCCATCTGATTATCAAAAGGTAGGGAAGGGGATGGGAAAAAAAGAAAAAATACTATGTAGAAAATATAAAATGAGATTGTAAGAATAAGCCCAAAGACTTAAATAATATGTATGGGTTAAATTCCTCTATAGTTAAATTGGAAAATATCCTATGATAATAGTTTATAAGAAGCTCACGTGGAACAATGTGCCATAGAAACAAAAAATGGTGAAATGAACAAAAATGTACTAGCAAAATGTGATCTCTAAAAACAGTGCTGAGGAGTCTGGGAAATGGCAGAGTGGGAAGAACCAAGAATCTGTCTTCCCACCTAGACAATAACTGCACTGGTAGAATCTGCCTGATGTAACTATTTTGGAACTCTTGAGTCAACTTAAAAGGTCAAAGATTTTATTTAACTCATTAACTAATGAGAGAAACAGTAAAATGGATGCAAATTAGCCAATATCCATTTGGCAACAATCAATTGTATTCCTCTGGACACTATTTGCATTTCTATAAACAAGACTCATTGGCATTACTATCAGTTTTCTAGTTTTCTAAAACCTACAGAATTGTAAAATAGCTCAAAGACCAGGAAAAGCTGAAAGAACCCTGATGAGTGCATTAGACTGGACATCTAGTATGTTTTTCAAACCCTACGCTAATCAACTCCCCTGCCCCCTTGTCTTCCAAGGGTTTATTAGAATGTGAAAGTTTAAAAGCCAAAGTTTGGTGTGGCTGAAATGGTCGATTATAAAGGCAAGAGTCATTTGAAGTTGGAGATAGTTCTCCAGAACCTGAGACTATGTTAGTTGTGTGGCAAAAGAGAATTAAGATAGCCGAAAATTAAACTTGCTAATCAGATGATCTTAAAATAGTGTGATAATTTTGGATTATCTGGGTGGGTCCAGGCACCCTTAAAGGTGGAAGAGGGAGCCAGAAGAGGAATTCAGAGTGATAGGATATGAGAAGAACTCCACCTACTGTTTCTGGCTTTGAAAATGGAAAGGGGCAAGAGCTAAGGAATGTGGGTGGTTTCTAGAAGCTGGAAAAGGGGAAGGAATGGATTTTCCCCTAGAGAATCCTCCAGAAAGGAATGCAGCCCTGCCGACTTCTTGATTTCTAGCCCAATGAGACCTGTTTCGAACTTCTGAACTACAGAATTGTAAGATAATAAATTCATGTTGTTCTAAGCCTCTGCTTCTGCTTCCATATTTTCCTCATCAGGATCCTTATGATTACATCAAACCAAAATGGATAATCCAGGATAATTTTCTCATCTTAAAAACCCTTAATTTAATCACATCTGCAAATTTCCTTTTGCCACGTAAGGTAACATTTTCATATTTTTCTGGGGATATGGACATTATTCTATCACAGAACTTCAGACTCTATCTCAATTTTTTTTATGCCCTTACATTTACATAACGTCTTGAAAGAATTCCATAGTCTTTCAATTCACTAATTGTTCTAATTGTTTATGTTCATTCTGTTACATAATCAGTTTTTAATCTCAGCAATTATGTTTTTAATTTTTAAGAACTCTGATTTGTGAATAGTTTGTGGGACCACAACTCCTTGTATCGCTCTAAAAGTACAAATTATACTTTTTAAATATTCTATTTTCTTAACTCTTTCCTTGGGGGTTAATTTTTTCCTTTATTTGAGTTCGTGCTTGCTCTGCTGTAGGTTTTTTTCATATATTTGGTGACTTTTCATTTCCAGAGTATATATTTAGATGAATATTTAGGTAACATGGTATTTATGTTTAGGGTGGTTTTTTTTGTTTGTTTTTGTTTTTTTTCTCTCTCTCCCAAGTGAGAATTTTTATTTCTAGAGTTGGAATACAAGTTCTGTTTTCAGGAGTGCTAGTGGTTGTAAGAAGGATGGAAGAGAGGATTGCAGGCTGAGCCGATGGTCTTTTAAACTGTGTAGTAGGGCAGAGGGGTGAAAGGTGGGCTCTAATACCAGACCAACTGGGTAAATCCTAGCTCTGCCATGTAGAGCTATGTGACTTTGGAAAATTTACCTAAATGCCCTGTGCCTCAATTTTCCTACTTCTAATATTATGAAAAGAGTAGTACCTACCTCATAGACTTGTTATGAGGATTAAACATCAGTTCATATAAAGCTCTTAAAACAGTTTCTGGCCTAAAGTAAGAGTTCAATTCATATTAGCTGTTATTATGTAGTATACTCAATTTGTAAACATGTGCACTTGTGGTTTTATTTTTCAGGTGATCTAGCCCTTTCTTCTGCCGACCACCTATAGGCTGCTGCTTCTCTTAGTTTACACTGCCTCCGCTTGTGAGATTACACTTTGGGGAAATTCTTCCTTTGCTTCCGATTTCCTCGAGAGTTTGATTTGTAGCCTTCTATAAATTTTCTATCCATACATAAGGACATATAATATATAATATATAGAGACACGCATGAAATTCCTCTTATTTTCAAACACACTTATCTGCAACATTTTTTCAGTTACTGTATTTTAGACACATTTTTATATCAAAATGCACATATAAGTTTTCTTTAAGAAAAAAAGAGATACAAATAATTTTATAAATGGTACTGGGACAACAGGTTAGCTACTTGGGACAAAATCAAACTAATTAAAGAATTAAACATAAAATGTCAAAAGTTATCCAGAGAAAAATAGAAGTAAACAGCAAAGAAAGAATTCATTGTAAGGCGGAAGGCGGAGGGGCGGGGGGAACTGATTTGACAACATAAGAGAATTCTTTCAGAATGTGGACTTAATCCACATTTTAAAGCTTCTCCTAATCCTAGATCCCATTGAAGTGACAGCATATATTTTAAAAATAAAATACATAGCAACTCTGGAAATCCAGGAGGTCCCCACCAGCAGGACAGGGCAGCTAGAGGTTTCTCGAACTCGTAAAGCAGAAACAAACAGATCAATCATGAGACAACAGAGCTGAGGGATTGGTATAGAGGCAAAAGAGGTTCCTCCAAAAAGAATTTCCCCAGGAGGGTTACAGGCTAATCTCTCACTGGAGGCTGTAAGAACTAGCAGCCTAAGCAGCCTACAGACAGCTGGCTAAAGATCTGAGTCAGGACCAACCGTTCAACCAAACTTTTACTTTTGGATAAAAGCACAGGTGCAATCCTGTAAACTGAAAATTCTTACTTGGGAGACTCAAAAACCTCAAATTACTAACTATTGGGGAGCCACTATGGAGATTCCCTTTTATAACACCATCATTGGGAATAATAGTTAACATATATTTAATTATATTCTTTTGTCAGTGCCATACTGATTTATTTAACTACTAAATTTTAAAACTTTATTAGAGATTTTTGCTATTTGCGTTTTCAATACCTTATTTGAGAGTTTACTTATCCCCAAATTTTAAAAATAACTCATAAATTCAATTCTAACTTGGCTATTTGAAGATTGAGAAAGAATAAAATTGCCTCTGGAAACATTTTTTAAAATTGAATATGGTAAAATTTTGGATATTTTTCCAGAAAAATCAAGAGTGAGTTAATCATATTTCTCTGGAACATCACCTCAAACATCATTTAAGTTAATTGAATTAGAAGACAAGTTAACCTGTGAGACATTTTTCCTTCTGAAATAAAGGTAAATCCTGAACATGCCTGATGACTAACATCCCTCCTGAGGTTTAAATCAAGGTGGTCACTCTCAGTTTAGGTTTCAGTTAAGGTTCGATTAGGCCCATAGCAGCAACAAAAAGGCTGTGTCCAGAGTACTCAGAGCCAGAGATTTCCCCTCTACTTTTGGTAAAATCAAGGCAATACTTTGGGAGTTCAAATGAATCTTACAAATACTGGAATCGTATAGGCTCGCCCTTGGTCACAGATAACCCCAGTTTGTATTAGATGAAGTTCTAATTAAATTTACCTATGTCTATGTAATCATTTTGAAAAGAATTCAGTGAAGCAGAATTTTAATGGTGCAAGGTATGAGTGTGGCAGGGGGTGGTGGAAGAGCAGGAGAGGAAGTGAGATCAGGCTGTTTAAAGGTTGTAAAACACTTGTACTTACATCCAGGAAACATCCAGGAAGATAAAGATATTATTGAAGTTGCCTTTCTTTGTTCGGGGGCGGTGGGGGGGCGGGGCATTTTAGTGGCCCATTTTATTATATCGATGTAAGATAAACAGGCATCGATTTTTGTGAAGAAAAGATATAGACAATTTTCCCCCTTAGGCTTGTAAGACATGGAACTTTAGCTCTGAAAGAAGAAAGCTTCTAGCTGACTAACCTAGGAACCTTCAAAACTATTACACTTGAAGGTTCCTAGGGGAAAAAAGAAGTTGGTCAGATTTGCATAGAGGCCAAGGAGCCTATTGGGAAAAGTAGGAAGGAGACGCTGGCGCTTTGAGTTTTAATGTCACTACAACATATCTGATTTCTGAGGCTCTGTACTCTAAGGCCAGGTGGCAGTAAGAACTGCAAAAGACTCAGAGGAAACCTGGTAGAGAAAAGGCTGGACTGGTGTGTGGCACTCCACAGACCAGACGTTGGGATGATGTGGAAACCACTGCATCATATCACACCTTGTATAATGACCTAACCTTAGATGAGACCTATGCCTGCTTTCTGCATTTGTCCATAGTTAGACTCCACTGTTGTCACTAAAGATTGTAACTGAGAAACCCAGGTCTGCCACGGTATGGCACAACCACAAACTGAACAGAGAGGCAGGAGACTGCTTCTTCCTTCCTCAGCTGAGAGATGCCACTCTGAGGGCAGCAGTGAGGATATGGGGGCTGAGCCCAGCCAGGTGTTGTTGGATCTGAATTTATAAAAAGTTGGGTTCCCTCTTTAAAATAATACAAAATTCTGAACACAAAATTATTAGGGCCGCCTCCCAGGACCATGGAAAGGGGTTGTGCAAGAGAGGGGCCCTGAAGCTTCAGCTTGCTTAGTTTCTGGAAGAAGCTTCCTTCACTGAGGTGGAGGCTGCCCTGAGTGGGAACCACTGTCTTCTGGAGTTATTCAGTGTGGCAGAGCAGTGGGCTTCTGGTAGATTAATGAAAAAAATTTTTTTTTCTCTCAGTGAAGGCTAGTAAGAAGGATCGATCCCTAGAACTCAGTAATGAGGAGCGAAAATAGACATTCATGTCATAAGTAGGATAGGGAGTGGCTCAGTCATATTATTTTGAATAACAGAAGTTTCCTGTGCCCTAAGCTGGTAAAGCAGGACATACCTATCCATTCTATCACACATCTTGCGACTTTTGAAGTTAATGATATACTTAATAATTAATGGAAATCGGTTCAACTGTTGTAATATAAATGTGTTTCCACAAAGTTTCAAAAACACTACTCTTTCTAACATGTTAGGACCATTCCTATTTTTCAACTGTTGCCTTTGTTCTGACAACACTTTCAGCTGAGTGCAAGTCAGTTCCATTAACTGTGCTCCTCTTCTCAAGGCAATCTTTTCTTCCTTCTCCCCCACCACACTCCTCCTCCCCATTTCCCAACTAATGTATCCAACAGCTAGAATTGTAAGCTATCTTCCTAGCTTCACTTTCTTCTTTCTCCTTATCCTCCATAGCCCAGGAGTTAAGTCCAGTAGAATTTATTTTCTAATGTCTTTTCTATTCATTGCCGCCTTGTATCCCAGCATCACTATTCAATTCTAGAATGCTGCAGTGGCTTCAAGCCCTTCTAAAAATTTCTTTATGATGCTGCCAGAAAGGGACTTTCTAGAGCACAAATTTTACATCACCATCAGCACACTAATCTTTCTGGTTCAGTAGAGTCCCAACTTCCTTTTTAGTATCATCTCTTATATGATGATTTTGCTCTTCCTCCGTAATTTGAATTATTCATACTTTTATGATTCCATAATACTTTTTAAAGTGTATTTCTTCAGTTTGAGCATTTCTGTCATTCCTATTTTTATAATATTGTGATGTATATACATATGTCTCCATCATTAGGCTGTGAGCAGGGCTGTGCCCTGTTCATTGTTATCCTTATTCTCTAACAAGGGATCTGGCCCATCAGGGGCCTGTGAGATCACAGCCATTACTGTTGGCAGAGTTTTACTTTTTATCCTCAATGCCCACAGAAAAAAGTCTGAGTTGCAAAAGGAATTCTAAGACCACTTCTTTCTTCTTCTTGCATGTGCTCCATATGCAAGTGCCATTAATCATGTCTTAATGCATTACTTCCCTTTCTGGTACTCTATTCTGTTTTTATTCTTTTTCTAGAGGTCTTACCTCTCTATCTAATAATACTTAGTTTCCAGAGCTCTTCTCAGATTTTTTTAATAATAATAAAAAAATAAGTTCTGAATGGTCTTTACATTTCATTTCGAATGGTCTTTACATTCCAGAGAAGCATTGGTAATTTGAGTCCAGTGAAAATAAGAAATTGTTTTTGACATAGCATAGAATCTGCTTACAGCTGACTTAAAGAACTAAATAAGAGGTGAGCCATTTTCTGAGTTGTAAGTGATTTTTAAATTGCTCATGAAAGTAGAAGAGTCTTGGCAATGAAACCAGATGTCTTTGAGGGGATAATGGGTGAAAAAGCTTTTGTCATGTGGAGTAGTGATCATATGAGATTATAATTTAGCTGTAGTCACTAGTGATTGAAGGATATCTGTGTAATGAAATGTGGGTTGATAGCTTCAGTTCCTTTTCCAATAGAGAAATGTCAGAATTTAAACGGGCCCCAAAGGGCTATAGGAAGTTGTGTCTTCCAAAGGAAAAAGTATTGAATGGAGAAAACGAACCCGATCCTGGATAATCAACAGAATCATTTTCTTGAAAGGCAGTTTAACTCTTCATTTCTCTCATAACGTACCCATTGATGTAGAGTTTATACCGTGCTGACCAGGGCTTGAGTGAGCAATCATATAGGGCAGGGAAAACAAGAAGTTCTCACCTAATACATAAACAGATATTTACAAACCTGTCTTGTGTAGATGTTGTTGTCATTATATGAAATGCTAATGGTCAAACAAAGACTTTCTTAAGTTTTTTTTTAATCTTAGGAATATATTGGTGGTATACAAATGAAAAAGTAAAAGCATTCAAAAATCTTTCCTGCAATGGCTTTAGAGGAAATAAAATTCAGGGAATTAGGAACGTTTTATTTTAACCCTCACAATTCAGTTTTAATTTTAATTAAAAATATTTTTGAAAGCCTATTATATGTAAAGTAGTATATGTGGTGCTGATAAGAATGTAAATCTATTACAAGGTTTTTGTGAGAGAAAGAAAAATGAGAAAAATATATGTGGGGCCTGTTTGTAAACTATATAAGAATATTTAAATGTTAGTTATAATAATTATCATTATTATTAAACAGACATCCTATGTGCCAGAATTCATAATCTAAAGGGGGATATAAATTTCTAAAAAAATTATTACTAAGAAGGTAGAATGAGTATACAACCAAATATGAGAAAAACCAAGGTTAATTCACAGTAAAGATGCCGATATTCTTGGTGTTTATTTTCATATTTTAATATCAGTGTTTAAATGTACCCAATAGAGAGTCAAAAGAATAATTTTCTAAGTTGCTTTTTATAAAACTGCCAAGTTGTTTACCTTTGGAACGTTCCTTCCCAAAAGAGAAAGCCAGACAAATGTTAAGAATGTGTATTTGTGTTCTTTGTAAAAACATTTCTAGACAGATATATATACACACACAGATATACATGTGTATGCATAGTTGTGTGTATGTATTTTATCTATCATCTGTTCTCTCTCTTTCTCTCTCTCAGATGACCTCTCCACCAACGCATTTCAACCTATTTGAATAATTAATTTTTTTTTGCCTCTTTGATCAGGTTTTTATTCAAAATTAGCTGTCCAAAGTTATTTGACCTTTACGGAATAAACCAATTTCAGTTTATGCTGCAGGCTTCTTTTCCTCTGTGGCGGGTTTCTTTTCTTATGGCTTCTCAGCTGCCAGTGTCCTGGTAGCTGCAGCCTTTTTTTCCCCACCAAAGTCTTCTTCTGCTTCTTAATTGCAACAAGTCTTTCTTTTCTTTCTTACCACAGGCTTCTTACCTGGAACTCCCTTCTCATCTGATTTGGCTTCTAGCCCTGCTGCTGCCTTATCCACCCGTAGCTTGTGATTCTTGGCCTGGTGAAAAATGGTGTTCTGGCATGTGGCCTCCGCATGTGGGTTAAGCTTCAACATGATTCTCAGGTTTTCAGTGGATTCTTCTTTAGGACTCTGAGGCGCATCATCTTGAGTGGTGCTCGGAGGGATCTTTGGATCTCTGGGCTTTTTCAAGATTCTGCTAAGGTCTTGAGCCTCTTGTGCATAGGAAGGTGGTAGTTACTCTTGAGGGAGGCAGCTTTATGCCAAGTCCATGCCAATCATCTAACTTGCGGAAAGCACTTTGAGTCCTAATGCAGAAACGGCCCACATGCCACCAGGAGCAAGTTTCAAATATTCGGTTTGCTTACATCAAGCAGAGTAATTCCAGGGATGTTTCTGAAGACTTTGATGATACCGTTGTCCTCATTATAGATGATGCAAGGTCCCCTGCACTGGATGCAAGCTGGTTTCTCGTTTTGCCCTTGCCAGCTCTCATTCACTCAGGGGCACAGAACTTTCTGATATCATTCCAGGACTTAAGTTTCTTAAGAAGCAAAACAGCCTTCCTAACATTCTTATAGGCTTCAACTTTATCTTCAGCTATCAAAGGAAGTTCAGGAACTTCCTCAATATGATGACCTTTAGACATGACCAGTGCTGGTAAATCCGAGGCAGCCAGGGCAGAGCAGATGGCATATTGCTTCTGTGTTGCATTCGCTCTGTGGTGCCAATGACACCTGGTTTTGGTTGGTGCAAACATGCAGCCCCCACAGCACATGTTGCCAAAACCATCCTGGCCAGAATGATGAGTCCCAATGCCTCGAACTCTGGGAATTCGAGCCACAGCTCTGCCAGTACCTTACAACTCAGTGCTGGTTTTGATGACCTGCTAATTCACTGACAGCATAGGGTTGTCTATTGTTTTTGTGCAAGTTGGTGCGAACAAAGTTTACAATATCTGGTCAAATGGGAGCTTTGAACACAGCAGGAAAAGTGACATTTTTGCCAGATGATTCCCCCTTTTCAGAGTACACTGATATCAGTGGACCAGCACACACCATGGCAGGGGGAGGAGAAAGCCACACTCCTCTCAACCTGGTGGCTCCCACAGGAAAAGCTGGATCATTAATTTTTAAATGCTACATGCTCCTTCTGGTCTACCAAAGGCTGAGAAGATATATCTGCCTATAATAGCTAATGTTTATTAAGTGGTTATTATTTCTAATCACTCTCTATGTGATTTTTCTCATTAATAACTTATGAAATAAATAATTACCATCACTCCCTTTTTATAAAATGATGGGCTGGGATTTGAACTCAAGATAAAATGGCTACAGTGCCTGTATTCTCCATCATAATGCTATATTTCTTCTCTACAAGTGGTGGTTATTCTTAGATTTCTATTCTTCCTCATGCTTAAATGATTCTCTGGATGTTGCTTAGCCACTTGGGGAGATTCAGTTTTCTTTCCAGTTCATTATTGTACTATTTCAAAGCAAAGCGGATAAATTCTGTCAAAATGAATTTCCATAAAGTGAATCAAGTTTTAGAGTATCAATATAAAATCTGAGATGTGTTTCTATAGGGAATAATATTTCTTAATAAGTAATAATAAAATTTTGATAAGGAGAGGGTTAAGATGGTAGCTAGCCCAGGTTAATTTGGAACCAATAAATCATTTCATAGTTATTGTCTTGAGATGATGGTATACTTCTTTGTTGTTGTTGACCAGAATGTCTTTTTTGTCTTCATTCCTGC
>NW_006494614.1:16630640-16650759 GCF_000325575.1 Pteropus alecto | reverse complement strand
CTGGTTAATGCACCATAAATATCCAGACATTGCTCTGCACCTGGATTACCTCCACTTTTATAGCTTTCAGAATTTTAGTTCCCATCTCTTGGTATTTCTCTAGCATTTGCAGTGTCTGATTCAGTTGGACTGTTGCCACACACTTCAACTGTAATTACCACCATATTCATTCATTCAACTAACAGATTTTTATTAAGAACTCTGGTGGATTGAATAATTGTGCTCAGTTTTTCACCCCTGCAATAGTATCGAACATCCACACTCTTGGCATGGGCTCAGGTAGGCAGAGCGTGCTGTACTTCCCTGCCTCTTGACTTTGGGGTTATCCATATGAGTTTAACTAGTGGGATGTTAATAGATGCGCTGTAAACAAGAGCTTGATATGGGCTTCTACTCCTTTGTCATGAGAAATATGTGCTTTAGGTGGTATGCTAAATATACATTTGGTCTTTGTCTCCAGTTCCTGATATAGAACTTTTGGAATTTCCTGAGCAATAGGGGAGATAAGAGTGTTTTTTATTGTTCATAGCAATCATCTTTTCTTACACCTGAGTTTGTGGCTGAGGGGCTCCTAAGTAGCTTTAGAGTGTTAGCTGATCACCAGAAAGACCAAGGCATGATTAGAGGTTAGAATTTTCAGCCTCACCTCCTGACTTCCAGGGAGGGAAGAGGAGCTAGAGATTGAGTTAGTCACCAATGGCTAATGAGGTAATTAATCATGTCTACTTAATGAAACTTTCATAAAACCTCTAAAGAATGGGGTTCAAAGAGCTTTTGAGTTGACGATTAAATTAAGGTACTGGGAGGTTGTCCTGCCTTGAAAGGGCATGGAAGCTCTGTGCTGCCCTCCCATACCTTGCTCTATGTATGCCCTATGCATCTCTTCATTGGGCTGTCCTGGAGATGTATCCTTTATAATAAATTGAAAATAATATGTATAGTGTTTCCATGAGTTTTGTGAGCCATTCTAGCAAGCTAGCAAATTTGAAAAGAATCCCCCATATATTACTATATGTTAAGAAGAATAGGTGGCAACTTGAGACTGACTGGCATCTGAAGTGGGGACAATCTTGTGGGACTGAGCCATTAATCTTTGGAGTCTGTGCTAACTCTGGGCAGTATTAGAATTGAACTGAATTGTAGGCACCTGGTTAGAGAGTTGCAGAACTGGTTGTTGATGTGGGAAAAAAACCCCTACACATATGGCATTAGAAGTGTTGAGTAAAAACAGTTCAGACCTAAAGTCTGATCCAAGAAGGATGATAAACACACAGAACAGACCTAGACCTAACCTGCAGCTTAGAGCTAAGTCCAGCCTAAATCAGCTGAAACCAAGCCAACATACCAATGCATGAAGGAAAAATAAATACTTGTTTTTTAAAGTCGCTGAGTTTTAATATGGTTTGTTATATAACATAAACTGGTTCAAGAAGCATATATGTGTCAGGTACTGTTTTAATCAGTGGATGACTTTTTATTTTAGAATTCTGTATGTTTTTGGAATTCTCTAAGTTATAATTTGTCTTTTACAGAATCTTGCATATTAACCCTATATAGAGTTCACATATGAATATAATAAAAGCAGCTATGCAGGTTTAGAGAATTTGATATTACAAAAGTGAAGGGAAAAGAGAGGCCAATTAGCCAATTAAGCAAGACCTCACAGGTTTCCCTCAGTTTTGCAAAACTCCCAAATCCATTTTTTCAGGGCATCCAAGAATGATGAGCCTCTAAGGAATTGATACACGATAACAGACTCAAAAGAAACTAATGCAGAAATCAGAGAACAGTTTTTTTCTGTTTTGAGAGAAATTTCTTTCTAATGATCATAAGACATATACCCATTTTTCTAGATACCCCTCCCCTCATACCAGGTACCAGGGAAGTGAAATCATCATATATACCAATTTGGACAGGTTTGGCTGTATATAGCAGATAACTACCAAATACAGTGGCTTTAACAAGATAGAAATTTACATTTCTCACAGTAAGGAAGTCTGAGAGCACACAGTCCAGCACTGGTATGGCCTTTGGGGTCATCAAGGATCTGCCCTCTTATCTGACTGTTTCCCTATTTTCAGTATGTAGCTCCCATCTTCAAAATTGTTTGAAAGCCCAGGATGCTAAAATTCTACCCATGACTTTCAAATTCCAGGGAGCACTGCAGAGGGAAGGAAGGGAGGAAGGCAAAAGAAGAGAAACAAATCTTCACTGGATTTCACTTATATTACATTTACTAGAATTTATGATCATAACTGGTACAAGAGTCTTAAAATTTTAATCTATAAATGCATGTATGCATTGCTGTCCTGAATTAAATCAGCATTTTGCTACTAAGCAGAAAGGGAAAAATGAATGTTGGAGATAGCAAGTAGCAATCTCTGCTCATGGTATCTCTCTCATTCTACTTGCCTATTTCACATTTCAATGTTTCTTAAGGCAGCTACATTGTACTAACATTGAAGTATATGTCTTTTCCTGAAAACCTATTAAATTAATAGAATGTCTCATTAATTTTTCAAAAATATGGCAATGTATCAATTTTCTTGGTGAGAATAAAATCAGAGCATGGTGAGTTTTGTAGGATATGATCAAACCTTGTGAATTGACCCTGCTTCAAAAAAGGGAATATAACCTTTTCAGGATTAAAATATATGGGTTTGCCAGACTCAGAGTGTCTAGTCCATAAAAGAAAAACGGTTCAAATTTTTGTCTTTGGGACTTCCCTTTTCTAGAATCCTCTCATCTCACCTCCTAAGAAGGCATCTAGTTACGGAAATCTTTGGTTTTGGCCATCGCTACTCTAGACCTGCCTCTTTGTGATTACTCTCTGATCACCTTGACTGAACTTGTTTATTGCCAAAGTCTTCCAGCCAGGATGAGTTAAACCATTTCTTGGGATGGATGACTTCTACAGATGACTACTTGCATCCATTATGTGTTAATTTTAACTAGTATAACTACTAAGGTTCATCTCACTTCCTAGGTCTTGGCAATCCCTACCTTTTTCAAGTACTTCTAACATGGGACACATTCCTTAGCTCAAAAAAGGAGTTGCCTGTATATGTTAATTTGAAAAAAAAAAAAAAACCTTCCAGTAATTCTTTAATTTCTGAAGATATACAATTCAAAGTCAAAGCTTCAGGTATGAAAGGAAAAGATAAAGCTATACATTATCCTTTGTGATCTGTTTCATAGAATTGCTTATAAAATACTGTTATGTTTCTTATATTATCCCTGGAAGATTTGAATACAGAAATTTATTGAATTTTTTTCTTTATTTCTCTTACAAGCAAATGCTTTATGTGCTAAGGACACATTTTGCTATATATTTGGCAAGCTTTAGATACAGTGTATAGAGATACTTTGAAGTTGCTTCGGATTACTACTGATACGAATAAAGCTACTACAGTTCATTAAAAATAAGGTATCATCAATTTTAAGACAATCTTGATTTCTTCCATGTGCAAATGTTAGAACAAATGTTCATCTTAGATTCACTGAAATACAATAATTTAGCAGGATTTTTAATGACAATTACTAGTATAAAATACAAACTAGATTATAAAGCTTATAGTTAGAGAAGTATGTAAAACAGGGATTAGAACCTGGAATTAAAGATATTATAGTTTTTCAAATCTAGAAGACATAAAATATGTTTATGTTTGCACATAGCTCATGCATATTAAAGGATTATTAAAGAAACTCACAATCTTTATACTTATCAAAGACTTTAAGAGGGTAATAGATTAAAGTGAAAATAAAGGCATTGATTTAACTAGCAGCTATTTAACTACCTTTTTCAAGCCCTCAGAAACTACTGAAGAGGTGGAAATTAAGCTTCTATCTGTTACATTTCTTGAACTTCTCAGGTTCATCCTTTACCATAGAATGGATGAATTTACCAGTACATCTAGTGGAGTGCCTGCTATACGAAATGTAGGTCTCTATAGCTCTCAAAGGGTATTGTGTTTTAAATTCATTATTTCTCCACAATTCTTCTTGCCACCAAGTGAGCAGTCTTACAGGAGGGACAGTTTCAGTCATGCTACAGCTTGTATATTTCATAGTGAGTCCAAAATAATGGCCCTAAGGAGAATATAATCAATTCTACTGTAGGGGGTTAGGAGGAAGAGATATGGCAACTGAGTTTTCAGAGTAAAAAGGGATTTAGCAGTGAGGGTGTAATGTAGGCATTTCAAGCGGAGCGAACATGGGCACATGGGCACATATTTGTTCTCATGTTTGCGTGACCTATTAGAGTGAAGATCTCAAATTTTGGTAATACCTACCACCTAACTGAGTGTAGGACAGTGTTTAGCAAATGTACCCTACCTCCCACCACCCAGTAAAAATGAGTGATCTAATCTAGAACATAAGAATGATCAAGAAATAGGTCAGTGCTTCTCAAACTTTGGTAAGCATAAGAATCACTTGGAGTGCTTGTTCCTAGGCACCATCTTCAGAGTTGTTGCTTCAGTAGGTCTGGGTGGGAGCCAGAAATTTGCATTTTTAGTAACCTCTACCCCCAACTCCCAACTCCCTTTATGACTCTAATGTAGGTGGTCCACAGAACACAGAAATGTAGGTGGAAAAGAATTTGTGGATACTTACATCCTAGTTCTTATCAACTACCTGCAGTTCACTGAATAAACCTTGAGGTACACCCCCTGTCAGCCATCAAAAAGCTTTTTAATCAAACTTTACCTTGCTGCTCAAACCTGTAAGTTAATTTTCTGGCAAATATGCTGAGAGAAAAATAAATCTGCCTCCTGAGACTTAACGGGTCGTCTTGATTTTTAAGTATTAGCATCTTTTTCAAGTGCTGTGAAGCTGAAAAGTGCTAAAAAGGCTCCAGGATTAGTCATTTCTCTAGAAAAAAAAAATTTTTTCCTGTGGCACAATACTTACCTTGAAAGATGAAAATTTTCACCTAAGGCATTTTTTCTATATTTTGTAATCATAGATGAGAATTTATGCCAGCTCTACTTTTTTAGCCATTTAGTGAAACATTTCTAAACTGAGTTGAAAATAATTCCAACACGCCTTTAACACCCACTTGCTCTAATTTAACTCCATTTGTCTCTCCCTTACTTTTTATTTTCTTGAGCATTCCAGCTGTTAACATTAAACCTAATTTTTGGATGTCAGCCCATGTCAAAGCAAGTCTTAATCCTTTTAATGATAACCTATCACCAGCTTAAGGCTGCTTTATATCAGATATAATTATGTTTCCAACCCTGTGGGCATGGAGTGTGATTATATATGCATGCACACTAGCGCTTCCCAAAAATACTACTTGGTATAGACTGGATTTCTGTACGGGGTGGGTCAGTATTGAACTCCACCTAAAGTGCTTTGGTTACAAAAATAGAAAAAGCCTTTGCTAGGAGATGGTAGCACTGCAAATGTATTGGAGGAAATGCTGGCTATCATTTAGCCCTACATCTTTATTTTTTTGGTCTAAGAGATTAAAATGTTATGATAAAAGACATACAGTTAGTGATCGAGATGTTAAAACCAGAACCAGACAGGAAACCTTAAGATACTAATGCTCTGTTAATGGAGTTATATGTATTTACTTTCTTTTCTCTCTTGAATGAAATGCAGTTTTGTTTTTTTGTTTTTTTTTTTTTTAAATCACTGTTCTTACTTTTCCCATTTAGATAATTTTTAGGGTAAAGAGTAACTGTGTCTTAAAAGTTTGGTATAGATTTTTCTCTGATGCTTTCCTACCAGATATACATCAAAATTAGAAAACTGGTCAATGAAACAGGCCATTGTCATAGTCCTCTGTGGAAGCAACTTGTAGTAAGGTGACTTTTAAAAATTATTATACTGGGATATTTAGCTTTGTTATAGTAATACACTAATAAAGAATTTTCTGTTTATGAGAAAGATCACCAAATGAAAATATTGCCATTTTATTTTATGGCTCTTGGTGTAATATAATTAGAATTTTAGAAAGAGATTATATCTTAATTAAATGAAAGAAATGATAAATATACTTTTAAATGAAAGTTATGAATAGACATTATAAACTATACAAGTTAAATGACCAGTTAAATGTTCACCTTAAAAAGCCAATAATTAATAAAAAAGAATTTAAAAAAATTCTTTTATTCATATTATGTGTCTTGGCACCAAGGTTAAAAGAATAAGCCACAATATTTTTCCTAGAGGAGCTCACAGCCAGAGGGGGTTGGAGGGAGAGAACACCACCAAAAATGTTAAGTATAAATGCTACAATAGAAAATTTAGTTCAAAAGCCTATGAGGCCTTAAGGGAAGAGTAATTAATTTTTTTTAGAAGTTGAAAAAAGTTTCAAGGAGGGTATGGTGTTTGAAACAAGTGCAAGTTCAATTGAAAAAAATGCCAAACAAATCATTTTTAAAAGTATAAATATGGCAGTATGGCACTTTTTTCTTTTCTGAACATTAAAAAATATCTTTTATTAAGCTTCTTTAAAATAATTATTTCTATGAAATATAAACTTTTCACTTTCCATTTTACCAACTGCAATAATAATGCCTTTTATTTTTATTTACTGTTTTGTTAGTCTTTCTGTTAAGCCTGTTTTATGCAGTTCATGATGCTTTCTCTATGTCACTTATTTGGACAGAAGCTTCTTAGAAACATCTGTCTACATTTTCCTCTAGAAGAGTCACTTTATATTCTTTTATATAATTTACATCATTCTGTCTTTTTTCCTCATCCCATTTATTTTATTGTCTATTTCATAATATTTCAGTACACAGCTATCAGGAACTGGGAACAATAATATATACTGATATCTTTTGTCTTTACACACCTTTATTTACAAAGATAAAGGTGTTGATCATAAATGCTATTATTTTCATTCTCAAATGGAGAAAAACTGGGGCTAAGATATTTATCAAGGGCACAAGAGCATCTTGTGATACATGTAGAAACAAAATCCTAACCTAGGATCAGTGGTGATTAGATTAATCGCTTAATTTTTAAAATGCTGCCTAAGATTTGCTGCAGGACTCTCACTGACAGGTTCAGAGAAAGGTTCATGATTTGAGATCCTGAGAAGGAAGGAGTTAAAGAGAAAAAATGGTAAAGGATTAGATTGATCTCAAAGGATTTGAAAACTAGGCAGAAGATCTGAAGATGAAAGGAAAGATTTGATTCTGTGCTGAATTACAAGTTTTAAGGAAATTAAAGTGTAATTTTGTTCAGCTATAGATAAGGGTCCACAGCCTAAATTAGTAAAGTTCTTATAACTATTATCTTTTAAAATCATCATTAAAAAGTATTTCTAAAACTGTGTCAATTGTGAGTAATCACCTTGAGGTACATAAGATGAAAAACCTGAGAAAGAACAGCAGTAGCGAACTATATATTAAACATAAGTTGCAAAGGAGGAAATTTAAAAGGCACCTCATTGCATTATAGCTTTTCTTTAGTCTCAGGAAGAAGGAAAGGGGCAAATCACTGCTTTATTTACAGGCCTTATTTATATGCCTTACAAAGGCATCACAATGTACCAGTTAACCTTCTGTTTTTTGACGCAGTTGGTAGAGTGCCATGGATCCTCTCACCTTACCCTGGAGAAGAAGGCCACATTGCACAGGCCCTGAAGAGCAACATTTTGGTTCCTTCTTAAAGCTCATTTGTTAGACTTGACCCTGACTCAGTCACTGATAATAACCTCAACCTAGGTTAAATAAACTTGGCATACTGGCCAAGTCAGTTAATGTGGTTGCTGTCCACTGGTTAGAGTTTCTAGAAACAATTTGCCCCGATGCATGAAAAAAACAAAACAAAACAAAACAAAAACAGACAGACAAAATAAATGTTCTTTCCTCAGTTGCAAAGTAAATATCCCATTTATCTGATTTCTAAGTGAATACCTATTTCTCACAGGTAATGGCGAATTGAACACATACACTCATTTTTATTGTTCTTCCAGAACCTCTCTCAAACAACACTAAAAGGACTTGGGCATAGGGAGTGGGAGTGTATGTGAAGTATAAACCCTCCAGGAGAGAGAGAGAAAAAGAAAGGAGAAGATACTGGAATCTGGACAGTAGCCAGATGTGGTAACTGATTTAGCAGATCTAAGAAAGCTGAATAGTAAACCATCATCGGAAAAGTCTAGAAGCATACTAATTTGCATTTCAGAATCTACAAAGTTTCAAGGATTTATGACCCTAGTAATTCTGGATGTAGGATACAGTTGGGGCTAAAAAAAAAAAAAAAAAAAAAAATTGGTTAACAGTCTAATTAAGAAGTTTTCATTTACCCTCACTTTCTTCTGAAACCCCATTTAAATAACTTTTCCTGTTTGACTTGTTTTGAGAAATAAACCCCAAATGACCAAAACAAAAACATTTTTTTTAACATACTTTCTGTTAGCATCTTTTCTTAGGTATTTTTACATTTTTGGCTATTATAAATAGTATATTCTTTAATTTTCATTTTCCAGCTGTTTGTTGCTAGTATATAAAAATGCCAGACTTTTAGTTATTGATCTTATAACTGGAAACTTAGCTAAAATCTATGATTAATTATAAGTTGGGTAGATTCCTTTGGGTTTTCCTTTTTGTATAAAACATGTTTGAGTAATAACAATTTACTTTCTTTCCAATTCTTATGGGTTTTCTTTCTTTTTAAAAATCTTATTGTACTATGACATTTAGTCCAATGTCGACTAGAAGTAATTATATTGGGAACAACCATTGGTTATAATGTTTGCTATAAGATTTCTTGTTCAGGTTAAAGAAATTCTTTTTTATACTTTGTCCACTGAGAATTTAAAAATAATTATTAAATGTTATCAATTTCTTATTCTGTTAAATTTTTTTCTTTTATACGTTAATGTGATACATTACTTAATAGATTTTCTAATGTTAAATCAACTTGTATTCCTACAATATATATAACTCAATGATGACAGAGTACCCCTTTCTGCATTGCTAAATTCAATTTGCACTATTTTTTCTTTAGAAAGTTTTGGGCTCCTGCATTAATAAGGTTAACCTGTTTTATTTCGCTTCTTTTACTCTTTGCTTTTCATAACAAAAGAAATTAGATATGTAAACTAAATTAAAAAGTCTTCCCTTTGATTCTATTAATTGAACGTTTCGGTTTAGAGTTGATTTTTTTAAAAATATTTTGTTGAACTCTCATGTAAAATCATCTGGTTCTGCTATTTTCTTTAAGGGGGAATTTTGAACTACTGATAACATTATGATTTGTTTTTTGACCAATTTTGAGTCAATTTTGGTAAATTTTTAAAGTATTTTGTTCATTTCACCTAATTTTTCACATGTGTTAACATCAAAGTTATTTATATTTCACTATCATTTTGATCTTTGGTGACTTTTTAGTCATGCTTTTTCATTCCTAATATATTGTGCTGGCTCTTTTGTTTCCTTAACCAGTCTTGCCTGAGGTTTGTCAATTTCATTAGTTTTTTTTTTTTTTAATCCAAAGAATCACTTCTCGTTTCAGTAATTCTCTCATATCTTTGTTTTTTTATGTCATACTTTTCTGCTCTTGTCTTTATTTTATTCCTTCTACATTTTCTGGGTTTATTTTGCTCTTCTTTTTTTACTATCTTAAGATAAATTCTTACTCAATTGACTTTGAGTTTTGCTTTTTTCTAACATAAGTATTTTTGGCTTTAAATTTCCTTCAAGATTTTGGCTACATTCCAGAAGTTTTGAAACGTAGCAATTTTATAATGTACAGCTGCTTCAGCAGTTGTCATTTATGATGACTTTCGTTCACGGTTGCTTGCTTCCTCATGTGTTAATCATTTTTGTTGTGATTTCATGATCCCTGGATTTCTATCTGTAGGAATTCTTTGAGGCCAGCATTTAAAGTGTGTTTCTCCATAACACTAATACTTGAGGCATTACGAACCTGAGATCTTATTAAACTCAATTTTCAGTTTGAGTTTTTTTAAGCATTGTAAATTTTGATGGCAAACTCATATGAATAGAGCTTGTGGTTAAGAAATATGAAGGGAGACTTTTTTTCTTAATTCTGCCCCATCCAGAGAGAAGGTTGAAACATGTATCCTTTCTTCTGTGCATTACATTTCTTTTCTTATTCACCCACTGTGGGTATTGTTCTTTAAGTGATCCTGGTTTCATGCAGGTATCTCTGATTCTCCCTTCCATTATGCTCTGGCCCCTGATTTTGGCTTCTGTTTCCCAAATACATGGCCAATTAAAACCCAGATGAGGCTATTATAATTGGCAGATACTCTCAGGGATGATGCCAGCTCCAGTGCTCACCTAATCCTCATGGAATCCCACTTTCTCATTGTTTGTCTCCTCTATTTCCATTTCTTAACTTCCAGCTCAGCTCAGCTCAGCTATGCTCTGAGGAAGGTTTTAAAAAACATTTTACTTTGTATTTTTCTTGTTCTTGAAGGGATCTCTTCACATGTATAGTCTGTCATAATTCTGAAAACAGAAGGCCCAATTTATGACACTTCCTGTTGTAACTTATAGAAAACCCAGATGAGATTGTGTTAAAGAAACATAACTAGAAACTCCAGAAATATGCTGATTTTCTGTTTAGTTTGATTTGGCAGATAAACTATGTCATCAAAGCCATATTTATTTGTCTCTTCACTCTGCCTTTCATGATGTCAGCTTAAATCCAAATCTATTTTCCCGATATGGTTGCAAAATGGCTGCCAGCTACTTGCAGAGTTACACACTTCATTATCCACATCCTGGTAGAGAGCCAGTCCCTTCCTTAACCATCAAGTGAGTTTCCTGAACTTTTCCCAATGGGCAACCACTACACCAAATCCTATAGACAGAGAAATAAAATTCTCTGATCGACTTAGTTACTTGAAACACACCTATCCCTTGTTTGATGACTAATTCCCTCCTGAAACCCCTGATGCTAAGTGAATTCATTAAATGGAAAACATTTACATTAATTTTAAAAGAAAAATTGTGATGCATTTCATCCTAACTCAAGATATCTGATTATTTCACATTACTATATTTTATGTCCAGAATAGGAAAATCTATACATATAGAAGGTAGGTCAGTAATTGCCTAAGGCTTCAGAAAGTGGAAAAGCTGGAGGAAAATGGAGAATAATTGATAATGAGTTGAAAATTTCTTTTGAGGATGATAAAAACATTCTAAAATTGATTGTGGTTATCACTGAACAATTTTGTGAATATAGTAAAAACCATTGAATTATACACTTTAAATGTGTGACTAGTATAGTACGTGAATTCTATAACAAATCTATTTTTTTTTAAGCAAGAAAATGGGATGCAAAGTTTTAGAACAGGAGACAAAAGGAGCCAGAAAAGAGTGGGAAGGAGAGAAATTGTGATGCATTTCATCCTAACTCAAGATATCTGATTATTTCACATTACTATGTTTCACATTATTTAACAATGCAAATGAATTTACATAATTTTTTAAAATCCAATAATTCGAAAGTAAATAATGCAAGTTTATATATGAAATAGGATATAATAAAGGTTTGTTTATTCTTTCTGTACCATTTTCTTCATCAATTGTTCAACCTTTTGAGATTCTTGATCTTGTACTCCAACTGCACTTAAAAGTAAAAATTATATCATAGAAAACTACTTTTAGGATAAAGTAAAACCTAACTAAGCAAAAGAATGTTTTGAAACACATGGAAATAGTATATGTTCACAATAAAGAGTTGTTGGAGTTTTATCCCTCTCGTTTGGCATACATAAGCAAAGTCAGTTGTTTTGGGTTTATCTAAACATTGCACGCAATTCAAATTAAATCCAGATGATATTGTCTGACTAGAAAAATGTTGTGTTGAGTAAATTGATGAGTGTGTATTTGTCTGAAATCATAATCTCAAAAATATTATTTGTTTATTATTTTCATTATTTTCTAAAATAATTTTATTCTACTATTGTTTAGTGTGTTTTAGGATAAAAAGAAAAAGACTCATCTCAGAAAAGGAGTTGTCTGAAAATGGTTTGACTTTTCAAAAACTATATATTATAGCAAAAAGCAGAATGTTTTGTGGATGGTAGGTCTGTACTGTGGCAAAGGAGATAGGGTTTACTCTGATTGACCAAGACTAATCAGGGCTTGTCCTTGGGGATCAGTTTCCAGCAACCTCATAGCCACTACACAAAGTAGGAGGAAGAGAGTGATTATCAATGAGACAATTACAGTGCCCTCTTCAGACAGCTTTATTGCATCAAATTCAATCTACACTGAGATCCCACTCACATCGATGATGGGGCATTTAATTTCTGTAATCACTGGGGTTCTCTCTCTCTGCTATCATGCATTCGGAAAACCAGGGAGGTGCTGGTTATTCACAGTAGTCGCAAGTATTGACACTGCCTCTTCTCCTTAATGATGCTATCAAGCATTATCTTCCAATATTTGTTGAACATTCAGCTCAGTAGACTTAGAGGTGAACCTCTCAGTCATTCATTACACCAAACCCAGACGTTTTCTTTGCTCACCAGGCCACAATAAATAATGTCCAGCTTGTCTCACTTCTGCTCTCCTTCCCACTCTTTTCTGGCTCCTTTTGTCTCCTGTTCTAAAACTTTGCATCCCATTTTCTTGCTTAAAAAAAAAATAGATTTGTTATAGAATTCATGTACTAGTCACACATTTAAAGTGTATAATTCAATGGTTTTTACTATATTCACAAACTTGTTCAGTGATAACCACAATCAATTTTAGAATGTTTTTATCATCCCCAAAAGAAATTTTCAACTCATTATCAATTATTCTCCATTTTCCTCCAGCTTTTCCACTTTCTGAAGCCCTAGGCAATTACTGACCTACCTTCTATATGTATAGATTTTCCTATTCTGGACATAAAATATGTAGGTTTTTCCATTTGGCTTTTTAATTTGGCATAATTTGCATTTTATTCAAGTTAGAGTATATTAGTAGATAATTCCTTTTTATGGTTGACTAATATTTCATTATGTGGATAATACTACATTTTGACTATTAACTCACCAGTTGATGAACATTTGAATTGTTTCTAGTTTGGGACTATTAATATTGCCGATATAAACTTTGCAAAAAATGCCTTTTTGTGAACATAGGTTTTCATTTTTCATGGATAAATTCTTAGGAGTAGGATTAGTGAGTTATATGTTAAGTTTATGTTTAACTTTTAAAAAAACCAGTATGTTGCTTTCCAAAGTAGCTGTACTATTTTATATTCCAACTAGAAATGTTTTAAGAGTTCTAGTTTCTCCACATTCTCACCAACACTTATTATTTTTCTTTTGAATTTTAGCCCTTCTAATGAGTATATAGTGGTATGCATTATATTTAAATTTTTTAAAATTAGTTACATTTAAAAGTTGAGACAAAAATTTAGGTATCTGGCCTTTCTGGAAAGATCTAGATGTTTTGGCAACACTGGGTCTCAGTACTGTAAGGCAGCAACTGGCTGGAGCTGTGTAGTTACCATTCTCTTTAGACTGGCATGATCTCTCCAATTTATTGTTGTCACATCTTATAATTCTGACAGTGTAGGTAAGTGTCAGTTCTCATTTTTCATCATAGTTGTGCCGTTCTTTTTCTGGAGGTGAGAAATGTCTTGTGTCTCCATGTCTCTAGCAAAAGTGGAAAATGAGACAGAGACCGAGAGGGAGATATAACTCAAAAGAAGAAGAGAATAGAGTTCTTTGTTGAATTAGACACTATTCTTACATGTTTAATATACAAAGCATGTCTATGTCAAATGAATGCAATTTAAGACATTGTTATGAACAAACCATAGAAAGTGCATGATCGAAATTTTCATGAACCGAGAAAAGCAGTAGAAATTTCAATGAAGTTCTATTTTGAAGCCAAATAAAGTAATGCTACCATGAAAAGTAGTTATCTATTAATACAAATGCAAAGGAGGTTATAAATCATTTAAAAATATGATTTGATTATTTCATTCTTAAGACAATTGTTTCTTTGCCAAGGAATAACCGGCTACACTTTAAAATCAGTTTTCAAAACTGGAAGTTATGGGACTTCCCCAACTGCAGAGGTGAGGACCCAAACCCAAACATGCCTCTCTGCCTCAGACTTCATAAGAATAAACTGATGGTTTTCACGTTGTCTCTCACAATTAATAGAATAAATATTAGAATGAATGAAGATCAAGTGAATAAAGAGTTATCAAATAAAATCATACAGCAGTATAATACAATATTGAAAGCTAAATATGATGGTGTGGAAAATTAGATTTCTTCAAATGTCTTGAGAGTAGTTACTGTAAATATAAAACCAAAGTAAGCTTGAAAGTAACTACATTTGCGTACATCTGTTCTCCATTATGAAATGGAATAAAACTAAATATTGTTCCAAATTAGAGGATTTAAAGCCAAATCCTGGACTGTCCATTTCAAAGAGAAGTACAAGGCCTAATACATCTGTGCAGAAGAAAAGATGTTAGTTTTCTAATTCTAAATCAGAGGAATTGAAATTACAAATTTTTAAACTAATCTTTTTATTTTAAATTTATAATTCAAAATATCATATCTGTTTAGATTTTGCAATGCAACTCTAATTTAGTGAAAATAAAGAATGTTGATTATTTTTCTGGAAGTAAAACATTTCTGTACTTGGAGTGCTACACACACACATTACCAACCTGGTGTTATATTACCTACCTGCATTTTTTTGACTTTTGATTTTTAAAATCTGTGTAAAAGGAAAGTGTTCAGGGATCTTGTATATTTTTCACGCTTCAGCTCAAATCATCAGGATGAGAGAAAACATAGGAACTGTGAACAGATGCTCAGAGAATCTTCATTTGCTGAATGGACTAGTAGGAGGCAGGCACTCAGCTAGTGGAGAAGGGGAAGACCAAACTTTTATTTTAGTCCACAGGGTGACCCCCCGGCATGAAAACATTTGAGGCTTGTTGAGTAGGTAACTAGGGATGGCAAGAGAAAAGTCTTGACTTGTGTTTGTTTGTTTGTTGATTGTGAGTTGCTCACGGACTGGGGAAGCTCAGTACGGGCACTTCATTGATCTTCCACAGCAGCCCGTCTCCTGGCCCAGCACATAAAACTCTACTTCTGCACGGGGCAATACCTAGTTCTAGCAGAGGGGTAAAAATGCTAATTTTGTATCAGTGTTCACAGAGGAAAGTTCTCTGCTTCTGATTCCTATAGCAATTGGCCTGTGCTCTCAAATATATATTTTGATTACTCCTTTTATTTTAGCATAAAGATCTGAAACTGGCATTTATTAGTCAAAAGGTTATTCATTCTGCTTAAATCTAACAGCACTGCTCAACTCCATAACCTCCTGTGGCAGTGAGTTTCACAGGTTGGCTAAATGTGGTACGAAGTAATAGTTCCTTTGCCTTGCTCTAAATTTATCAGCCATTAATTCCACCAGATGACATTTCATTCTTCAGTGACATTATGGAACATTCAGTTCTTTGGCTGAGACTACAAACAAAACCCTCTGTCAGGCTCTCAGACACTAAATAATCACCACTTGCCATTTTCCCTTTAAATATGTTAACCTGGTTTGATTGACTTAGAGAAAATCTTAAATTCTTCTCTCTAATTTCCCATAATTGTATTCAAATGTTACTCTCCTCTTTCTTGAGAATCATTACAAATGCATACTTATTCTTAGATGTATACACGATATGTCCTATTTGGTAGGATTAGGATTAATTTGTGTGAATAGTGCACTGAGAACTTCTAAAAAAGTATCAAGTATCTTGTGATGACTATGACTCACAATAAATTGTCTGTGGCCAGCACTTCATCCAGGAAGTAGGTGACGGGATACGTAACATGATTTTAGAGCCGTTGAGTTGGTTCTATGCCTGCCACCATCTTTCTCCCCTGTCAGTTTTTCCACTCAGTCTGATTTATGAAATTCTTCTATTGAGGCTCAGTCCCTTTGATCCCTATTCCAATGAAAACTCCTTCAGAAAGAGAGGTATTATTTAAGGTACTGTCAGTCATTTTCTTTTGGGCACAAACTATGATGATGCATGATGCCTCTTTTCCTCTGAAGTAGTCATTTTCAAATCATGTCCTGAGGAATCCTGGAGTTCCAAGTGTATCACAGGGATTGCTGCAGGATAAGAAGAGATCAGATGTACTGGGTTTCAACAGAGCAAGTCGGCTGTTACCTGCCATAGATACTCAGCTTCCATGTAAGATTTCATGTGCTAGAAGGTTTTACATTATTATTACTGTTTTTACAACTCTTCTTCAAACTCTCAAGTTAGACTCTTTTGCATGAAGCCAAGAGAGAGCCTCTAGTTTGTCATTTACTCAAGTTTATGTTCTCCCATTCCACATTCTCCCATGCAGTCCTTGTTCCTGACTTGGGCACTCTTCTCAGCACAGGACTTTGCTTCCCTCCGAGATGATAATCCAGAACCACTTTCCTGACTCCTACACAGTTCTCATCCTTACTGCACTAGAAAGAAAAAAGGAGAAATGAGACTAGGAAGAGAAGCAAGGAATAGCTATGCACACACTTCCACTATTTCCTTCCTTCCTAAAATATATTTATAGAACATCATTAGCTTTTGGAGCTTTGGGATGGATTTCTGCACAAGTAGAAAGTACCTATTATATCCTAAAATCAAATGCTTGCCAAGACCTGGAGAATTGGCGCTATATAAAAATACATTAATCAATCTAAAATCATTTGCTGCTAGGAAATATGAAAAGTAACATATTTATGAATAATGGAAAATTTGGCATAAATGGGAACAATTTTGATATAATTAAAATAGAAAGTGAAGAGTAGTGACTGGTAGAAGAGATAATTTTTTAGCTTCGAAAAAATTGAAAAGCCATTTTAAAAATTTATAGATTTAATTCTATAAAATTGAAGTTTTCTAAACAAGAGAAAAAAGTAAAACTAAAATGAAAAGGAGTAATAAACTGAGCAACATTTTATATAAAATTTGACTAAGGATCATGTAATACAGATAGATATTCTATCAAGTCTGATTATAAATAATAGAAACCAACTCTAGGTAACTTAACTTTTAAAAATCCAGATATAAAAGGGAAAAGACTCTCAGCAGGCAAAAGGAACAGGTGTCCTCCATAGGGTGCATTCAAATTTTAAGAAAAATATCGAGAAAAAACTCAAATGGCAAGAGACATGAACTGATGACTTATAGAAGATGCAATATAAAGCAATATAGGTAGAGAAAATATTCAAATCTTATAAAATAAAATTTATGCTAAATAAAGCAAAGAACTTTAAGCATTACAAGAATGGCACACCTCAAAAATTAAGCAAAAATTGCCATATGATCCAGCAATTTTACTTCTTAGTATATAGCCAAAAAAGTGGAAAGTAGGGACTTGAATACTTATACACCAGTGTTTATAACAGCATCATTCACAATAGTAAAAGGTGGAAGCAACCCAAATATCCACTGACAGATGACTGGATAAACAAAATGCAGTATGTAAATACAGTGGGATATTATTTGATCTTCAAAAGGAATGATATTCTGATACATGCTATAACACGGATGAAACTTGAAAACATTTTGCTAAGTGAAAAAAGCCAAATACAAAAGAAAAATAGTGTATGATTCCACTTATATAAGGTACTTATAAGGTACTGTCTAATGGGTACAGAGTTTCTGTGTGGGATGATAAAGTTTGGATGTGGATAATGGTGATGGCAGTGCAATATTGTAAATGTGCTTAATACCACTGAATTATACACTTAAAAATGGTTAAAGGGATAAATTTTATGTTGTTTATTTGACCACAATCTTTTTAAACACAAATAACTGCTTAGGGCAAGGTTGTATTTAACTAGTCCATTTATACTGAGGGTGGGAATGTAAATTTTTACAACTCATTTTGGAAAGTGATATTTTGATTAGAAACCCTCAAACTTTTCCTATCTTTTGAATTGGCTATCCTATTCTTAAAAATATGATCTTGAAGTAGTAAGAAGCTATTTGCATGAAGATGATCATTGCAGTATTAAAAATTTTTTAAAAGTGATAGACCTAAATATGTGAAAGAAAAGAGGTATGTCACACAACCAACTCAATAAAACATTATGCAACCATTAAAAATTATGATTATGAGACAATGTTTATGATATATTAGCACGTAAAAATGATTACAAAATGGCATTATGCCGCTTTTGAGAAAATAATTTGAAATTAGGAAATTAGAAAAATATGCTGCTATAATATTCATATAGACAATATGCATAAATGAAAACTTTTGTGGTAAGTGGAGGGAATTGTGATGAATAGTTTTTCTTTAATTTTTTTAAACTTTTGTTATTTTGCCTTAATAATAAAAAGTGATAGTATTTAACATCAAACAAAATTAAACAAATGAAACATTTTAAGTGTATTATGTTACAAAAGATAGAAAAGAGATACAATTATATTTATAGTAGAAATTATAAGGAAAATTTGAAAATTGCTTATTTTGTAAAACTAAAGATACTTAAATGATAGCTATATATCAACTAGACTAATAATATGAATCAACTTATAAAAATTTTCATTATAAAACTATACACATTCTTTTAGAACTAGAAGGAGCCTAGGGACTTATATAATGTGGCTATATTATCAAATGCACATTATAAAGCAACAGAAAAAAATTGTGAGACGAAGTAGAAATGATTTTATAGATGATATTGCCAAAACAGCAACCACCACCACCACCACCACCACCACCACCCAGGATAATAAAACAGAATATCTCAGGAGGATTCTCAGATGCAAACTATTCAAAGACACTGCTCGCAAGTATCAGAAAGGAATATCAGTGCGCTAAAAAGTCTCAAAATAATTACATACAACATCGAATGGCATTACCTCTAATTTATAAGGGATTTTTAAGAACAGTGGAGAAACTATGTAAAAATATTTGTTAATCGAGAAAATAATTTGAAATTATGAAAACTGAGAACAAAGGTACTGACAACCTTTACAGTCAGAATATACAGATAGTCTCCAATTTGTGATTGTTTGACTTATGCTTTTTTGACTTTATGAGGGTGAGAAAGCAATATGCATGCAGTAGAAACCATACTTTGAATTTTGAATTTTGATATTTTTCCAGGCTAGGGATTTGTGGTACAATACTCTCTTGTGAGGCTGGACAGAAACAGCAAGATGATTTTGTCCAACCGTAGACTAATATAAGTGTTCTGAGCATGTTGAAGAGTGGCTGGACTAAGCCATGATGCTTGTTAGGTTGAGTGTATCAAATATATTTTCAGCTTACCATGGGTTATTGAGGAGCATCTGTACTTCCTTTGCATGACACCAGTCTTTCTGGTACTATTCCCAGATATGAGTAAATTCTCAAACCCTGGGGCATCAGAAGGGATTTTAGAGATCAAGTAATAAAACTTACTTTTCTAGTTGGGTATGCTAAAGTCTAGAAAAAGGACACACTCTAGTGACAGCAAGGGAAGACAGAGCCAGCCCCAGGACACCTGGCACTATGGGGCCCCACGCTGCTATGTTTCCACGTTTGTAGTGACACCAAGGAAGGAGGAGGTTGCAACACTACCCATGTGCCCATGCTTCCTTCATTCAATGCCTGTGCTTTTCCCAGGCCCTCTTTCTCCAGTCATCTACAAGGCTACATATAACCCCACCCTGTTGCCATAAAAGGCTCTCAGGACATTCTGTGCCAATAATATTTAATGTTGATTATACATTACTATGCCATTGTTTAACACATGGAGTTCCTCCCAGGATTTTTCAATCATGAGATATAACCACTTGGAATAAACCACAATGCAGTAAGATAAATGATTCAGGGCTAAATCAGAGGTCAACATACCACTCTGAAGTCTGAGGAAGAAATCATTATGAGTTGGATCTGTCAGGGAGGCAGGAAAGGGAAAAATAAAGCAGTATTTGTTAAAGTAGGATTCACAGATCATCTGCAATTGAACCATTGGGCAAACTAGTTTTAAAATGTAAAACTGGGAGTCAGCATTTTAACAAGATCTCCATGATTTTCATGCATGGAAAGAAAGGTTCGAGAGCCACTCCCAGGCATTTGGGAGTTGGGTAGAAAACATCCTGAACCTGTAGCAAGAAGGAGCATGATGTATTCTGGAACTGTGCATGTAGGAAGACCCTT
>NW_006494614.1:16618778-16630601 GCF_000325575.1 Pteropus alecto | reverse complement strand
AAGCCATGAAGCAGAATAAAGTTTTATTGTAAAAATAGAAGAAAATGATGATGACATTTAACCTTGTGCACTACTGGCATGAAAACAAGGGTGCCTGGGAGAAAAGAATGCAGGCTGTGTTCTGTGAAATTGAGTCAATCTGACACATTTTATGGGGTTTTCTAGAATTAAGTAGGGTATCTTTTTAAATTTCTCTGGCACGACTCTTGATTCAGATTTGTTGTTAGAGAAAAAAGTGCAAACGACTTAGTAACTACTTAGGATGTCCTGTTTTTGCCTTGCACTGGAGCTTTAAAAGATGATTTTCTTTTTCATCTTATAGTTTAGCTTATAAGTTAGACTGTAACAACTAGGTATCTAGTAGAAATTATTCAGTCAGTCTCATTTTTGCAGTTCAACTGAAAAAATAATAAATATGTAAGTTAAAATTAGTCATTTTGACAGAGCTTATACAAGATCTCTTTTGGGTAAAACTCCTGGGCTCACCGCTCCATCCCATGTAGGCTGTCCCAGAACCTCTCATTAATCCCAAATCTCAGAGATTTGTTTGAGTGTCTCCCTTCTCTCTAGCTGCTCTCACCCTCAAGACCCTATATGTAATTAGGATACAATCTCCTGAGCTTTTCGGATCTTCTTTGACCCAGAATTAAAAGATCACACACACTCTTTTTATTTTAGGGTTTTGCTGCTGAATACTCTATGAAACAGAGAGGGGAATAAAAACAATAGACATTGGACTGTTGAAAGCTTTAAAAATCTCCACAAGCTCTCAATAATTATTCTTGTCCTATCCTAGCCTGCAAATGAAGCTGGTTGCCTTTTACGTGAACTCCCTCTTTTCATTATCCTGATGAAGTCTCTGTATGATATTGTCTCCATTTTTAAAAGTCAGGGCAGAGGGCTGATGTGATTGCTCCCTCTCCCCTTCTTCACGGGTATGATTCTCACCTATGTGGGAACCTCAATGTAGGTAGATATCCTAATGATTCGGGGATGAAACAATAGGTGGAAACTCAGAGGGCTTTCTATTTCCCTATGTACATTCTCCGGCAGCCTCCCCACCATACTTCTCCATGTCCTCCAGGTTTACCTAAGAAAGTGTCAATTTGGTGAAATCTAGACATTGATCATCTATCCTTTTCAATGCTATGGAAAGTTCTAATTACCTTACAGCTCATAAGAATCGTTTTTATCATGAAGAAAGACATTTTTGTTCTCTCCAGGGATGATTTCAGTTACCTTAAATTGGGCCTTTCTGTTGTCCTAGGCTCCTCTTCTTTAGTCACCTGCTTCAGGGTCTCACCTTGTTCCTGAAATGCTGACCCTATAACAGTTCCCCAGGCTTCCTCCTTTAATCACACAAATAGCTCTGTTCTGGGGCTGTGAGAAAGACAAATTCTACTGCAATTCTACTCCTCTAGAGTTTCTACAACTCCTCCAATTACCACCTCACTGAGGACATTTACCACTCTATTTGTACACAATGAATTTAGTCTTACACAGGATGGCTTTGGTTGTGTGGCAGGAATATTAATGATTCTGTTGTCATTCATTAATTACAAGCCCCATATCTATTTCTGGGGAGCACCTGCCCAGGGCTGCATAAAGGTGAGCACACAACAAACGCTCTAGATGTGAGGTGTTTTGTGCTACTATATATATCTTGTTTTTTTTTTTTTCTAATTCTACACAGGTTTTTAAGTACTGTGTGGGATTGTATTTACTTAACACATGCCCTCAAATTTCTGAAGGAATTAATAAGGGCTAAATATATGAAATAAAAAAGCTTTAATAAGGGCTAAATATATGAAATAAAAAAGCCAAACGGTGCTCTAGAACAGAGAAGGGAAAAAAGAAGTGCAGAAGCATATTTTCTCCATGGCTTCCTAAAAGGTGACAAATATTTCTATGAGTCTAGCCAGACATTTATCAGAAATTATAATAGTAATGACAATAACAGTTTGGAGCACCAAAAGTTAAAGGATTTTTTTTTAATAGAAGTTAATTTAGAAGCACACAATCAATATAGATTTAAAATGTGATCAATAAGAACCTGTATATGTATATTGGGAAGTAACTTATTTTGAAATTTTAAAGTACCTTTTATTTTAAGATCCATGTAATTTTGAAAAGTTTCACCAGAACATCAAATATTTGCACTGTTAGCTGCTACCTTGATTAAGGAGACTATTTTGAAACCTTTAGAATTCCATTCTAGTGAACTAGATTTTTTTCTCTAAGTTTTCTTTTTCCATAGATAAATAACTTAAATATTCAAACAATTAGGTTTTGTATCTTTACATTTGGTAAAATTTAATACAGTATATATTGAAAATAACATGATTCCTAAAATTGCAGTAAAATACATATAAAATTTACCATCTTAACCATTTAAGTATAAGTTCAGTAGTGTTAAGTATGTTCACATTGGAGTTCAACCAATCTGCAGAACTTTCTCATCTTGCAAAACTGAAATTCTATAACAACTGCATTAAGCAACTTCTCCTCCTACCTCTCCCAGTCCCTGGCCACCACTATTCTAATTTCTGTCTCTCTGAGTTTGACTACTCTTCCTACCTCATATAATTGTAATCATATAGTTTAAAGAGTTTAATAGACTATAAACAATGTATTTTGTAATACATTAGATCTCATAACCATAGTATAACCAAAATCGTGTAAACCCATCAACTTTGAGAAGCTCTGAGAAAAATAAGGGGACAAAAACAATTTTCATTGTGAAAATGGCAAAATAAATGATCCTAGGCAAAACAAAGTTCTTTGATGCTAAACTACCACTACAGAACACTTACCAAAAGCTATTCCATAAAAAAATAAGTTTCTATGGTCATAAAATTTCTGGGAAGCCATATAATTTTTATCTCTTTTGGAAATTCAAATAGCATATAAGTATACCAAAAGTTCTAAGAAGTTCTGAACATTTTTTTTCTGCATTTGACCCAGGTGTTTTTAAAACTTACTTGACTAAAGAATCTTTTTGTCTCCTCATAAAACCTATAAACATCGTGAAGGAAAAAGTGTGGCCTCTAAAACATGAGATAGTGTCAGTTATATCTCAGCACTTGGAGACTGTTTTTAGACTGGGAGTCTTGACACTCAACTGCCCTTCTTCATTGCACATTTTCATATTTACTTTTGGATAGAGATTGCTGTATGATTCATAAATGCTGTCACCAAGACACTCATTATTATAAATGTCAAGTTGATTAAACTTTAATTTGAAAGAATGGTAAAGCAAGTCTGACAATACACATTTTTCTTAGATTGGAGTTTGAAATGACAGCATATGTCCTAGAGGGCAGATCTATCATCTTCTAAGTTAGAATAAAAACTGTTTAGCTATTATGCCTCCCCTATATAAGAGCTACAAGTCCATCTCACATAATGAGAGGAACAAACGACTCAACTGCAAACCTCTTTTAATGTACCAGAATAAGAACAGCAAAGACAGGTAAATGAGAATGTTTCTATGCACATGCAACATTAATATTGCATTGAAAATTTGAGCCTGTGTAGACTGTATTTAGAGATAAAAATAATGATTCCAGAAAAGACTACATAAAATACAAGATGAATCATTGTTACTACACAAAAGACTCTGAAATCATGTTGAACTATAGTGGTAAAGGCTTAAGTAATAACCAGGAAATAACTGATTTTCCACTAGAGATATTTTGTAAATTATTTCAAGACTCTATAGGCAATTTTAACACTTTGTAAGGCTGTCACTATGATCCATTTACAATAAGCAATTTCTCTCTGAATATTTGACAATGCATAAATTAACTCCTTCTGATATCTGTTTTCTCCAATTATGACTGAATATTTGTATGCATATCTTACCTCTTTTACAAAATTTAAGCTCCTTGAGGGCAGCAATGATATTTAAATCAATTGGTTCTACCTGTCAGAACCTGGCCCTGTATTTAGTGGAATTCTAATATATTTTGTGGGAATTAAATTATATAGCTGGTTCTATTGAGTGTATGCTCAATATTTTCTAGCGAAAGAACCCTATTTGCCCAACTGACTATAACTGAAGAAAAGCCTTAAGGCTAAATTCTCTCATTTGAAAAAGTGATGATATCTATAAATTAAGGTTTCACCATATATTTGGTAATCTTAATTTGATCTGATTCCTTAAAGGTAAAGCATAAAAACACGTGAACTTATCCATGGGAAAGTGAAAGAAACATGCAAGATAGGAAGAGGAGAAATGACATATTTGGGTAAAATGTAATGATTCATTAAAAATTATATTTAGCATTAAAATCAAAGTGAAATTCTCTTACAACTCAGCTGTTTTACCCTCCCTCCATGTTTGACTGTCTAGTTACAGTCACTCTTCAGTGGGTGCTCAGTTAGAGGTCTCTGGTGGTAAGAATTGCTACTTCCTACTACAGGCTTCTTCCACTGTCTTTGCCTGGCATGGAGCAAATCCTCCAGAATTGTTTGTTGAATAAATGAATGAAAAAAAAAAACCCTTACATTGTACAGCTTATTTAATGTTGGAACATTGTTGTCACACACATTATTTACTTTCATTTAACAGGTTCATTTTCTCATTTGGTAAATAGTATTGGAAAATATAGCAGTTGCCAGACAGGTATTAATCATTCAAATTAAGTCATAGTTCTTGCCCTCAAAGGATACAAAAATTCATTAGGAAAAATATCATAGCCAAGGGAAATTAGAAGTTTTGAGAAAAGTATCAAAAATTTGTTATGCATTAACAAATATTAGAAAAGGCAGTTACTATAAATAGGTCTTATTTAATCCTTACAACCACCCAATTAGGTCGGCAGAAATTATTGTTGGTAGACAAGGTCCCAGAAATTGAGTGACTCACCTGTGGTCTTGTAACTAAAATAGTGACAACTAGGACTAAAACTTGGGCCTTTTTCTTGTAGGACAGTGTTCACTGTGTTCTGTCATGCTGATCAAGTGTCGGGGCTATTCCTTTTTTGCTTCAGGTAACTTCAGGTTGGAGGTAAACTCAGATCTGACAGAGCTTTGAGGTGCAAAGTGTCAGACTGTTCAGAGGAGGGAATACTGATAATGAAAAGAAAAGAAAAAAGTGAGACTTGGAATAGAAGCATAAAGCAAAGCCTGGGAGAGTGGTTTCCTTGGTTGTAATGGAGCGTGGAGGATGTTAGGGGGAGAAGTCAGGGTGAGCTGGAGGCTGACACACAGACTCCTATAAATCAGATTAAATGACTGTGTGTGTGTGTGTGTGTGTGTGTATGTATGTGTGTAAGAGAGGGAGGGAGAGGGAAGGTGATTAGGAAAATTGAGAGAGACAGAGAGAGAGATGGGGAGTGTAAAATTATAAATTGTAGTAATAGCAAAGAAATACAATTTGACTGTACCTCTCTTGGATGGTATTTATGTTTGTGCAGAGAGACCTTTCTGTAAAATATTCTTCCTACTTCCTGACCTCTAGTCAAATCCAATTCAAAGCAGAATATGGTAAAAAAAAATAAATAAATAAACTATTGAAGATAGGAATGTGAAGCTTCTGACAGAAGATTGGTTATGAAAACCAATCTTGAGTATGTTTAACTGTCCATCAGTTATTTGGGGATTCCTATAGCAGAAAAACTTCCTTGTAAAGCAGAAAGCACTTACCCCCCATTTATGATTTCACAAAATATATTTGAGCAATAAATATTAATAAAAAATATTTAGCATTTTTCAATTTTTCCTTCTCTCTCCTACTCTTCCTTTGTACACTCCCTCACCTCACGAAGAATCAAAGCAGCTTAAAATCTTTTAAATTATATTATCTTAGGCCTGATATGGAGAGTTTACCTAACTGAATTAACATTGATATTGTATAGCTAAGTTTATGCTGAGTAAATTTGGTTTTGCTTTGTTTCTGTAAGTTACGATAGCACTCAGGTCTTAGTATATGATGCTTTATTTTACATTAAATATAAATTTATGTGTACTGTAAGGCCATTACATATATATTAACAGATAAAAATGAAAAATACTCGATATTCTTTATGTGAATAGAATATACATGGGACACTGTAAGTGTAGGTTCTTATGCTAAAGATAGTCAAACAATCTGTGTCATGCTTTGCATAATTTAAAAGCAAAATGACAAAACAAAGTCATAATAAAACAAAGCAATATAATTTGAAGTTTAGATTTTATAGAAGCCACAGTGAAAATCATTGAACTTCTGGGAAGTCCTGATATCCTGCACATGTTCAAATTCCTATTTTGAAGTGATTTTTTTGGTCTGTGGATCTACACTAAGTTTTATTGAAGGTAGATTTGGCTGTTTAAATTTTTCTTTACCTGCAAGCCTGTAGGTCCTGTCTACTAATTCCAGGGTAAGTCAGTCCATTGATTGGATTGACTTATCGAGATTAAAAATGCCGCTTTCTCATGATGAACAAATACTTATTGCATTGACATAGTCAAATTAATATGGTGAATTTCTTGCCATGTCAAGAACCAGAAACTTATGAGATAAAGCAGTGAGATAGTGTCAAAAACATCCTGGACTGGCTGTGTAGACCTGTTCTATTATCTCTTCCTTCAGCAAGGACATATACTTAAAACTCTTGCATAAATATAACAATAAATATTCTGATTTTTATATTCTGTTTCAGGTACTGCCATATTATTCTTTTTATCACTCTTTTTTTTCAGCTTAAAAATGTTTTTTAAAGCATTTTATTTTATTATTAGTTTCAAGTATAGAATACATTGGTTAGACATTTATATAGTTTATGAAACAATCCCCCCTATTACTCTATCACCAACTGGCTCTAGACATAGCCATTACATTACTGCTGATATATTCCTCGTGCCGTGCTCTCCATCTCCATGACTATCTCTCAACTACCAATTTGTACTACTTTAGCCCTTCACTCCTTTCAGGCCCCCAATGCCCCTCCCCTCTGGCAGTTACCAGATTGTCCTCTGTATTTGCAAGTCTTTTTTTTTATTATTATTTTGTTCTTTTTGTTCCTTAGATTCCACATATAAGTGAAATCATATGGTATTTATCTTTTCTGACTTATTTCACTCAACATGATAATCTCTAGTTCCACCCATGTCGTTACAAATGGTAGAAATTCATTTTTTTATGGCTGAGTAATATTCCATTATATATATATGAACCATAAATTCTTTATCCAGTTGTCTGTCGATGGGCATTTAGGTCGCTTCCATATCTTAGCTATTGCGAATAGCGCTGCCGTGAACATAGGGGTGCACAGATCATTATGAATTAGTGATTTTCTTTTAAATCACTCTTTGTTGGTTTGCTTGGGCTGCCATAACAAGATACCATAGACGGGGTGGCTTAAACAAAAAAGTTATTTTCGCACAATTCTGGACTCTAGAAGTCCCAAGATCAAGGTGTCAATAAGTTTCGTTTCTTCTGAGGCCAGTCTCCTTGCCTTGTAGATGACTGCTTTCTTGCTGTGTCTTCACATGGTTGTCTCTCTGTGTCTATGTCCTAATCTACTCCTCTTATAGATACCAGTCATATTAGATTAGGGCCTACCCAATGACTTCATTTCATTTTAATTACCTATTTAAAAACCAGTCCCCAGATATAGTCACATTTTGGGATACCGGGGATTAAGACTTCAACATATAAATTTGGGGGGAAGGGAATGCAGTTGAGCCTATAATACACTCAAGTATTCTTTTTTGTACATTCCTCTTACAAAAAAATTTATTAAGGTATAATTGACATAACATTATGTTAGATCAGGTACAAAATGTAATGATTTGATATTTGTATATATTACAAAATGATCACAATAAGTCTAGTTAACATCCATCACCAGTTACAAAATTTTTCTTGTGATGAGAACTTTTATGATCTACTCTTAGAAATTTTCAAATATGTAATATAGAATTATCAACTATAGTCACCATATTGTATATTATATTCCCATGATTTATTTATTTATAATTGAAATTTGTACCTTTTGACCCCCTTCACCCATTTCTCCCCACCCCCACCCCCCAGCACTTTCCTCGCAACCACCAATCTGTTCTCTGTATCTATGACAACAGTTTTTTTTTTTAGATTCCACATATGAGATCATATAGTATTTGTCTTTCTCTGTTCACTTCTTTCACATAACCTAATGCTTTCATAAGTTCCATTATGTTGTTGCATACGGCAAGCCTTCATTCTTTTTTATGGATGAATAATATTCCACTGTGTGTGTGTGTGTGTGTGTGCGTGTGTGTGTGTGTGTGTGTGTGTACAACTTCTTTATCCATTTTTCTGTTAGTGGACTCAAGTTGTTTCCATGTTTTGGCTATTATAAATAATGCTGCTATGAACATAGGGGTACAGCTATCATTTCAAGTTAGTGTTTTTGTTTCCTTTGGATTTATTCTCAGAAGTGGAATTGCTGGATTATATGGTAGTTTTATTTTTATTTTTTTGAGGAACCTCTATACTATTTTCCATAGTGGCTATACTAATTTACATTCCCACTAACAGTGCTTGAGGGTTCTCTTTTCTCTACAGCCATGCAAGCATTTGTTATTTCTTGTCTTTTTGATGATGGTTTTGACTTGCATTTCCCTGATGATTAGTAATGTTGAGCATCTTTTCATGTACTTGTTGGCCATTTGTTTGTCTCTTTTGGAAAAATGTCTATTCATGTTCTCTGCCCATTTTTTAACTGGATTGTTTGTTTTTTGATGAATGAATTTTTTTAATATATTTTAGATATTAACCTCCTTATCAGATATATGATTTGCCAATATTTTCTATCATTCAGTAGATTGTGTTTTTATTCTGTCGATGGTTTCCTTTGCTGTGCAGAAGCCTTTTAGTTTGATGTAGTCCCACTTCTTGATTTTTGCTTTCATTGCCTTTGCTTTTGGTGTCAGGTCCAAAAAATCACCAAGACCAATGTCAAGGAACTTACTGGCTGTTTCTTCTAGTTTTATGGTTTCAAGTCTTAACATTCAAATCTTTAATCCATTTTAAGTTCGTATTTGTGTATCATAGCCTAATAGGGCCATCAAAAGTGCTTAGAGCTCTGAAGGTAACAAATGCAAATAAAGACACTTATTTGCTTGCCACTTGCTCAAAAACTTTCTGGGCCTCCTGAAAGGGCCCGTACTTTTATTTGTAGACTTAGCGGAACCAATAATATGGAGGAAAGACAGATGTGTCTGTAGACTAAAGAAAAAGAAAAAAGGCAAAAATACCCAATTAAAGCAAAACAAAGTGCTTCCCGCCATGTAGCCATGGGTATATATGCATACACATATGCATATGCATATATACTTTTAGAAGAAGCATATACTTGAATTAAAGATGTCCTTATAAAAAATCAAGAGGCAGAGATTGAAGAATGAAGGTTCATTTTTTAAATGAAGGAAAATAACAAAGGAGTTCTATTGGCAAATTCAGCAAAGTAGAGTATTTTTCTCTGAATCTAATGCTTGGTATTTAACATCCTTATTTAGAGAATAATGGAGAACTTAACACTTGGCAAAATACAATTTTTAATAATTGTTGAGATAGATGAATTTTAGTTGTCATCTTTAAAATATAAGAAACATAAAATATGACATTATAAAAAGCACACACCAAACTCTAACAGTAGTAATAATAACTAATACTAAATAGAACACAAAGGTAATGAAAACCTTATATACTAAACTCCAGAAGGGTCAATGGGATCTAAATAAACTGCGTTGTCCCCTTCATTACCTTTTCTCTATTTTGGAATTCATCATGGTGCTTTCTGCCTCCGGAAACTCCCATTGAATGAGCTTCTGAAAATGATACTAAAGAAGAACTTACATGACAGGCTTGATCATAAGTATAGGGCAGTAAAGATGGAGCAGAAGATCCCTAAAGACCACTTCCAGTTAGGTGATTAGCTAGAATAACTCACAGAACTCAGCATATAGTTGTCTCATGGCTATGATTTATTACAACAAAAGGATACAGAGCAAAATCAGCAAAGGAAAAAGACCCAGGGGGTGAAGTTTAGAGTAAACTAGGCATAAGCTTCCAAGAGTCCTTTCCCAGGGGAGACAGACAGGACATACTTAATTATTCTAGCAACAATATGTAAAAACATACAAAATGTATACTAGAGAAGCTGTTTAGAAATTCAATGCCCAATGTTTTTATTAGACACTGGTCATGTAGGCACCATTTGCCTAGCACATACCTAGCACAGACTCCCAGAAAGATAACAGTGTTCAGCATAAATGACATTGTTTGTACAAACAATTTAGTCACATTAAACCACCCTTATCAGTTAGGGAATGAAGAAAGCACTCCCAAATCCAAATTCCCAGACACTAGGCCAAGGCCCAACCTTACAAGCATGGCTTTCTAAGGCTGGCTAGTCTCGGACCTGCTATATTAACTGTTTTTTGCACAGATACAAAAGCAGATGCTAAAGCTCCATGGAAGCTGGCTGCCTGATTGCTATTTCTCCTCTGAATTTACCACACTATAAAAAAATCACACATAAGGGACCCCAGCAGTGTCCTTTTAAACATGTCATTTTGCTTGCCATTTTTGTCCCCAAATTTCACACTTTAGCACCTATTTTGTTCATAAGTGAATGCTGCTTTTCTTCGCTCTCCTGCCCTTTCTGCCCTACGGAAACAGGATAAGAGCTTTACCAAGAAAACCACATTGAAACTCACGGAGGGTTAATATGGTAACAGTCATCACGCAGAAGAAAACACACAGTGGGATTGTAAAGCTACAGGGCTGCTTTTCTGACACGTCTGGTAAATCGATTCTAGAGTCAACTCCTGAAGAGAATCGTCCCTCCTGGTCTGAGCAGTGGCCTCATCCCTGGAATTACTGTGGAGAGGTAGACCGTGTATCCCAAAGGAGGAGTGCTCCTTTGGCTGCTTAATTAAATACCAGCTGCTTAGATTCTAATGTTGGCTTGAAAAGTCTGTCTTACTATTTTATAGTGATGCTTATCCAGTTTTCCACTTTGAGCTAGATAGAACACAATCAATATGTCTTTCAGATTATAAAAGGAGAAAACTTTCCTGTTTTATATCTGGACTCTGAAGAAATCAGACATGAATTCAGGTGCCTCTAAAGTCATGTGCATTAAAAAAAGGTTTTTTTTAAGGTTATTTCTTTGTTTTAAAGAGAGAAGTTCATGTTTGCTATTGTTCAATCAAAGGCCTTTGACTAAAGCAGGCACACTAAGTCACTCCTCCTTCTCCTTCCTCCCCTGGAAACTCAGATATTTCCGTTTAGGTGAGCAGAGCTTGCCACCAGAGCTTCACACATTACTTTGTCAAATGCCGCCACTGGAATTTGACATAAGAAAGTGGTCCCTGGAGTCTATTGGTATAAAGAGCTTCTAATTGGTCATGTCCTCTCTCATCAAAATAGGAAATATTTCATTTGACACAAATTTTATTTATTTCCTTCAATGTATAGTAAGTAAAGAAAGCTGCAATAGCAAGAATGGGCTCATTTGGGGCAACAGGTCTCAGGAGCTTTATGCTGCAGTAACTCAGACTTTCACTTCCTTTTCTAAATTTTCCATTTCTCTTTCTATCCAAAGCATTGTTTATTCAATAACAAAACTCCCCCTATTTCTTGCTTACCTGTGTTACCTTAAAATAAAAGAGCAGTGGTCTTTCATTATTTCATAGTTTTCTTGAACCAGGATCCTTGCTAAGTAGCAAATGAGAGCAGTCATTCATTCAGATCAGCAATATTTTACCCACAGATGAAAGAAGTTGTCCTGGAAAACAAAATGATCTTTGCCTTTAGCTACACAGTTACCTATTTATCCTCAATTC
>NW_006494614.1:16569295-16618718 GCF_000325575.1 Pteropus alecto | reverse complement strand
CATTCCATTCCCCCAGGAATACAGATGCTGTTAAAAACGTGTTAATTGCATTCCCTCTATTTGTTCTCACTGGGATGCTTTTTCTGCTAACTGAATCAAATCTGATCTGATATGGGTAGTTTCATATGTTCACCCTCTCATATTTTGACTATTTAAAGAGTTTCTTAACAGTTCCTTTTCATTCTCCAATCAGCTCTGATAGTATCATAACTTGTAGAAAAATTTTACCACCGCCCTCAGAATAAGTTCAAGTGCCTTAGACTTTTATTAACAGTTGTCAATAGTTGAGCACCAATCTCCTTTTCATGTATGTAGGTATTTTTATCTCATACTTGATTTGTTCATTTATTGACATATTCATTCAACAAAATTTTGGATCGTCTATTTTGTTTTAGACAGTAGACACAGCAGATACAAAAGGCAAAGAAAAAGACATCTTTCTTGTCCCCAAAAGACTTATAGTTAAGTTGGGGAATTTAATAAGTGCTAGAATGAAGATATGCACACAGTACTATGCATTAAATAATTAATGGTTACTTAATTCACTTGGTCCACAAATATTTAAGGAGTGCCTAGGATAATGCAAGCAATGGACAAACACATAAAGTATCTAAGTTAATGAGGAGAATCATGAAAATTTTCTCAGAGATGCTAATGCTTCAGTTTAGTCATTCAGAACTTCCTGAGCACCGAGGCCCTCTGCTATTTGCCTTCCGAATGCTCCTTACAGAACGCACAGTATGTTTTCCGTTCACTCCATTTTCTCATCTGGAATACTTTCTTGTTTTAAAATACCTCTGACCCTTTGAGGCCTAAACCTAAATGTATCTCTTCATCTGCTGTGATTTCCCCTGACCAGGACAAATCCATAACCTTTTTTTTTTTTAATTGACATATAGTTGACATGCAATATTAGTTTTAGGTGTATAACATAGTGATTCAACATTACATACCTTATAAAGTGAACACTATGGTAAGTCTAGTAATTGTCTGTCACCTTACAAATTATTACAATATATTGACTATATTCCCTGTGCTGTACATTAAATCCCTATGACATTTACTTTACAACTGAGAGTTTTTATCTCTTAGTCACCTTCAACTTTGTCTCTCATTTCTCCTCTCCAGCAACTACCAGTTTGTTCTCTGTATCTATGAGTCTTTTTGTTTTGTTTTCTTTGTTTGTTTTTTAGATTTCACACATAGGTGTAATCATACAGTATTTGTCTTTCTCTGTCTGACTTACTTGACTTAGCATGATACTCTTTGGGCCCATCCATGTTGTTGCAAATGGCAAGATTTTATTCTTTTTATGGCAGAGTAATATTCCTTTGTGTGTATATACCATATTTTCTTTGTCCATTCATCTATCAGTGGATACTTAGGTTGTTTCCATACCTTGGGTATTGTAAATCATGCTGCTGTGAACTATAGCTTTATAATATAGTTTGAAATCAGGTAATGTAATGCCTCAAGCTTCGTTCTTCTTTCTCAAGATTGCTTTGGCAATTCAGAGTCCTTTGTGGTTCCATACAAATTTTAGAATTACTGACTCTAAGTTTATAAAATGTGCCGTTGGTATTTTAATGGAGATTGCATTGAATCTGTAGATGGCTTTAAGCATTATGGACACTTTAACAATGTTTATGCTTTCAATCCATGAGTATGGTATATACTTTCATTTATTTGCGTCATCTTCGATTTCTTTCATCAATGTCTTATGGTTTTCAGAGTACAGATTTTCCACTGCCTTGGTAATATTTATTCCTAGGTATTTCATTATTTTTGATGCAATTATAAATGGGATTGTTTTCTTAATTTCTCTTTCCGATTGTTCATTATTAGTGTATAGAAACACTACTGATTTCTGTATAATTTGTATGCTGCAACTTTACTGAATTCATTTATTAGTTATAATAGTTTTGTTTTTGTTTTTGTTTTTTTGGTGGAGTCTTTAGGGTTTCCCATATACAGTGTCATTTCATCTGGAAATCGTGAATTTTACTTCTTTCTTTCCAACTTGGATGACTTTTATTTTATGTTTGGTATGGTTAGGACTTCTAATACTATGTTGAATAAAAGAGAAGAGTTGACATTCATGCTTTGTTTCTAATCTTAGATAAAAAGCTTTCAGCATTTTAGCATTGAGTATGATGTTAACTATGAGTTTGTCATACATGTCCTTTATTATGTTGTGGTATGTTCCTTCTACTTTGTTGAGAATTTTTGTCATAAATGAATGTTGAATTTTGTGAAATGTTTTTTCCTGAATCTATTGAAATAATAATATAGTTTTTATCCTTTGTTTTGTTAATGTGATGTATTATGTGGATCGATTTGCAGATATTGAATTATCCTTGTATCTGTAGAATAAATCCCACTTGATCACGGTGTATGATCCTCTTAATGTATTGTTAACTCACTATTTGCACATGATATGAATTTAGTTTGGTCACATTTTGTTGAGAATTTTTGCATTTGTATTCAGGAATATTGGCCTCTAATTATGTGTATGTTTGTGTGTGTGTCTTTGTCCAGTTTTTGTATCAGGGTAATGATGGCCTCATAGAATGAGTTAGAAGCATTTCTTTCTCTTAAACTTTTTGGAACAGTTTGAGAATGATAGGTATAAATTCTTTAAATGTTTGGTAGAATTCACCTGTGAGGTATTATGGTCCTGGGTTTTTTTATTATTGAAAGATTTTTGCCTACTGATTCAATTTCTTTACTAGTAATTAGTCTGTTTAGATTTTCTGTTTTTTCCTAAGTCAATATTAGAAGAGTATTTGTTTCTAGGGATTTATCCATTTCTTCTAGATTGTCCAATTTGTTGGTATTACTTGTTAGTATTACTCTCTTTGATCCTTTACATGTCTTTAGTGTCAGTTATAACTTCTCTTTCATTTCTAATTTTATTTGGGCCCCTTCTCTATTTTTTCTTGATGAGTTTGACTAAAAGTTTATTGACTTTTGTTTATCTTTTCAAAGATCCAGCTCTTAGTTTTATTGATCTCCTCTATTATATTTTCACTTCTATTTATTTCTGCTCTGTTCATTATTTCCTTCCTTCTACTAACTTTGGGCTTTTTTTTTTTTTCTAGTTTCTTTAGGTTTAAGGCTAGATTGTTTATTTTAATTTTAATTTTTTTTGGTTATTTCTTGAAGTAGGCCTGTATTGCAATAAATTTCCCTCTTAGAATTGCTTTGATGCATCCCATAAATTGTGTAAAGTTGTGTTTTCATTATCATCTGTCTCAACATAATTTTTGACTTTCTCTTTGATTTCTTCACTGACCTAGCCGTTGTTTAGTAGCATGTTGTTCAGGCTCTACACATTTGTGGTTTTTAGTTTTTTCCTTGTAATAGATTTTGTTTCATACCATAGTGATCACAGAGAATGCTTGATATAATTTCAATCTTCTTCAGTTTATTGAGCCTTGTTTTGTAGACTGAGATGTGATCTATCCTGGTGAATGCTATACATGCCCTTGAAAAAAATGTGTATTCTTTCATACACATTTGAATGTTCCGTATATATCTATTAATCTATCTGATTTAATGTGTCATGTAAAGCCAATCTTTCCTTTGTCTTTATGATCTATCCATTGATATAAGTGGATTGTCAATGTCTACTGTTATTGTTACACTTTCAATCTCTCCTTTTCTTATATTTCCTTTATATAAAAGCTATATACTTCTATGTTGGTCATGTAGATGTTTACAATTGTTATATCCTCATGTTGGATTGACCCACTTCTCATTATATAATATCCTTTGTCTCTTGTTAGTCTTTATTTCAAAGTCTATTTTGTCTGATATAAGTATTGCTACCTCAGCTTTTTGTTTCTGTTTGTATGGAATATCTTTTTCCATTCATTCACTTTTGGTCTGTGTGTGTCTAGATATGAAGCAAGTGTCTTATAAGCAGCATATATCTGGTTCTTGTTTTTTCATCCAATTAGTCACTCTATCTTTTGATTGAAGCACTTAGTCCATTTACATTTAAGATACTAATCGATCGGTATGTACTTATTGCCATTTTGTTAATTGTTCCATGTTTGTTTTTGTAGTTCTCTGTTCCTTCCTTCTTCTCTGGCTCTCTTCCCTTGTGATTTGTTAACTTTTTTAGTGGTATGTTTAGATTCCATTCTCTTTATTTTTTGTATATCTATCTTAGGGTTTTGGTTTGTGATTTCCATGAAATTCATTTATAACAGCTTATGTATGTAGGATCTAGGTTGACAGTCACTTAAGTTTGTATGCATTCTAAAGGCACATTTTTACTTCTCACCTCCAATGTTTTAGATGTCATATTTGACATCTTTGTGTGTGTGTGTGTGTGTGTGTTTCTCTTAACTAATTATTGTAGATATAAATGGATATACATGATTTTACTACTTTTTCTTTTTAACCTTTATACTAACTTTATAAGTGGTTCGTCCAACTACCTTTACCAAATGTTTTTTTGTCTTATTTAGTTTTGGTGCTTCTTTTCTGCTTAAAGAAGTTTCTTTAATATTTCTTGTAATGCCAGTTTAGCGGTGGTGAAGTCCTTTAACTTTTCTTGTCTGGGAAACTCTTCGTCTCACCTTTAATATTGAATGATAACCTTGCCTGGTAGAGCATTCTTGATTGTAGTTTTTTCCTTTCATCACTTTGAATATATCGTGCCATGCCCTTCTGTCCAGCAAACTTTCTGCTGGAAATCAGCTCATAGTATTATGGGGGTCCCCTTGTACATAACCAGTTGTTTCTCTCTTGCTCTTTATGTTTAACTTTTGTTATTTTAATTATGATGCATTTTGTTGTGGGTCTCTTTAGGTTCATCTTGTTTAGTCCTCTATGCTTCCTGGACTTGGAAGTCTGTTTCTTTCTCCAGGTTAGGGAAGGTTTCAGCCATTATTTCATCAAATAGATTTTTTTGTCTCTTTCTCTTTTTGTCTTCTGAAATCTCTATAATGTAAATGTTAGTACACTTGATAGTTACTTAAATTACCTTCATTTTTTTTCTTTTTGCTGTTCTGATTGGGTGATTTCCACTACCCTGTCTTCCAGATCACCAGTCCATTCTCCTGATTCCTTCTAAAGTATTGTTCATTTCAATTATTGTAGTCTTCAGCTCTGATTGGTTCTTTTTTATATTTTCTATCTCTATTGACATTCTCACTATATTGATTCATTCTTCTCTCAAGTTCAGTGAGCATCTCTGTGGCCATTACTTTGAATTCTTTATCTGGCAGACTGCTTATCTCTGTTTACTTAGTTATTTTTCTGGAGTTTTGTCTTTTTTTTTTTTTTTTTTTCTTATTTGGAACATATTGATTTATCTCCTCATTTTGCCTAAGTCTCTGTGTTTGTTTCTATATATTAAGTAGATCAGATATGTCTCCTAGTCTTGAAAGAGTGGTCTTATGTAGAAGGTGTCCTGTGGACTCAGCATCACAATTCCTTCAGTCACCAGAACCAGGTGATACAGAGGTGTCCCCTGTGTGAGCTGTGTGCACTCCGCTGTTGTGGCTGAGATACAACTATTGCAGGTACATTGGGGGGCTTCATTACCTTTCTGAACTCCTACAGTATGCTGTGCTTTTCTTGTGGCACCACTTTTAATTTATTTTAATAAATATTTAAAGTAACAAAAACAATTTAAATTAGGCATATTTAGAGTAAAAAGTGAAGACCATCTTTATCCTGAATTTACTTATATCTCATTTCTGTCTCCAGAACATACCGTTGGTAATTTGGTATGTGTCTACTCAGAACTTTCTCTTGGCATGTACACACACTTGTGCACATGTGAGCACATACATACACATGTAATAGAGGTTAATGTTTTTCATGATAAAATCATACTCTGCATTGTTTTGGAATTACTTGGATGGTTGTCCCTGTCAGTGCATAAAAATGGAATTTCTTTTCACCATAGTACTTAGATGGCCATTTATTTTCTGACATTCTATTGTTTAAAAAAAAATCTGTCCTGCACATTTAAATATATGTAAGTATTTCTATGGATAAATTTATAGATGTGAAATTCCTGTATCAGAGTGTACATACTTAAAAAGTTAGTAAATTCTGCCAAATTGTCCTTCAAACAGACTATTCCACTTTAAACCTCCACAAATTTTCCTGAGACCCTCATTTGATGTAATTTTTCACATGTTTGATCTCCCTTAGTCCATGAAAACATAATCTCTTTGGGACAGGAACTATGCCCTTTATGTTCTAGCACAGAGCAGTATTTGGCGCATAATATAGGCTTGATAAATACTTGTGGAAACAAAATGAACTGTATAGATGTAAAATATCAGGTTTCTTCTGAAGGCAAGGAAGGGGCTTGGCTATCTGGTCTTTGTGGAAGATCTCTCATCTGGTCCCCATAGATTAAGATCCTATTTCTAGTCCCCAACTAAGTGTTTGGTTTTTATTAATGGCACAATCTAGTTAGAAATGTTCTTATAATGAAATGGCACAATCTAATTAGAAATGTTCTTATAATGAAGATCTTAAATAAGATTTTCTGAGGAGTTAACAGAAAATTCTGAAGTAAAGTCCCTTGATTGGGGCTAGAGAATAAATAATAAAAAGGCCTGGAGCTCTAAGTTCTCCTCTTGGCATTGCCAGGATATGGCAAGTAGTCTCACGTGTACAAAAAGAACATGGAGTGACAGTTCTGCCAAACAACCAAGAAGCCTGAACAGGAACTAGCACATGATGCCTAACTGCTTTACATTACAACACTTTGATAGACGGCCTGGGTTAAACCCCAATACATTGACCTTAGGCATGCTACTTACTCTTTTTGAAAGTCCCTTTGCTCTTTTGTAAAATGGGAGACCAATTCTACTGGGTTATTGAAAGAATTAAGAATGACCAGGCAAAAGGAACTAGCACAATGCCCACTAAATAGTGAGAGCCTTCTAGCAGTGAGCAGAGCACAGAAAAGGATTGCCTCTGCTGACTGCACAGGGTTCACTTAGGGACATTGTTTTTGAAGACCTAATTTTTGATAGTTGATTGGTCCATTTTATGCATGAGTTTCAAAGCCACCTCCTTAGAAAGATCCAGAAACCCAATATAACTACTCAGTTTTTATATATGTTAGTTTCTCTACAATAGTGAAGAAAAAAGTTTAGTTTTTGTCTCAAAAATCCCATGCGGATGTCATGCCCAAAGAAATTAAAAAGAGCAGATGTAGCGATTGGGATGTATAATGGCAATCTGTGTTCTAGATGGGTAGTCACATATCAGGAGATTCTGTGACCATGAACCATTTATGAGCCTTCTGGAAGAAAGTAGTAGTAAGCACTGAGATTCAGCTTGAATTTCTTATTTAAGCCATTTCCAAAGAATGTAAAATGGCACAGTGGAGACTGCCAAAGCAAAGGGTATGTGAATGTCATCAAAACATTAACATGATATCTTCTTTTGCTGTGTGTCACTTTCATTCGTGGTACTGCTTCCATGGTTTCTTCTCATTTCCATTTGGCGAAGTCCCCTTAGTCATTTAATGCCCATTGCAATGCCTTCTCATATGCTTTATAGCATTCTTCCTGTGTGGTATTATTTATATTATGGTTTCCTGTTGATTTGTCTGTTCCCCCCACCCTCAAAAACCATAAACAACTCAAAGATATGATTTTCATTTTTGAGTGCCCTGAGATTTATACAGTGCCTTTTACTAATTACTTCTCCAGTAATACTTTTTGAAGAATAAATAAATGAAAATAAGGAGAAATGTGGCCTCAGTAATGGGGGGATGGATTCATAGCTAGTAAAAGGATTCTTTAAATGAATGTTGAAGATGTTTAAGACCCATTTCTTTTATAATTTTCAGAAGTTAAAAGATGGCCCTCTTATAAATTGAGAATAAACATGTATCAAGAATTTTATTCAACTCACTAATTAATGATGTAACCAGCAAAATAGTAAACCTGATTCTAAGGCGATTTAAGGAATTGGGATTATGTAATCTTTTTAAGATTCTTATTACCTTTAACCTTTGGAATGTGTTTTTCTGCTGGATAGAAATCATTTGCTTTTCTGCTGGGTACAAATATACAAGTAAATGGAATATCACAGAACTGTAAAAATAGTAAAAAGCAGCAAAGGTAAATAATGGTATATTTTCCTAAAAAATGAAATAATCCATGGATAGATTTGATAAACAATGACCCAGGATGCATTTAAAGGACATGCAGTCATCCTCTTGACCTTATTTACAGATTGCAGGTAGTTTTTCTATCCCAATGGTCAACTCTTTTTACTCTATGCTACTTTTCTGGAACAATTTCTTCTGTACCTATGTCAGTGATTTTCTGATTACAACTTCAATTCAGGTCTTTCTTCTCAACTCCAAACTTACTTTTTAAACTCTCTCCTGACTAGCTGTGTGACTCCAGGAAGATTACTTAACCTTTTGGTGCCTCTCTTGCCTCCTCTCTAAAATGGTATTAAAGCAGTACTTATCACATAGGATTACTTTAAAGAGTAAATTAATTCATATGTACAAAGTGTTTTGAACAGTGCTTGACATGTAATATGAGTGCTTGCTGTTACTATTCTCAACATTTCTTTTTGGATGTCTCAATGGTACTCAAAGACTGCATGTCTGAAATCAAACTTATCTCATTCCCTCCCCAAACCTACTCTGCCTACAATGTTCCCTGTCACAATCATGAGCACCATCATTCATATAGTTATAAAAATGAGACACTAAGGGCCATCCTTTATACCTCTTCTCCTTATTCTTGATATCTAGGCTATCAATAAGTCCTGTCTATTTTATTCCTAAGGATCTCTTGACTCCATCAACTAATCTACATCTACATCTCTGCTGCTGGCACCCTAGTCCAAACTGCTTTTATCTATTGCCTGAATTTCTACACTAGCCTCCTGAATGATCTCCCCATAAATTCTCTTGCCTCTCTCTAAACCACTCTCTTCACTGAGAATGAAGATCTTACTATGCTAATTCCCTGCTTTGAAATTTTCAAAGCTTTCTACTGCTCTCTCAATAAAGATCCAACTTCTAAACTGGCCCTTGTCTCATGCCACTCTCTTTGGTATCTGTGCTCCAGCGATACTGGACTCCATTCGTTTTCTGAGGTAAAATCTCAAAAAATTAAAAATAGAACTACCATATAATCCAGCAGTCCCGTTCCTGGGAGGCTCATGATTGTGACAGGGAACATTGTAGGCAGAGTAGGTTTGGGGAGGGAATGAGATAAGTTTGATTTCAGACATGCAGTCTTTGAGTACCATTGAGACATCCAAAAAGAGATGTTGAGAATAGTAACAGCAAGCAGATGACAACTAACTTCCCCTCCAACTCTATGTTTTTGGGGTTCAATGAATTTGTGGTGGTGGAACCATACATGGCTGAACCTGATGTAAAAGAATTGGATTACTGTTCAGCAAATAGTCACTCAACTCCCTTTCCTTCTCAGGATAGAGTATAATTCCTTAGCCCCAATAACTTTATGCTTGGTCATATGACTTGCTTTGGCCAATGAAATGGAGGGTGTGGCTTAAGTAGAGTCTTTTAATGTACTTGCTCAATTCAGCTTGGCTCTTGAGTCCCTGCGATCCATTATGAGATGCTCCCAGTAGCCACAGCCCCTTTAGCCTAGACCTTAGAATCAACACCAGTGGTACAGGTGTAAAGCCAGCCCACAGCTAAGCCCAGCTGGCCCCAGCTTAGATCAGCAGACTCCAGCCAATCCCCAGATCTATGAGTGTGAAAATAAATGCTTCTTATCATAAGCCACTGACCTGGGTGTGAGGTTGTTATTATGCAGCATTCTTATGACAAAAGTTGGTTCTCTCTAAACTGAGACACTCCCAACTTATGATATTGGGCCCTTTATAGGTAGTGGTTCTCCTTATCATTCTCTTTCCTTGGGATTCCACCTTGTATGATTGTATGCAGGAAAGAGAAGGGAGTGAGTGTCTGACAGTTGACATGCTGGCCCTGTTTACACTGTAACATAGCCTTGAGGAACTATTTCTTCCTCTATGTCCTTGACACAGCAGGAGAGACTGTGCTATAGTCCCCTGGTGTGTCCTCCTTTTTGTGGTCTCCTGGTAGTTCGCCTTATGTTATTCTTGCTCTGTCCTTACTGAAGTAATCATACTTGTGCAAATCTACCAGAATAAGGAAGGTGCATCTTCCTTTTGGGGCCCCAAGTTTTAGTCCATGTTATATTGTTCTCTGAGGAACTCATTCAGGAAGGTTTAAACAGGAAGGCAAAATCCACTTCTACCCTCATTCTACCTTCTGAAGAAGTGGAAATTAGCTTGGGCTTCCAAGAGCCAGAGCTGAGCATGAAATTACTTGTACCAGTTTCTTCGGTAACCTTTTCATTTCTGGGTTCCATGTGGTATATGAAAGCAGGAGAGCGGAAAAAGGATGGGTGTGAAAGATAATACAAGAAACATTTCCTATACATTCGGAGAGAAGGAACAACAGTAACCCTCAGATCTATAGGAATCCAGCCTGTTTTTTAGCCCTGCCTGTCTGATTTTTCCTCTGAGGCCCCAGGATGCTAAGATACTTCAACAAAATAGACAAGATTATACTTCCATGAGTAAATAAGCATGTAAGCTATTGGGAAAGGAAGGAGAGAGCAATCTGTGTGTATAAGGAGGATAGGAAAGAAAGATGAGAGAAATAACGTGTGTCAGAAACCATACCAGGTATTTGACATATGGTACCTCACAGTTCTCACAGTAGTCCTTTATTAACCTTCCTGATACATAAATAAGGAAACTGAGATAAAGAGAAGTCCAGTAACTTGCTCGAGATTCCACAGCTAGTTATTTGGAGAGTTGGGAGAAGAATCCAGATAGAACTATGATTAGAACTCAGATCTATCTTCAGAAAGTGGAAGGAAAAATGAATATCATTGAGACTCAACCCTACATATAGAGATGTTCAAATGTTGCATGATCTAAGAGACGAAAAAATTTAAAAAGCACTTTATTCCAAAATGGATCCTTCATTGACTCACCTTGAAGCCTAGATTTCTGCTATTACATTTCTCTTTCATTGGACTAAATCCATGTTTGTCCAACCAGATTATGCATGGCCTGGCAGGTATGTGGTGGTGTGTCTGAAGATAGTTGCAGGAAAATCATGGTATGTTGTTCAAGATCAGTAGCTTCATGCCAAAATCTGAGAGAAAAGTTATATCAAAACAAACATTAATGTTTTATAAAATGCAAATTTGAACTGAGTTTTAAAGCTAAAATGTGAGAAATTCCATGCTACAATCCCAGAACTCCAAGCATATGAATTCTTTCTGTGGTAGGGGCCACTTTGTTGGAAAAGTTTGAGAAGTGCTAGCTGAAGGCACCCTGTCCCAAGGAAGCCTCTGAGAAAATGAAAACATGTTGACGGGCAGTGGTGAGGGAATATTTACATTCCCTGCCAAATATGAGCACTTGAGGACAGACAAATTTATTAGTTTAGATCCACCCAGCACAGAGGAAATACCTGAAATAATGAGATCCCAGAAGCATAAGTTTGATTGAATTCTGGGAGCATGTAGATCATTTCTGCTGAGCAACAGTGAGAGAGAAAGTGTCTCAGTGAGACATCAAAATATTATTTGTAAGGGGTGGGGTTACTAAAGAGGTCATTTTTTTTTTGTCCATGGACAATTTATTCTCAGCTCATACCCCTTGTTAGAGAACCTTCCTAGGCTCCTTTTGCAGTGAGAATCATAGAGACACGGTAAATGGGGGAGCAAACCACATGACAACCTTCCCTCCCCAGTAACGGCTGACTTAGCTATAGGCAGATACTAGACTCAAGACAATGCATTTGGAATGTATTTGTGCACACACAAAAAAGCCAGAAATTCTTTTATCCAGGAATATAGAAGTCAGGGTTAAAGATCTGACTTTAGTCAATGTGAACTGAAGATGATATTAAAGCTAGAGATAATGGTGGCCACATGCATGCTAACACAGAGGAAGCCAGTCTGCCAAAAGCAAAAAAGGCAAAACCAGATGTGCAGAGAGGAGCAATCAAGAGAACATACAGCTCTGGAGAGAGAAAAACAGAGACTTCAATTTCTGAGTTTTGGCCTCTCACGAAGCCCGGCTGTTTTGGGAACTACCTCCACTCCTTATCTACAAATTCTCCTCTTTGCTTAAGCCGGTGAAAGTGGGTTTTATTCTTTGCCACTAAAGTTCTCTGGCAAAGACAGAGGGATGTAATCAAAAACCAATTCTACCTAGGTGAAGAGTAACCATGTCATTGATCATCCCAACTGGGACATTTTGGGTGCTGTTAATAATTATACCGACACAACAGGAAAACCAAGATGTATAGCTATCTTTCCTATGTGGTCAAGAAAGGAAATGAGATGTTCCCTGCTTATGTTTCCTAGGCACTGTTAGCTGCTTAAATCTAGGCTATCTCATCTGATTTCACAACAATCTTTTCAGGCTTGACCGCTATCAAACCAGGAACTAGAGCTTGAGAGATTCAACACATAGGAAACTGGTAGAAGAACCAGGACTGGAAGCCAGGTCTACGTGACCACAGGTTCTGTGCCCTTCTCACTAGGCTTTCTTTCTCTGAAACGGTTTTGCCTAGGCTCAAGTTATACCAGCCCATAGTCCTCGCATCAGCATTCTGGGGTGTTTGAGACCAATGATCAGTGAAGAGAAACATGCAATCACACTAATCTCTCAGAAAACTCACACCCACCCTATTGACACAAGGACAATGTCTAGCCTCATTTTTACTTGAAATGCCTTTCAGCTGAAAAAGCACAATGCAACAAAATCTCCACTAGCAAAGAAGGAAATTGAAGCAATTTTGAGACAATTCAGGAGAATCTTCATTTTTACCTGACTTATCTGAGCAGTGAAGGACACAAAAGATTAGGGGTCAGAATTTCTCAGATAATTGCTTGTTTTCCAGGTCTAGCAGCTTAAACGCTCAGACTGTCTTTTCTGAGCAAGTATTGTCCTCATCACACAGTGAACACGTACCAATTTCTAGGTAAGAGCTGTGTAGCAAAAGAAAGAGGTGATGGGAGAGTAGAACCTGATATTCTGATTAAGACTCAGGTGAAAAAGTCTCTCCATTAAAATTCTAATTTGATCCCAGTTTTCTTTGTACTGAAATGCCAAATATAACGGAAAGTAATTAGTTCCAAGTTCTATATCCCTTTTCTTATCAGGCACTTCTAGCCCCCAGGACTAATCCAGTCACCATCAAGCAATTACCTAATGATCGGGGCTCTCGGGATTTGCTGACCATTGTGGGGAGTGTGCCAGGTTCTTTCTGAGTCAGAAAAAGGCATCGATTACTGCCAACCGCACCCACCTGTTTATCCTTGGTAAGGGATAAATGGCCAGGATAGTAATTACATCTTAATTCAAGGCGACATGACCTAGATAGGTGGCAAGCTTTCTTACCACGTTGATATAGCTTGAAGAAGAGGCTCCAGGACAGGATGAGAAGCTGGGCTTTATTCCATTAGAGTTCCAGCTGTTTTTTCTGACACTACTTTTAGAACCACAAATGAATCTGCTCTCGTGTGATTTGCTCACAGCCTGTGTTCCCATTGTGATCTTCGACCTTGTGAAAAGGTGAAAGGGTGATGAAAGAATTTAGAAGAAAGACCTAGTTGGACAGAGGAGTACAATTTGGATGGAGGTACTATTAATAGCCATACAGTATTTCACATTTCAAGGTCCAAGATCCAACCTTGTAAATTACGATCCTGATCACCTGTGGCTGAGACCATTGTAAAAAACATTGTTGGCATTTCACAAGTTATTTGGAAGCCAGAAAAACGTTTGGCACAAAGCAAACCTTATTGAATCTTGTAAAATGTAAATGTGAATTTTTTTACTGCAATAATTTAATTGAAAAAATCTCTTTAAAGAAAAGAAGGAACATAAGCATGATTGTTTTTGAAGAACTTTATGGACTATTTATTGAAGCACTCTTGGTGCCGTGTCACAGCTATACAGCATTTTACTGGCTTTTTCTCATGCATACAGCGTTCTATCACCGAAGTTAAGAGATCTCACAGTTTCTATTTTGATTGATTTGAATTCTTGAGACGTATTCAAGTGCTCATTATTTCCCTTCCTCTTTCCCCACCCAACTCCCAACTGAGAAAAACGATTTTTTTAAATTACCCAAATGCATACCCCAGTGCATATATGAACACAGTGTCTTTTAGTGGTCTGCACTTAAGAAAACTATTAATCTACAGATGAATAGCTCCAGTTGGTGCTAAATAACCAGACAGTGTATTCACTTTAGCACCACACAAAATAGTTAAATGAGGAATAGGATAATATAAAACAGCAGTTGAACACAGAGGTTAGTAAATATAAAGCAACTCGTAACTGGAAAACAAATCCTATCACCTGATATGATTATTCGTTATTATCTTAGCAATATTTTTACTCTCTCAATTCACTTATTTATATTTTATGGGCCTCAAATTTTAAAAAAAGTATCTTTTTATGTAAAATCCAATAATGGCTTTCATACAGACTAATTAAATAGTTTTTCTTGAGAATTTTGAAATTTATTTTCTTGAAAAATTTTTTTAACCTAGTTTTTCTTCCTGGTGGTCAGAATGCAAATGTTATAGAAATGTTTTTCTGTTGTTCCAGTTTTCTACCCTAATATCGACTTTGACCTTTAAGCTGAATAAAGATCATATTAACAGAGATCACTTCTTTAAAAAGAAGAGCATTTTATTTATTAGTGATAATAATATAGTTCTATAATGGTATCAATTGCCCTGGAGTGTCTATATTTTATTTTGAAATTGTGCAGTGATTGCCTAAAAGTATGGTGTCGTTGCATTTTTTTGGATCTTAATACTTTTAATTCTTATTCGTTTAATTCAGTATTTCCCCACTTTGCCTCAAATTTAAAATTTGGCTATAGTACTGAAATGATTATTTGTTGGGAGAAGAGGGAGAAAGGGAAAAAGGAATAGAACAAAACTGTGATTATAAATATCTTATATAGTTATGTTAGGAATTAAAGACAGGCTCAAGTTGAGGTTGAAGAGTTTTAACAGCAGTCTTTTTAAGTTTATTGCAGCGTTTGGACTGTCAATTTGTCAACCTATTTCTACCCTGATCTTTCTTCAGCCATTAACAACCAGCCAGCAACTCATTATTACCCTGTGAAATTTAGCCAAGCAGGTATGGTTATCTTCAACTCCTTTTAAAAGAATCATGACTAAAAAAAATAAATAAGTAAAATACTTTACAAATCTTTTGAAAAACACAGTTTGTCAAAAAAATTGGCTGACATTTCTGTCCTATTAGATCCCTGGTATTAGACACAGACCTCTATTAAAATCTAAGAATGCAGTCAGCTCTCCAAGCACCGTCCATTTCTGCAGCTGTGGTTTGGCAAACGCCCTGGAGATTCTGTAGTCCAGAAGGCCACATGTCCTGAGCAGGTACTTTCTTCCTTAACAGCAGCTATATAACACCACACTACCCATCACACAGAGGCCTGAATTCGGCCTTCTTGCTTCGCTCAGACATATTGTCTAATGTGGTCATTGTACCCCAGGGAACCAAAGATCAACGTCTCACTCATTAAAATACTGCTCCATAAAACACCACCTCCATTTTGCTGGCCAGGCACATGCTTAACTTCTCTGGGCTAGAAAGTTCTCTGGGCTGGGAAGTTGCTAAGAAAAAACAGAGCCAGTAGCTGCAAGCTCCAGGTTCCAAGGTTTCTAAGAACGAATGTTTGAAAGCATGGCACATTTTCTGCCTCACTGGTTTCTTTTTTTTTTTAATGCATATTTTAAGTCAGACAAAGTAATTTTCAACCAAGATGGGGTTATATTATTCATGAGAAAGCAGATACAACCAAACTTTGAAATTCAATAAGAAAATGCAACTTGAGTTCTAAGTCAAAAAACTCTAGATGCCTCCAGTAAGCTTCATTGGGAGCTTGGGTGTGAGGAGCTAGAGAGTTGATCAAGCTCAGGGAGGGATAGGAAGGGGTTTACAGTAGGGGCCAGGATGGACAAGGCTTGTCCAGCCAAGGACAGATGCCAAGGGTGCCTCTGGGAAAGGATGGCCCAAGTTCTAGACTCTTCAAGGTGAATTCAGAGCCTCAGGGAAGAAATGATGTAAATGTCAACAGCTGGCTTCCTAAACACAGGTCAAGGAGGGTCATGTACACAGATGCACAGGCCTTTGAGAGTTAGAAGGTGCTTCTTTATGCTCCAGACAAGGAAATTGAGGTCCGGGAAGGACAGCTTCTTTTATCAGAATCAATTGCATGATGGGGGGAGTAAGAAAGCAAACAGGGTAGAGGTAGGCTGAGATTTTTTAAAAAATCTATTTTTCACATGTTTGACAGCATCTGCTCAGGTTCATTGGCCTTTTTGTGTCCTACATATGATATATTCCAGTGTGCAAATATTATTATACACTGTGAGAACCAAACATCTTAATCTGGGCCTTCACAGTGCACAGCAGCATACCATACGTAGGGAGTAAAATACACTGCTTCCCTGAAGACATTAGGAAAAGCACATTTGTCCTGAAGCTGTTCAAATAGCTCTTCGGAACAGCAAGTTCAAATTGCTATTCTGCCTTGACCACTATGGTTCAGTAGAGGGGAAAAAAAAATTGAAAAAACAAAACAAAAGTATCTCAAACCTGATATTCGAAAATAGACTCTTGAGGACAACATTTACCTGATTCAAAAGACAATCCACAGTAGAGTCATTCACTTATAAACAAGGCCCAAAACAGTTAAAGAAGTCAGCAGTGTTGTATTAAGGATTTACTAAAACAGCAGGTTTAAAAGTCATAGAAGGGTTGGGAAACTGTCATCTGTCTAGCCTACTTCCCCAGTAACAGCAGGCACAGGCAAAGAAGTGTCTAATTCTCGGGTAGGATTATTTTTAAATGTAGTTTGGATTCAGAGACCAAACAAGCACTGGGGAATTCTTTCTTCAATCAGTTCTGCAAAAGTGAGCAGAGGTCTGTGGTGGTGGTTATAACCTACACACTGGACTTCGTCTTAGCCTCTAGGGTGCACAGTGACTCTATAGAAACCAAAAGAAGAGAAATTTAACCTCCTTCTGAATGATTAAAAAAAAAACTATTAAATATTATAACCTAAGAGATTTTCTTACATGAATGACTAATATCTCTTGGTATTTCCAGGCTAACAGCTCATTCAACTGCTATACACTCTAGATACACCAAAGTCAGCATGTTGCAAAGGAGAGAGAGAGTGGAGGTTCAAGTCACCCTGCCATATTCTCCCCTCAGTGTGAAGGTTAATCTCTTCTTTGACCTCTACAGGTCAGTGTTTTGCCCTGTGATGTCTGTGGAAGGTAGTATAATGGCTTCCCAAAGATATCCAGATCCTAATCCCCAGAACCTATGAGTATGTTACTTTATGTAGCAAAAGAGACTTGGCACATGTGATAAAGTTAAGGATTTTTTTTGACGGGGAGATTATTCTGGATTATCCGAGTGGGCCTGGTTTAAACACAAGGGCCTTTATAAGGAATAGTGGGAGGTAGGAGAGTCACAGAAAGCCATGTGACAATGGAAGTAGAGATCAGAGAGATGTGATTACTGGCTTAGAAGGTGGAAGAGGGCCACAAACCAGGGAATGTGGGCAGCTTCTAGAAGCTCAAAAAACATGGAAATGGATTATCCCCTAGAGCTTCTAGAAGGACTGTGGCCATGCCAATATCTTGACCTTAGTCCACAAAATCCAATTTTTGACTTCTGACTTCTAGAACTATAAGAGGAAAAAAAATTGTGTTGTTTTAAGCCACTAAGCTTAATTTGTAATTTGTAACAGCAGCCATGGAAAACTAATTCAATGCTTCACCACATATCTGTGAACAAAGACAATTGTAGAATTTTTCTCAGCACCACCGCAGCCATGGAAAACTAATTCAATGCTTCACCACATACATATCTGTGAACAAAGACAATTGTAAAATTTTTCTCAGCACCACCAGTGGTTGGTGCTTGGAAGTTCCAGTTCTAAAGGTGCTAGGGAATTGCACACTGACTGAGACTTCATTCAGAGCCCAGGATGCAGCCATTTTCTCCTGAGCTGCAATACTTTTGGCTTGGATTCTGTGGGGCACTCTGCTTCTGAAACCGTGGCACTCAAGAGTTGCACAAATGAGTTTGCAGTCCTAATTTCCTCGCACTGTACTCCTAACTCTCAGGTATCAGTGGTATCAGAGCTCATGGTATGCTGTGTGCAATTTCTTCTTTGTCAAAGTGGACCCGAGAACATTTCTTGGTGCCATAATCTGGGATTTGAGTCAGTATTGGTGGTATTTGCCATGATGATATTCTGAACGTGGTGACAGACCACATTATCCACACAAATTGTCACTGAATTTTTGCTGAGTTTTTCCTCAGATAGAAGATCCAGTGAAATAGTTCTCATGTTCACTTTGATCGAGCTATCTTTCTTGGCAAGATAAAGAACAAACCAGGCTCTTTGGCTTTTCCTTGTAGAATGTGTCCCACTCTAAAGATTATGGTTCTTTCTCATTCTTTTATGATATTTACGTACATTCGTATCCACATGGGGAAAGTTATGACTGGTTAAAATCTACCTGCAAGATTCCAGACTATAGTGGGCTCTTCTTAAGAGAGTTGGGGGAAGCTAGATTTGAATATCCTCAGTATGACACTGTCAGCCAGAAATAAGAGCTCAAGTCATTGTTCTCACTTCGCAAGAGCTATAGCCACTGAAGAACTCGTTGACATTTTTTAAAGCTCTCTGAGTGATTCTAACATGCAGCAAATCATCATTCCAAGTGCTCTCTGCTTTAAGAGTTTTACAATAATTACATATTTTAATCCTTGCAACATTTCTATGAGTTAAGTATCATTACTATCCCCATTTCACTGAAGAAGAAAGCAAAGCATGAGAAGGTCATATAATTTGCCCAAGGTCACATAATAAGCAAAGGACAAAGCTAAGATTCAAACTCAGATTCCAGGATCCTGAAACACATGGTTTCCCTATTGCTTTGTGCAGAGTTGAATACTAAGCATGCAGCAGAATCCTATTACTCCACAAATGCTTATTGAATGAGTAAATGAACAAATAAGTTAATGACACCTATTTGTGAAAATAGGCTTTCAGTTCAAATGGTGATGGATGTGAGTCCAGTATAATTTTTTAATTTACAAGGTGCTTTCACATGCTGTTTTGTTTACACATTCATTTGTGAAATTTTTTCTCTAGACCTTAACTTTTTATTTTAATTCCTAAAACAAGTCTAGAATTAAAAAACAAAATGCTTGAAAATCCATGAAAATTATCACTTTTTGAGTGCTCTTATATTCTATAATTCTTAGATAAGTAAGTTCCAAAATTATGGTTTTATTTTAAGCAGCTGTATTTTGTATATTAAGAAATTCATTTCTAAATAGCCCAGAGCTAAATTAATCTGAAATGATTAAAGTATGTAAATTTGATTTGATCCTATTTTTAAAATACTGATTTCCTAAAAAAGTCTTCACTTTTTATAAGGCTTCACTTACAATGTAGCATAAATATACATTTCATCTTCAGATCTTTAAAACAGCACCAATGTCACCTGCCTGATCATTTACAATAGAGGGAAAAGAATTTGCTTCTCAGTCTATATAAATATAAAACTCCCTTTAATATTAGTGAAAGTAAAGAGACTAGAAATATAAATTTTAATTTTAAATTTAGAGCAATTTGTTATGATGGCATTTTTTTCCTGTAGAAATACAAGAAACTCAGAAGATGCAAAGCTAGTTTTGCTACAAACTGCCTGTGCACTAAAATAAGAATGGAAAGTGGAGAAAAAGTAGAACAATAATTACAAATTACCTCTTACACTGTGCTTGAAGCACTCTCCTGCTCAATAATTTTAGTAAAGGAATCCCCCTAGCCTTTTCCATGATCAGTTTGAACACAATTCAAACATTATACACATTGTTCCTTGGGTTTATACCTTCATGGTTTCAAATGATGTCCAGTATCCTGCCAAGACTTATATTAGTTTACTGTAGTTAAAAATTAGACTTCAAAGCAATTAGAAATACTTGTTTTTCTTGTTTCAAAAAGAAATTCTGTTTATGATCAACCTATCATTATTTTAATTTTTTAATTCAGCAAGTCATTAGTAGAATTATAGACCACTCAGAGATAAAGTTCAAATTAACTTTGTGGTATTTTCTCCAAATTCTCAATTAAATATCTTTATACATTGGTTTCTAGCGTCTATAATGTAGGTTTCTGAGGCACCAGGATATTAATGCAAGGGTTTCTTAGCTTCCTAGATGGCTATTCACTGAATAGCTAAGATGTCACACACATAAATGCGATACCATCTTCTAAATGCATGTGGATGTCAGCGTGATTCATATAACTCCAATTCACTTAAAAGTCTATAGTTAAGTCACTGTAACTACTTTTCATAATGTATCTCCCCAGTCAATAGACAATTGTTTTGGGGTGGGATGATATTATGTAATATTTCTTGAGATTAAAAAGAGGTCTTCGTGATTAAAAATGAGCACAGATACATAATTTGAGAAAATATCCATACCAGTGGTCACCTCTTCTGATAAAAGTATATCAAGACAGCAGGAAGACTGTACTCGATGGCTTGTCAGAAAGTCTATGTGCTTCTCAGCTCATAGTGATAGCCTTGGGCAAATAACTCCAAATATTTCAAGCCTCAATGTATTGCCAGAAAACTTGGAAAATATATATTAAACCTTTTTACATTTGCAGAGCAGAGGGCTAGTGCTCCTTTATAAAAGGACTGTGCACAGACCCAATAATCCACTGCAAAGATGTATATTCTTCCACTGGGCAGTTGTGATCAAATCCTTATGTTTATTGCAAGCAAAGTCTTTCCAGGCATTCCATTTGGGATCTCTCTACACATCTAGAGAAACTGGTAGGGAACAAGACCAGTTTTGAAAGCGGATTGAATATAAGTGAACTGTGTTATTCAGTCAGCCTAGAGCAGGATGGAGGCAGAGGAGAGCCAGGATGTTTCTCGTGTTATAATCAATCTCTCTCCTTGGGATCGCTGTTACCAGTGATGTAAAATTGATATAAAATTTATCAAGAGTCAACAACTCTTTTAAATTATTTGTCATCCTTAGGAGACAGTAGATGAAGAAACTGAGGTTGTAATAAGTTAGGTGACCTTGAGGTCATCGAATTTAACCTCAAAGCTTGTGCTTTAACAAATACTGGTGGCAAGGCCAAGGCCTGGCTAGAGATGTTGGGCAAAATTCTCTCTGTTTCATGCTATTTACACAATAAATGCTTCAGGGCACTCTGGCCAGTATAATTTGGTGGCTCAAGGTGAAGGCTCTGGCGTCACACACAGCTGAATTCAGGTGTTTATTCTGCTACTTGCTAGCAATGTTGTCTTTTGCTATTTACTTAACATATCTAAAACTTGTCACATAAGGTTTTATGATGAAATCACATATTGCTGTCATTCATTCGATGAATTTTAACTGAAAAGGCACTGTCTGCCAGCAATCTGGGTATGGGGGTTAACAACACAGAGCTCTCTCCTCTTGGAGCTCACATTTTGGTTTGAGAGTGTAATATTGTGATTCGTAGTAAGAAATACATTTGGTCTTTATCCAGTTTCTGGCACAGAGCTCCTAAAACTCTTGGAATTTCCTAGGTGGTGAGAGCCAGAAAGGTGTCTTTTGTTATGTTAATGAGATGGCTTTTGAAAAGCACCTAAGAATCTGGGATGGCTGCCATTTCATCCCGGGGTTGAAACGTTCAGTCCCTCCTCCCTCTCTACCTTTGGTGAGAGAAGAGGAGCTGGAGATTTCAATCATCAATTGCCTCTATAATAAAGCCTCCATAAAAACCCAATTGGAAGGGGTTTGGAGAGCTTCCTGTTGGTGAACAGGTTGTGGTGCACCTGGACAGGGCATGGAAGCTCCACATCCCTTCCCGCCTGCCTAGCCCAGTTCATCGCTTCCATCTAGATGTTCATCTGCATTCTTTATCATATCCTTTTACAATAAACTGGTAAACATAAATGTTTCCCTGAGTTCTGTGAGCTGTTCTCAAAAACTATCAAATCCCAGGGGGAGGAGGTCGTGGGAATACTGTTTATAGCCAAATTGGACAGACACTGTGGGTAACCTGGGGTCCTACTACTTGCGATTGGCATCTGAAGTGTGTATGGGAGGCAGTCTTATTCTGCAAGCTCTGAGGCTGTTTCTAGGTAGATAGTGTCAGAATTGAGTTAAATTGCAGGATACCCAGCTAGTGTCACAGAGAATTGCTTGGTGGGAGAAAATCCTCCACACATTTGGTGACTGAAAGTGTCAGAAGTGAAGAGTTCTGTGTAAAAGTAAAGGAAACACACAGGAGGGAAAAACTGTGGTTTTTCCAATATAGGAAGTTGAGGTAACAAAAATAAAACAATATGTAACTCAGCAGTGGTGCATACTATGAAGAAATAGAAGCATGGTTAAGGGAATTAGAAAGATAGAGTGGCAGGGCTGCTATTGTACCTAGGGTTGTAATGTACATTAATGTCATACTCCTAACTTAGGACCCAACATATAGAAAGACTCAATAACAGTTATCTGTTGTTCTCATTCGGCTCCTTATACTGACCCAGGTGTTCAGGCTCCCTAAAAATGGAAGGAATGATTTCCAGGAGGAATGATTTCCTTGTGTGGCATTTCAGATCCTAAGGGAGGAATGTGAGGCAGCGCAAATGGCTCTCCCCTCGGGTGCTCATCTCCTCTGTACAGTTGGGGGTGAGTCTTCCTCTTGCCTCGGTGAGGGAATGCTGAGTAAACATATCTAATTAGTCAAATCTGGAGGAGTTGAAATTGCTTGCTATTAAGCAATGTAAAGGCCTTGCTGTTCTTTCCTGATGGGTGTTTGTCCAGAGTCATTCCTAGATTTGAATCTCTGAAAGCACGTATTGGGTCTCAATTTTTTTTCATTCCCGAAAGCATTGGGCTTCTTTTATAAATTGGTTCACAGGATTCTACAATGTTGGGCCCTCGTGGGTCGCTAAAGTTTTATTTTACCCCCAGGGAAAGTGTTTATTTGCTATTCATTAACATAATGGAGTGGACATCACTTTACTGTCTTTTTCCCAAAAATGATCGTTGGATGACTTTCTGCCAGTGCCTATATAGAAAAGGAGTTTCTCTCACTTAAAAAAGTTATTTAAAAAATCTAGCCCACGCCATAAAACCTCTACTAACCATGAAGTCTCAGCCTTATGAACTTTGATGTTCTCAGATGTGCTTGATTCTAGTATATGGCTGGTTTTATCATTTGCTAGCTTTAGAAATGTACCAAATTATTTCACTTATGAATTATGCTGTCTTTACCTGTGAAACAACACTGTATCATCAATGGAAAAAACTAACTTACCAAGGGCAAAAGAGGCAATAGTTAGAATTCTGAAAGAATCAAAGAATAAAAAACAAAACGAGCTTTGGGCAGGATCTGGCGTCTAGGATGACTGGATGCAGGGGTTGGGATGCTGGCAGGACTCTACCTCACGTCTCTGTTCCTCTCTGAGTACAGTTGACTCTTAAACAACACAGGTTTGAACTGTGCAGGTCCACTTTCATGCAGATTTTTTCAATAAATACTGTAAATGTATTTTCTCTTATGATTTTCTTGATAACCTTTTCTCTAGCTTACTTTATTGCAAGAACACAGTACATAATACTATAACATACAACATATGTATTAATAAACTATTATCGATAAGGCTTTTGGTCAACAGTGGCTATTAGTAGTTAAGTTTTGGGGGAGTCAAAAGTTATATGCAGATTTTTGACTGTTTGAGGGACTGGCACCCCTAGCCCCTGCATTGTTTAAGGGTCAACTGTATTAGTTTTATATTTTCACACATCTTTAAAGGAAGGGATGCAGGCTGCTGACACTTGAAGGTAACATTTTTACAGAACTTAATCACATAGGTGAGAAAAGCTCTTTCCTGTTAATTCTAGCAGAAAAATTCTAAGGGAGAAGACTAAGGGGCCTAGTTTGGGTCTTATGTGTGTTTCCTTGGACCAGTCACTGCAACCATGTTAACAGGTCATCCATCCTGAGCCACAAGACCTCCCTTATAGTGAGGGACACAGATAAGTTCTCACTTGAACTATAAGGTTGGAGATAGGGTGGTACGATTCTCCGAAGAACAGAGAAATCTATTACCATAGATAGAGTGACTAATACCATACTTATTATTATAGGTAATTAACTTGTTAATCTAACAAGTTGTGTGTGTGTGTGTGTGCGAGAATTCAACTAACAGGAGTTCAGCAGAGATACAAAACATTTTGTATTGAAATTAGGTTCTAAACACAGACTGTCAGGGGGAAATGCCTCTTAATTGGAACCCAGCCTACTGAACACTACCCTTTTTTACTTTAGCACTAGAATGAATTACTAATTCTTCAGTAAGAATATGAAGGAAGTTTGGCTGGTGTTTAGGAGTCATGTTACATTTTAAAATGCTTCTTTTTAAGCACCAGAATCACCTTGTACCTAAATGCTCACGGTATGAGAGGTATTTGGGATCTGAGACTAGCTAAGGGAGAGGGACTCCTCTGTACTTTAGTAAGCCCAACTCAGGTAAAACCTCTGAAGGAGCATTTACTTGTTCATTAAATGATGGATGAAATCATTAGATTGTTAAATGAATATATACGTATGTTTTAATAAATATACATATATATTTTACATAAATATACATACATAATTTTAAAATACATAATTTAAAAGAAAATATGTACTCACACATTTTCTCTCTTCCCTCCCATAGCTCATATCTTTGATTACAAATAAGTAGTACACAATAATGTATTAGTGTTTGAGAAAACACCAAGTGTGATGTCTAAAACTTAACCAGGTACATCCTAAATGTCAGTTGACCCAGAAGCTGAATATCTCTCCCTCCCAAAGGATGACTTTTCCTTATACAGCAATACTTTCTGCTCCCTGTAGCTTTCTCTGGGAATGGCAGAGCTGTTTCTAAGATAACCAGAGGAGCTCTCAAAATTGTGAGTGTCAGAAAAAATAGAAGGATTTTTTAACATGTTTCTACTCATGTTTTGGCTGCTCCCCAGACCCACTATGAATCTGTTCTTAGTTCTCTGTAATTGAATCTTTTCTTAAGCTAAATTTTCAGTTATTGCTATTGGCATTTCCCACATTTTTCATGCACATACATATTAGCCACTTGAATGAAAATAAAGGCACACCCAACATTCCATCCTATGGGAGGGAAAGCACTCAAATACATTGAGTGGAAAACGTGCATTTTCTGTTTGTATTGAATTAAGATTCAGACAGCTTCAGAACAGGATGTAGTATAATATAACCATTACACGCCTAAAAATGCCCCTGTGAACATATCATCTACTTCTAATTCCTTTATTTAGTCTGCAGTCTTTGGAGAGAAGTTCAAACTGATATGCACAGGGAAATAGTATACATTTAATACAAGAAGGAATCTTGTCAGCAATTAATAGACTACTATTTTGCTAAGAAAATTTGGAACCTAACTTTTCCATGAGAGAATCTTTACTAGCTGTGTTTTTCTAGAGGCATTTAGTTTTCATTATTTTCAGGTATTTTTCTATATTTGGGTTGTCAGCCTGAGCATTTTCAGGGGAGCTCGGCAACTTAATGAAATAAACTGATTTTTTTTTTTTTTTTTTTACCATTTCATAAGAGGTGAGAATTCATTTGGAGAGTAATGAACATGGTGTATACCACTTAATTACTTTACCAGACTCTCCTGTTTCATGCCTGGATCAAGGTTTTTCAGAAGTATAATTAAAACATTCAGAGTATATGGAAAAGAAAAAACAGGATTGAGACATATTTAACTCTTCTTGTAATTATAGATATGAATATGGATTCTTTAAAACTATATTTCAGGAACTATGCTAGGATCTAGCACATTGGATTTAGCATCTAGGTCATAAACAACCTTGGCAGAATCAGTTTTAGTACAATGGCAAGGATGAGAGCTGGACAGCCATGGGTTAAAAGTGAGCAGGAAATAAGAAAGAGGACATCTTAAATGCAGTCCTGTTTCAAGTAGCGTGACTTTTTAAAGGGAAGGGTTATGTGGCCTGTAATTTACTTTAAAATACTTCAACAGACATTATGTGTGCAGATATGGGTTTCAGTTTGTTTTCATCCAGACCCGAAGGCAGGCAGTTATTTTAATCAGAAATACATACTCCAGCAGCGGTTATTGGTAGCATTTAATCAAAATGTCAGACTTCAGAGGCTGCTTGCTATAGGTGCCTTTACGATCTTTTATCTCTAATACCGGCGTTTTTGATAATTAGCATAATGAATATCAGAAGTGGGTTTTTATTAGTGAAATTTAGGTATTAGAGATGGATGGATTAGTTAGAAATGTTTTAGAGGCATCCTCACATTTGTGCAAACACGATATAGGAATATGGTGAAGCTCCCTGGGTTTGATTTTTATGCAGCCACTGGTCCAGGATAATGAATGGATTAAGGTCCCCGAGGAAGAAGGAACTAGAAGACATGGATCCAGAATGGAAGTGGCAGGATGAGTCCTGGACAAAGGAAGGATGTCTGTTGGACATGAAGTCTATATCTTGCTTTGAAACTTTCTAAGTTTTGCTAAATAGTAGTTTCAGGATCTGTGGCTGACCTCACCATAGACTTTTGTCCTGTCTCCCCATGCCTGGGGAAGGGCCTGTTTTCCGAATATACAGACCTTTTGCTTTCTTCAAACTGATGCGGTCTTTTCTCTGAAGCAGATTCAGAGGGACTCTTAAGACTGTTAATGAACTTTATCTTTCTGGTGAATAATTAAAACTTATTATCTAGAAAAGCTTAGAAATTATCCCTATTTATAATTGTTATTAATTAATATGTATAACCATGTATGTTATATATTTTGATTGGCATACAAATGTTTTCAGAGTTCTGTTTGCTAAATGTGAACCTTTGCATTAGCAGATTTTTCTTTATTAAAATGATACTACAAAAAATTAAGAAGTGAAAGAGAATGGCAATTAACAACAACAAAAAGAGATCAGCTACTGTGTTAATGCTAAGATAGAGCTGTCATTAAGTTCAGTGAGCTAAGATAGATTGTGATAAAATTAACAGTATGCAATGACATTTCACTAGGAACTTGACACTAAAATTTTGCTGATTTCTTATTCCCACTATATTAACCCTAAACTAACTTTTTCTAAAACGCTTACCTAATAAAAAGTGACTGAAAGAACTATATCCTGGAAGGTGAATAATTGGTTTAATTTTTTTCTTCATTTACAAATGTTTAAAAGTATTTTAATGACCAACATTTTGTTGCATGAAGTAATACTGCCCATGAAAATTACTATTTAATGTCTAAACAGTAAAATGGAGTTATCATGCCACTAAGTAAACTACATAAAAATTGATGTTTGTTTGTTTTTTTACTCTGAGTAATTAAATTCACATTTTTCAGAGAGAAAGCACAGTCAAGAAATAGATTCTCCTACAATCCAACACCATAATTGTGCATATTAGTATCCCTAGCCAGTCTAATCGCACCGAATGGTACATATCATAAGAAAAATACAGGGTGCTGGAAGCCTAGAGAAGTCCTGGAGAAAAGGAAACCTGTAAAATGAGCTCTATCTCTATCTATTTGGATGCAGAGAATCCTCAGTGTTGAAGAGAAAGGTGGAGCCAGTGCCTAAAAGGCCAAGAGCTCCTCGTTTAGAGAACCATAGGATGAAGGGGATCTGGAGAATCTCTACTTGGAGTAAAACCAGAAATATGAGACTCTGTACTGTGTACCATTCCACATGGCACTAAATTCATAGGCATCGATTAAAAAAAAGAAAAAAAGATATTTAAGTATGGAAAAATGTTGACTAAATTACAGTTGAAAAGAAAATATGCTATACAACCAGCACCTTTAGGATTTGAACATTATTTACCAAATAAAAGATTTCAAGTGTATCATGACTTGATCAGTTCAGATCTATTTATTTGGCCAAAAGACATATTTTGGGAACTATATCTAACCAGACTACAGAATGAAGAGATCCTAATATTTGCTACAGTTACAGACATGACAGTTCACTGTTGTGTATTGATTCTTTCTTCACCCTTCTCTGATACAGGAGCCTTGGCTTTGAAATATGCATTAGCTCAGGGGCTGGTGTAGAGCAGTACTACTCAAAGAGTGATTCATGGACCCATTCCAGTCCACTAACTGTTACTGGTCTGAAATTAAATTAAAAAGTTAGCATTTAGAAACTTTTATAGCAATTTGACTTAGTAATTTTGTATCTTTTAAACCTAATAATAAAAATTGGGCTTCTGTTTTTTCGTAGTTATTTTTAATTTTCATTTAATTTTTCTAGTAATTCATTTTTATTATATTTTACAGAAATGTCCTCTTGTAAATTGAGAAAAATAACTGGTTCTTCACCACAGATTATTTGAGGAATATTGGCATAGACCATAACTGAGTCATAAATATTTTAAGAAATACACATTAAAGTCTAAGTTCCATAGCTCTATTAATAAGATTTTTTGGATTAAAAAAAGACATTGTCATTTCTGAGATTCTTTAAGCTCCTCATTCAGAGTACTCAGGCTTGAGCCCTCCATGACAAGGAAGCATCGTGTAAAAAAGTTTTGTGAGCTCTTAACCGACTAATCCTAATTTCCAGAGTCAAAAATCTGTGTCTACTCTGAGTTATTTACCTCTGCCAAACCTCCTTTAATCCCTTTCATCTTCTGATTTTTATTCTATAAAATCATACCAGAGTGCCTGATTCAGAGAAACAACATGTGGATTTCATTTCTTCAAATATACTATTCAGCCTTGCATTACTTATAATCATTAAAGAGCCAAAGGCACAGATAACTAGATGGCGGACATTTCAAAATTCATTTGTAGTTAACTTTGTAAAACATTTATATACCTTTAAAAATTGTTCTTCCAAGCTGACTTATGTAAAGTTAATTTTAGCTGGCATTTCTTAGCAGAGCCCAGTGGAAAGTAATGAGAGGAGCCCAGGCTGATATTTTTATTATTAATATTATTTGAGTCTGTTTTATTTTATCGATCTCCTAAGTGGGTTATCTATGGGATGATAATTAAAAGTTGACTGTACTTATGGACTTCTCTCTTAAAGGATGCTATAACAAAAGGAGGGATGCGGCTTCCACGAAGTCAAGCTCCAGTGAGGGAGGTACTGACCTTCAGTGGATCCCTTTTATCAGAGCATAGAATAATAAATGATATTCTGGTAACTGCCAAACAATTTAGAAAAAAAGTTATATCTCTACCTATATCAGTTCTCCATAAACTAATTCAACTGTAAATGGGTGGCAAAGGCCTTTCTAAGCAAACACCAATGTAGAAACTTTAAGGAAAAAGAATGATAGCTTTGACTTTAACAAAACCATCACCAAAAACTCTAGTCCCAATTATAATTGAAAGAAAGCAAAAATTAGAAGAAAAAAAAAAAACATATATGCAACATGGGTGGCATAAAAAGAAATAAGAAGATAGACATTTACAAGACCCATTTGGAAAAACAAAAGCTATGAAGGAAAGGCTACATATATTTTACTGCATGAAAACAGCACCACACATAAAGCCCAAAGAAAAAACAATAGATGGGAGAAAATATTCATAACATATATGATAGACTTATAATAAAAGCAAATACATATAGTACTTACTATGCACCAGGTGCTGTTCAAGACATACAACATAAACTTCTTTGATCCTCACAAGGATTAATAGTACCTAATGATGTAGGAACTATTACCCCATTTTACAGATAAGGAAACTGAGACAGAGATCAGAACGAGAATACAAGGTAGAATTCAGATCCAGGCAGCGGGGCACTAGGGTCCCTGCTCTCAATTACCATGCTATAGTACCTCCTGAAGTCAGGACTTACTTCATAAAGTAAATCAGTTATGGCCATCAAAAGCAAAGCATGAGAAACTGGAGGGAGAGAGGGACAGGAGGAAAGAGATAAAGAAACTATTAAAAAAAAAAAAAAAAAGAAGGAGGAGGAAAACAGAACGAGAATAAGGCCATTCACAGTGTTTTAAAAAAACAAGTATAATCCTTTGTGTGGACTATATATAGAGAATTGTAGGAAAATAAAGTTAGTAAAAGATTAGTGATGATTACCTCTGATGATATTTTTTCACACTTCTTACTCATCTTTTCTCTAATGTTTGAATACTTTGTTTGTAAAAATGCTTAAAATGTTAATACTGTATACAAGGTAAGCAGGCAGTGGTGTCGCATGGAGATGAGTATAAACTGAACAACTTCTCAAAGTCAATTTGATGGTATTTAATGAAAAAACTTTAGAATTTCCTACACCATTTGACCTAGGAATTCTACTTGTTTTCATGGCATTAATTTAAAGTGGATCGTAATTCATCGAGACATAATTTTTATTTTTTACTCATCTGCTGCACTGCTGGAATGCAATGAGAATCACTCAAGTATACAAAATATGACCATGTTTAAACAACTACAAACTATGCTAGCTGTTTCCTCTCCTCCTCACCAATCCATTTTCTCCCCTTTGGAGCACACAACTGCTTCCCTGCAGTTAGATAACATGACTGAGTTTTGGTAATGAATACCATTTCTGAGACAAAGCTTTAAAGAAGCAGGTATGCCCCTGCTTCATCTGCCTCCAAGCAATGCACAAGAAATGAGAACATTTCTTGTGCATTGCTTGGAGGCAGATGAAGAGGTACCCTAGTGGAGATAAGATAAAATGAGGCCCCATCACCCCCGAGTCACTGTGTGTGGGGAAGAACCATCCACCAACCAGGAACACCTGCCTTAGACTGTTAAATGAGCAAAAAATGAACTTCTATTTTGATTGAGTTATACATATTTGAATCTCTTTATCTCTACAGCCTAATTCACAGTTTAAACACATGTTTATATTGAACTGACTTGCCCACATATTTAAACTTAGCGTGTGGAACACACTTTCTTGTCAGCACCATCAGTTCGGATGAGGCACAGTGTATATGAGACAAATGAGCTCTGCCCCTGGGAGAGCTTGTCCTTGGCTTCCTGGGACAGCTTGTAATGATGAACTTGCAGAATATTGGAATTCTCCAATATGCCTGCTGATACTTAAATTCTTCTCAGCAGGCTAGTTCTTGTTCAGCCAGCTGATGATTTTACTGAATCTCCAAGAATCTTCTCTTTGCCCTCTATCATTGTTTTTGCCTTGAATTTTCCTGTTTTCCATTTTGTCTTTAGTGAAGACAGTGGATTCAAGTGAGTTTGCAGGAGATATCAACCATGTTTCTCTGCCTCTCATTTTTCTGCTTTGAACTTCTCAGCCTTCTGGATCATATAATCCATAGCTTTTTTTAACCAATATATTGTGATTTAAGACTGTCCTTTTGCTGTCCTCTTTGTCCACAGCAGCCACTTTGAGATACTGTGGACATCGATGACCATGGTTATTGTACTCTGAGGACCATATGACATGCAGGGAGATGCCTTGTAGGTTGCCGTCTTTAGCTATTCTCTTTCACATCAGTGTGTCTGAATGCTAGCAGCAAGTAGTATCTAAGAACTGAGGGTCTGTGTTTGGTTTTGGAAATGGGGGAAATACACATACTCAGAACAGCTGAGACTCCACTGTCTGTCTGAATAACCAGAGAAATAAATGTGACATTCAAGTAAGAAATCTTAAACATGTTCAAATTTCATTAGCACTATAGTTTCAGCGTCACTGGGGGAGATGCTTATGTTTGGTTCTTGTCTCTTATAAAAAGTCTTGCAAGAGAACAAAGTACGTGTCCCATAATAATGAAACTATTAAAGTCATGCTGAAGAAGAATACATAGAAAATTGTTTATGATAAATATTTTAATGACTAAAACCAGGTTATGAAAGTATATACAGCATGATCCCATATTTGTAAATAAAATACATATTAATTCATTCAGCAAATATTGAGCCCCTACTATGCATGTACCAGGCATTGTCAATATTGGTATTCATGTTTGTGTGTGTTATAGCAGATTTCAATTTTCTTATATTTTCAAATTTAAAATAAATATATATCAATTATCTAACAAAATATTATTTAAATGAAAAATTTTGAATTATAAGAAAAGGCTAACACCATAATAAGGTTGTATAAAATAAACCGACAACACATAAGTTATTTTGGCCCTGTGTTCCACAGTGACTCACCAAATATACCCTGAACTGTTTATTTTATTTTTTTTCTATTTCACTGTTAAAAGGAGCAGATGCATTTCACGTCACATGGATCTCGTGGAAACATGCCAACCATTTTCTTAGCAACCAAATTCCTGTCTTCTGTGCTGTGCATGATTAACTAAAACAGCCTGTTGACGGCTTAAAATAAACTTGCCTTTTTCCGTTTAGCATTTTATCAAATGAATATAATTTCATTTGCTGATGAATTTAGTTCAGCTTCAAGGGAATTTTTCTCTTCTTCATGGGGAGGCTGAAGAATCAGAACTGTCATGCCAAAGAAAGAAAAGCAAACGTAGTGAGAAAAATAGTCTGATGTTTACATGGGTAAAGTAAAAGTATCTTTGTCTATTTAACTCCCACCCACCATTTTTTTTTAAATGGGGTAGAATGTTGATTTAAATTTAAATTTTATTCTACTTTTGCATTATGATGCTTAGGTTGCTTGATTAAAATTGGTAATTTAAATGACTTCTCTGATGATTACTATTGTTATTATGCATGAGTGCTTATTTTTGTTTATTTCTAGCAATTGAATATGCCCTAAAATTTAATTAGACTCATCTCAGAGGATAGTAGACCTTTTTCTGGGGTTTAGAAGGGATAGACAGTATAAAATCTGGCTAGGCGGAAGAGGTGTATATTATCAGCTATGAGGAGAGTCAATATTTTCTTGTCCTGTTGGTGAATGTGAAATATGTCTCTGTGTTTCTATGCACATGCAGACATTTTGTATCCAAGGATTATAGGAATATTTGCTAAATAAGAAAATTTTAAAGTTTCTTTAAAGACTAATAGCTTAAAAAAACTGTCATCTAAGCAGTTAAAGGCATGTTTCTACAAAATCAAAAGGAAGAGGATTTGACTGAATATAATATAGTCTGAGCAGGTTCCCTGTTATCTTTCACTCGTGTCCTCATTTGGAAATAGACAGTGAAAATCCACAGTAATGGCAATTGCAACACTATTTAAATTTCCACTTTATTTCCCCCAGAGCAAATTTTTAAATGTTAACCATCATTAAGTAATCAAGTCGATGCTTTAGCTGCACAGAGTTTACATTTCTCTCTGGAGAATAAAGACACAAATATAAAACATGTTCCTGATAAATCCACTCTTTCTGATTCCTGCTTTATTTATAGTTTGAGAAATAAATAACCTCAATTTGTTGGCTTTTACATTGGATATAAGATTGATAGACAGTTTACATTAAACATTGTAAAATATCTATTCTCATATTTTAATATTCTCTTGATATAACTTTGAATCCTTCATTGCTTAAGTCAGATCCTGATGTTGGTCAGCCACTTTGGAAAATGACATTGTCTCTTTCAGATTAGTATTTGAAAGAGTTAATACATTTTTAAAACTGTTCAACTTAGTTTCCAAATTAAGAAAATCTGACGCAAATGTGTCATCCTGTGTACATAAAGCTAACCCTACTGGTGGCTTTACTTCTCTGTTGAGGGAAGGCTTGATGACTAGCACCCTCCTCTGTCTCTAGTCTGTAGAGAGGATTCCTGCAGCTACACCGAGAGCTTCCTGTGACCCACCGCTCTTTGAGAAAGGTGCCTTAGAATTTGATGAATACACCAAATTGGGCTGGGGAAAATTGGAGATGAAATCTGGGAGAAATTCCAGGGTCTGGCATATGAACAACCGCAAACAGACTATAGAAACTTCAGAGTGCTTCAACTTTCCTTCTTTTATTTTCTCATTAACCTCCTTTTCTCAGATGAGTAAAGGTCAACGTTGGTCACGCCTAGCTTGTCTGTAGAAGGGAAGCTGATTTTTAACTTAACTTTTCAATTATATTTTGTTTTTAAATAGAAAACTATAATTAAAACATTGCATTTGGGGGTATTTTCGGTGTCAGTATACTTGGTGTAGATTTCATGTCTTTCTATTAAATAGTCCACTTTATTCCAAAGTATCTTGTGCTTTTTAGAAGCATTTTTTGTTCTTTGAGTAAAATTACATTTTAATTTTAGAAATCAATTTAAAAAAACATCAATAATCATTTATGGGAGGCATGATATTAGTTGCTATGCTAAGTCCTATCAATGAGTTGATTCTCACACTATCACTAGGAAGTAAAATCAGGTCTTTCTGGTGCTCTATAATTAAGGGGAAAAGAACACACCACATTAAGAATAGATGATATGTCTTAGTTAATTACCCAATGATAGAGAACCTGTCTGAGGCAGTGACCAATGTGGCCTGTCTTGGCAAGGATTTCCCTAACCTCTTCATCCTGAAAAAGTCCACCAGAAAGGCCATAGCCACAGAATGTAAAGAGAGTCAAGTGTCCCTAATAGTATATCAGCTTTCAGCCTTCTCAAATAATTTTATTCTTACAATTAGGAATTATTATTTTCTAAATCCCATGGTTTTACAATTACAGTAAGTCCAAGAATATTACATCTTTGTAGTGAGATGAGTCCTTTGAAAATGGGGAACATAAACTCCTTATTTAGTTATATAGTGAAATAGAAATATAGCTTAGTTTCAATTCAATAAGTGGGGCAGCTAAAATCTAGTCATTTGAAGAACTTGGGAGTTTAATTTCCAGTATAAGGTCGAAGAGCTAAAGAATAGAGATTTGGAAGTATAATATTGGAAGTTGTCAAGATAATTTGAGAATGGTTCTTTCTAGATTAATGGATGGACTAAATAAGGATGTCTTTGACTTATGATTCCAGAATATGGTACTCTTTGTTTGCACATTGAGACCACGTTGTAGGAATGCTTTATTTTTAGATTCACTCCGTAAAGCTAGATGAGGTCTCTATTGAGAGTACCCATATGAGTCTGAAACAGAACAGGCAATGATTTCTTGGATCTACAATAATATGGCTTCTTAATATAAACAAAAGGGTGAGGTTGTCTGGTATTTGTATAGAGATAACTAGATAGATATGTACATATACATACACATACACACATATGTATACATATAAATTTCTTAGTGCCAAATATAGGAACATGAAAGAGTCTTCAATTATAGTTATTTAAAATAATTAAATTAAGTTAAAAATTTAGCTCCTCAGTTGTACTAGCACATTTCAAATGTTCAATAGCTCCATGAGGCTAGTGGATACCATATCGGACAGCACAATTATAGAATTATGATGTCATCACAAAAAGTTATATTGGACAGTGCTGGTCCAGAAGTTAGGGAGATATTTTTAAGAGTAAATTTAATTAGAGATTTTTAATCTTATCCTTTCAATGTAGTCTTCCCTGAACTAATTTCTGTTGTAGATTACTAAAAGCAGGCTATTTTATCATGCTATCCACATAGTGATTCAATCTCTAATTAGAAGTTGATGAAGTTCTTTCATTTACTAGAGTATCATTTGCACCACATATTCCAACTGCATTAAGCAGTTACCTCACAGAAGATAACAAAAGACAGAAGAATTAACTCAGCATTCAAGAAAAAAATAAATATATATGAAGGGTGTGCGTGTGCGTGCATGTGCATGTACACGTGCATGTTTGTGTTGACTGAAAGCCAAACCCAAGGACAGTGTGTTCCAACATTCTAGAGTGAAATGCTGGACATACCATGCTTATCTTTGCAGCATTGCCAAGAAGAGACCAGTCACGTCCAGTGGCCATCAGGTACTTCTGGCCCACATAAGAAGAACATTAGAGAGGACACTTTGAAGGAATTCCTAGAAGCAAAGAATGACCAGTGGCTCTTAAAGCTTCTGTCTGGAAGTGACATACAGCTCACATTTCATTGGGCAAATCAAGTCAAATGAAACCTGATGTTAATGTTGTAGAAAAGTATAGACACCTTGCAGAGAGCAGCAGCAAATAATTGAGAACAATAGTACAACTTAACACAAGGCCCTTTGCTAATGATAAAATGGAGTTCACTCGCCTTTCTTCTACGTATCCTGTTACAACATAGCTGGTTTGTAGGTAGTATTTTTATCTCTGACGGGAAAAAGGAATCCCATTTTTAGAACATCTGAAGTATTTGGCTTCTTCAACATTATCAACAATAGGCCACTATGGTTTCTGGATTCTGTTACCAGCCTCGACCCAGGCTCATTTGCAATGGTTGCCCTCCTACCATAATTTGAATCTGTATAATGAATACAAAGCAGAGAAAACTTATTTATAACTCTACCTATATTAATTGTAGAGAACCTCACCTAAAGTAAAACATCTGGTACTGAATGATTTGAATAGAAGGTGTTATTTATGGCCATGGGGATGGAACAAGGGCAACCATCCCTGGAAACCTTTATAAGATGATGATCATGTTTATTTCTCATTACCAGGAGATTTCAGAGAAAGCTATATGGTGGTTACTTTTTTCTATATATACAAATACAGCCTGACACTTGTCTTTTAGAAGAAACTTGTATTAATAAAAATAGCACCCCAAAATGATATCTATGAAACAGGTGCTTTTATCCCCTTTTGGCAAAAGAACCAACAGAGCAGAGAGAAATTAAACAACTTGTCTAGGGTCTTGAAATTCTCAAGAGCCCGATCTGAGATTTGAACTTGAGTCTGCCTGATTCCAGATTTACACATAGATCTGGTGAGCATCCTTTACTCATATCAATAAGTAGAATTTGTCTGGTGATATTACTGCATTTGTCATGCCCTTTGTCAAAGGCATCACCTACGTTATCTCATTTATCCTTAAAACCACCCTGTGAAATAAGTATGATTTCTTCTATTTTATGACTGAGGAAATTGAAGCTTAGAGAGGTAAATATTGTATGCAAGTTACAGTACTACTAAATGTTAGAGCCAGAATTTGAAACCGAGTCTAAAGCTTCTATTCATAACTACTTACTAACTTCTACTGTTAGGGCTTCTCTGCAATGCTTAGCATCTGCATCCCAAAATTGGAATGCCCAGAAGAGAGAGGCAGTAAACCTGAAGTGATACCAGAAAGGTAAATGGCGAGTAAAAGAGAAACAATTGTTTGAGAAATAATGTATGGGATTGGTGATGGTGTAGGTTTATGGTGGTAATGAAAATATAAATATAAGAATTAGAAAAGAAAATTACTTCATCATGAAATAAAAATGGACTCCTGTCTCAGAAGCTCAATGACTAATTTTACCTTTCAGATCTAATTTTTATCTTAAGCATGCTTATTTTGATTCTAATCCAGTTGGAGCAAGCTTATAATTAAAGTGGCATTTACTACGTTGAATGTTTTTCATACTGATTACATTGGAATGTCTAGGACAGAGAAAGGCCTTTGGGATCTGGACACATACAATGTCTTGATTACATGATAGAAACAGGCAGCTGAAAACCAGCTTTGGTGGGAGACTATCTGAGTCACAGGCATTTGTAGGTGCTAAGCCATGGCGGAAGCCAGGGAGTTGAGTTCCCTGGGACACATTCATTGCTAGGAGCTTTGTGTTCATTATGTTTTCATCACTGACCATTAAAAGAGAGCAGGAAAAATGAATAAAAGATTATTAGGATGACCGAATCATATAACAATTATGTGCGGCTCAAACACATCTAGTACTAAAATAGGGGCTATTTTGACTAAAGTTAGCATGCAGGTAGCACACATCAGTTGTCATTACTGAATACCTTAGGGCCAATCTCTTTTTAAAGAACTGGTACCTCAAATGGTAGGATATGAAGGCAAGACTCCTTCTGGGCCAACTTTAAGGAGTTAGTATATAATTCCCTATTCTTTCAACTAAAAATATGTGCCAAAATTTGCAGCTGATATCAAAATGATACCTGCAATACTTAAAAATCCCTCCTCAAAAGAATGATTTTCAGTTACCACACTTCTGGAATGGTGCCCAGAATTTCAAATAATAGTCCAGAGTCTGTCTTGGATATGGGCAAGCTGAAAAAATGGCAGAAAAACTGATAAAGCTCTGCACGAAGGCTCTACTAAGTTTCACCTGATCCAGAGCCCAGCAAAACTGAGACATAGAGTTGGCTAGGAACAAGGAAGAAAAGCAAGGGCTACTACTATTAGCTACAAGATGCCAGCGACTGAGGTTCCCAGTGATCTTCTTTGCAAATGACCTCAGTAGCTTTTACCACTGAAGAAACCAATAGCCAACAAAGCTGTTGTTTACCCTCTGCAGATTTCACCTGCTTTTACCCCGCAGGTATTTGTGTTTGCTGATACCAACCACCTGAGTCCCACCCAGCTCTCTCCTTTCCCCTGGCCCACCAGGGGAAAAACCTGGCAACCCAGGCTTCTGAAGCTGTGCAAATGCAGGACACTAGCCTTTAACCCCACAGCTGATACTTATCATTGTGTGTGCACTCGAAGTTAGCCCCTCCAGCTGTGTAGTTGCACACCACCAACATGACACCTGTCACTGGCCTCCACTATATTTGCTCACCCATGAAAAATTGTGAGGCCATGGAAGTACATACCAATAGCCAGAGCTGCCATAGCTGCCAGTGCCCTCATAGTTGGCCCTCACCCTGGCTGCTTGACCTGGCTCCTACCACTACATGTGTGTTTGATATCAGTCCTTATAACTACATAGGTAGCTGGCCCCATAGCCAAGTATATCAATACTACCAGCTCCAGCCATTACCACTGCTTTCCCTGGTCCCCAGCCACTGGACCTGGAGATACTGTTCAGGACCCAAACAGCCCTTGCAGGTTCTTAGTCCCTCCATGATGCTCACAAAGAACCAGGCATCTGTCAATTATATGAACCCAAAAAGCCTGACACATGAGTCACCATGTTCCTCTAGACTGGTGCCACAAAACACCTCATTACTTGGTGCTCTATGCCACTAGACCAGGGGTCACAGAACACTTTAACATTCCCCTACCCACAGATAAGTCATTCCTTATCAAAATCTGTCTAGAAAGTCTGGAAGAGGTGAATGCTTCTTCAAATGATCAGACACCTATGCAGTACTATAAGAATCATAAAGAATTGGGGAAACATGATTCCACCAAAGGAATACAGTAGACTTCCAGTAACAGGCCCCAAAGAAGTGGAGATACAGGAATTGCCCAACAAACAATTCAAAATAATTGTTCTAAAGCTGCTCAGAGAGCTACAAGAAAACAAACAATTTAATGAAATCAGAGGAAAAATACAAGAACAAAATAGAAAGTTCAAAGAAGAGATAAACATAGAACATAAAAGACATTTTGGAGCTAAATAATACAGTGACTGCCCTAAAGTGTTCAAAGTCTCAGAGAGAGAGAGAAGGGACTCAAGGTATACAACTACAGAAACTCATTTCATGAAGGAAGGTGGCAAGAGTAAATGAAAGGAAAAACGAAACAACATAATTGCCAGAAAAAAATAAGAGGGCAGTAGTAAGTTTTTACCTACCAATAATTAAGTGTAAATGAATAAAATTCTCTAGTCAAATGACATAGAGTGGATAATGGATTTAAAAAAAAAAAACAACTTTATGCTGCCCTACAACAGACTCATTTCAACTCAAGGACACACACAGGCTCAAAGTGAAGGGTTGGAAAAATATATTCCACACAAATGAAATCCAAAAGAGAACAGGGATAGCTATATTTAGACAAAATAAACTTTCAGTCAAAATCTGTAACAAGAGACAAGGCCATTATATAATAAAATATTCAATTCATCAAGATGGTATAACAATTGTAAATATATATGCACCTAACATTAGAACACATAAATGCATTGAGCAAACACTAATGTATCTGAAAGAAAGGGTAGACAACAATACGATAATAGTAGAGGACTTTAATATCCTGCTTTCAACAATGGATAGATCACCCAGACAGAAAAATCAATAAAGAAACAACAGACTTGAATAACACTATTGAAAAATGGACCTAAAAGATATATACTGAATATTCCATCAAACAGCAGCAGAATATACATTCTTTTCAAGTGCACACAGAACATTCTCCAGAATAGATCATATGTTATTAAGGCCAAAAAACAAGTCTCAGCGAATTGAAAAAGACTGAAATTATACCAATTATCTTTTACAACCACATTGGTCTGAAATTAGAAATCAATAACAGGGAGGAAACTAAAAATTGACAAATATGTGGAAATTAAACAACACACTCCCCCAAAACCAATGGGTCAAAGAAGAAATAAAAATGGAAATAAAACATATATTGAAACAAACATAAATAGAAATAAAACATGCCAAAATTTATGAGATGTAATGAAAGCAGTACTGTGGGAAGTTTGTGATAAAAGCCTACATTAAGAAAAAAGATCTCAAATATGCAACCTAACTTTATACCTCAAGAAACTAGAAAAACTACAAAGTTCAAAGTGAGCAGAATGAAGGAGATAACAAAGATCAGAGAAAGAATAAATAAAACAGAATACAAAAACAATGAAAAGATCAAGAACCTTGTTGATTTTTAAAAAGATAAAATTAATAAATATTGACTTACCAAGAGACAGAGAAGATTCACGTAAAATTATAAATAGAGGAGAGATTACAAATGACACCACAGAAACACAAAGGATAATAAGAGACTACTGTGAAAAATTATATACCAACATATTGAACAACCTATAAGAAATAGATAAATTCATAAAAACATATAAACTACCAAGTCTGAATCATGAAGAAATACAAAATCTGAACAGACCAAAACAAGGAGATTGAATAAGTAATCAAAAACCTTCCAACAAAGAAAAGCTCAGGACAAGATGGATTCGCCGGTGAATTCTACCAAACACTTAAAGAAGAATTAATGCCAAGTCTTCTTAAATTCCTCCAAAAATTGAAGAGGAGGAAACACTCCCAAATTTGTTTTACAAGGACAACATTACCCTAATACCAATGCCAGAAAAGAACACAACCAGAAAAGAAAACTACAGGCCTGGTGAATATAGATGCAAAAATTCACAACGAAATTCAACAGTGCATTAAAAGGATCATACACCATGACCAAGTGAGATTTATCCCTGGGGTAAATCGCTCAACAAGTGCAAATCAAAAATTGTGATATACCACATTCTCAAAATTCAAGATAAAAATCATATGATTTTCTCAATACATGCAGAAAAAGCATTTGACAAAATTCAGCATCCTTTCATGATAAAAATGTTTAAAAAATTAAATATAGAAGTACCATACCACAACATAATTAAGCCATGTATGTCTAGCCCACAGCTAATACCATTCTCACCGATGAAAGGTTGAAAACTTCCTTAACGTTGGGAATGAGACAAGGGTGTCCATTCTTACCAATCCTATTCAACATAGTACGGAAAGTCCCAGCCAGAACAGTTAGGCAAGAAAAAGGAATAAAATATATCCAGATCAGAAAGCAAACAGTAAAATTATTTCTGTTTTCTGATGACATGATCTTAGATATAGAAAATCCTAAAAGACTACATCAAAAAAATTGCTAGCCCTAATAGATAAATTCAGTAACATTTCAGGATAAAAAACCAACATAGAGGAATCATTTGTGTTTCTATACACTAGCAATGAATAAGGTAAAAAAGAAAAAGATCCCATTTTTAATAGCATGAAAAAGAATAAAATTCTTAGGAATCAATTTAACCAAAGAAGTGAAAGATCTGTACATCAAAACTATAAGACATTGATGAAAGAAATTGAAGAACACACAAATGAAAAAATATTTCATGTTCATGGATTAGCAAAGTTAATATTGTTAAAGTTTTCATACTACCCAAAGCCATCTATAGATTCAATACAATCTCTATCAAAATCTCAGCAGCATTTTTCACAGAAATAAAAAAAATATATATCCTAAAATCCATATGAAACAACAAAAGACCCAAATAGCAAAAGCAACTTTGAGAAAGAACAAAGCTGGAAGTTTCATACTTTCTGATTTCAAACTATATTACAAAGCCATAGTAATCAAAACACCATGATACTGGCATAAAAATATCATATGGACCAATGGAACAGAATAGAGAGCCCAGAAATAAATCCATACATATATGATCAACTAATATTTGACAAGAGAGCCAAGCATGGGAAAGGAATAGTTTCTTTAATAAATGGTATTGGTAAAACTGAATATCCGCATGCAAGGAATGACATTGGGCCCCTGTTTTCCCTCATTCGCAAAAATTAACTCAAAATGGATTAAAGACTTAAATATAAGACCTGAAACCATAAACCTAGAAGAAAACATGGAGGAAATGCTCCTTGACATCAGTCTGGCAATGATTATTTTTTGGCATGACACCAAAAGCACAGGCAACAAAAGTAAAATCAACAAGTGAGATTCCATCAAACTATAGATTTTTGCACAGCAAAACCAACAAAATGAAAAAGTAAACTATGGAATGGGAGAAAATATTTGCAAACCATAAATTTGATAAGGGGTTATATTGAAAAATATAAGGAACTCAATACTTGATAGCAAAGAAAACTAAACAATTCAATTTAAAAATGGACAGAGGGTTTGAATAAACATTTTTCCAAAGAAGATTTACAAATGGCCAATGGTACATGAAAAGATACTCAACATCAGTAACCATCAGGGAAATGAAAATCAAAACCATTATGAGACATCATCTCACACCTGTTAGAATGGCTATTATCAAAAAGACAAGAGATAACTGCTGGGAGGATGTGGAGAAAGGGGGATCATGGTGCACTGTTAGTGGAAATATAAATTGGTACAGTGACTATGGAAAACAGTATCGAGCTTCCTCAAAAAATTAAAATTAAAACTACCATATGATCCAGCAATATCACTTCTGGATATATACTTGAATGAAATGAAATCACTATCTTGAAGAGATACTTGCATCCCCATGTCCACTGCAATATTATTCATAATAGCTAAGACATAGAAACAACATAAGTGTCCATCAATAGATGAATGATAAAGAATGTGAGATAGATGTACATAAAATGTGAGAGATACATAAAATTCTTGTACATATGAATAAAAGATTCTGCCATTTGCAACAACATGGATGACCTTGAGGGCATTTGTTAAGCGAAATAAGTCAGACAGAGAAAGATAAATATTGTATGATATCATCAAACTCATAGAAACACAGAGTAGAATGGTGGTTACTAGAGGCTGAAGAGTGGGGGAATGGAGAGATGTTGGTCAAAGGGTACAAACTTTCAGTTATAAGTTTATAAGTAAATAAGTTTCAAAGATCTAGTGTACAGCATAGTGACTATAGTTAACAGTACTGTATTGTGTATTTGAAAGTTGTTAAAGTAGAGCTTTAATGTTCTCACCATACAAAACAACAAAATGATAATTGTGTGAGGTAGATTGTGTTAATCAATCTTATTGTGTTAACTACATTTTGCAATATATGTGTATAAAATAATCACATTATACACTTTAAGTGTATTCAATATTCTATGTCAATTATATTTTAATAGAGCTGAAAAAAGATATGAAGGATTCTGGGCTTAATTTTTAAGATACAGTAAATGTTCATCTTCATTTTATTATTTCAAATTCGAGTAAGTGGTGAATTAAAGGGTTTTCTCTGATCCTTACTTCTCTCTTTATTCCAAACTTGGAGTCTTGTTGTAAAACTTGGTATTCTGTACCTATAGTGAGTCTACAGATGGATGGGTCATTAACAGTCTTTCTTCCTGTAATATGCTACTACTTTATATAAAGAATGAGTCCAATCATAGGTTCTTATAGGTATTTAGAAAAGAATTTAAAACTAAAGGGAAAACACAGTAATTTTGTGCCACCACAAACAAATCAATCTCTGATTTGTGTTCTGAGACTTCCCCAGAGAGATTTAGGCAATTAAGAATTGGAAGCCCTTAATTAGAATGAGAAAGACTCAGCAATGGTAGATGGAGATACTGATGAGTTCCAGAAGGGCTCTCTGCATTGGCAGAGTTGGGTAGTCAATGCAATGTAGCATGTAAAGTAGTGTGGAACATTTCATTACCAGCACTTTAATCATGCTCAGAGCTTCCCTGGAGTGGCTCCTCATGTGCCCCAATCTCTGGGGTCTGTTTCTTCTGGTGAGGTTTTGAGTGCATTCAGTACGTGAACGGCCCTACTTTCCCCCCAGTGGAACTAAAGAGAACATGTTGAATACAACACCTTCCGGCGCTCGCACTAGACTTTATCAGCAGTGTGGCTTTTATAACCATCATAAGCGTGCCAGGCATCCCTCTAGTGTCCAAGTTTTCCCTCTGCAGCTTAGTGGTTTACATATCATTCTTTCTGTTTGAAGCAACCTCCTCTCTTCTCTACACCTAAATTCCTCCTGTTCTTTAACAGGGAACTTGAACTTCACCTCCTCTAGCAAGTATCTCCATGTTAGCCTCAACGTTTTAAAAAAAATTTAATTGTGAATTCCTTGCTTGTATGATGTTGCAACTCTCTGGGTGCTGACCACAATACTAACAAGGAGCCTTCAATTAAAATGGAGTAATGGCGAGCACATGTGAGATGCTTGCTGTTTTGTAATTGAAGAAAGCAAATATCTAAGAAAACAAGGAAAATAGGATCCAACATCTAGATTTTTGAATGATAAAGACTCTAAGGGGACTGCATTTAGGAAACTTAAAATACTGTTAATCATAAATAGAAATCTAAATATAAGTTTGGATGGGTATATGTGGGAGATAGTGTAAGAGAATAAGAAGTAGGATTTCTGCCAAGGAAACAGAGAAAACGATCTAGATATTTCAGACCAACAACAAAACACCTAACAATGCTTTTTGGTGTACTGGAAAATAAATAGAAATTTTCAGTTCCTGGGCAAGTATTTACAGATTTTATCCTACTGTTGGATATTTTCTCTGCAAACTTCCTAAAATCATCTAGAAATATTACTGACTTTTCTTTCTAACTTTATTTCCCCTACTACTGTTATTTTATATAATACTCTGTAGGCATTTTACTTTCTTGCCGGCAGGGAATAATTTTTCTTAAACATTAACATTAGTCATTTGAGCATAATATTTCATGAACATTTTTATTCCTCTGTTTTTTAAAGACCATTCATTACTTCTATTCTGTTTCCTGCATTGACATTTTTCACGCTGTTTACAATAATTTTCAGTAGAAAAAAAAAGCTTAAATGCATACAGTAATGCTTTCATGAAATGGAATTTTCAAAGACATTTGTTTCCTGGATCTGTTGCCACAATTTTAAAATAGGAATGTAGCACTCAGGAAAATAAGCAGTGTGGAAACAGGACACATTTTACCATTGTGAGTATGTTCAAATTTCTAAAATATTTTTGTTTTTCTTTTTTAGTTTAACAAGAAAATATTTGTACATTCAAATTTTCTTCTTATTTATTGAGATTGTTTTTCCTCATTGTTCCCTGATGTCAGTTCGCCTAAATATACAATTTCAGTATGTTTTTGGGTTGGATTCCTGAGAGATGGCAACATCAGACAGGTTTATTTAGTTGCATGATGAACAGAACTGCAGAAAGCAAGCAAAGGCTGTTAGCAGAAGCCAGGAAAAAATCTTTAAAAGCATGATGAGCTATGTCACACACGCTAAGGACACAAAGAAATTGCATTTTAGAAATACTTCCCTCCACGGAGATATTGATGGCAGATAGTAGATTCTTGAGGAGCCAGAGAGCTTATCGAGGATCAATGCCGCAGCGTGCAGGTTAGAGAGCGGGGGACGCCTGGAGCCGCTTACTTCCTACGCTGACAGAGCAGGACGGCGCCCCCAGCCACAAGCTGTTTCTGCAGCGTGGAACCTCTCTGCAAAGCTGGCCTCCGGTGTAAGAAAAAAAATTTTAAGAACTAAAGGGAGACAGATCCTTTAGTGCATGGGTATTCTGGTCATCAGATCCAAAGACGAGCTCAGCTAGCTATTTGAAAAAAATAGCAGATAGCTGCAGGGTAAGCTGTCCCCATTGATGGCTGTTCACATTGATTTGCTTATAGATTGATTGCTTTTGGCATTTGCAACCCTCATGAACAAGACGGGTGGGGAGAGGGGGTTGAATCCAGTGGCTGGGCCAGACTTACAAATGCTGAATGAATGGGGAAGACATATTTGGTGTCACATTGACTTGCTATGGATAATAGCACTTAAAAGTAGTAACAGCTGGATTTGAGTTTTTAAAATTACGGCTGTATTATTCATAGGGGAATTCGGATGATGGGAGTTTGAGGGGATGAAAAGCTCATTTGAAATTAATGGGTTTTATGCTGTGCTGGGAATGATGGCCACCAGGTAGACGCGACGCACTGCTCTGGATCCTTGTTGGATGACTTTTACTCAACTGGATGCCAGCATTATGCCTTAATGGGCAAGAAGAAAACTCTAATAAGGAGCAGCACAGAACCTCTTTTATATTTATTGTGGGGATTTTGAAAAGTAGGTTGTCCAATAAATCTTATACTGCCTTCTTCATGGAGATACCCAGGAGAAATTCTTCAGAGACCTTAGAGACAGGAAAAGCTATGTTCTCCAAAGAAATGGTGATATTTCTCCTTTATGCACACTGAATCTAGTGACTGCCAGGGTTTCTCTCCTGCTTTGGCCTCTGTGAAGCAGGGTTGCATTAGGTTGGGACCTTCCGTAAACCTGGATGTTCAATACTTTTCTTCGTGGTTTCATTTTGCTATCTTCCTCTATTTCCCTTTTAGTTTTATCTCTTTTTCTCATATTCATTTTTGCAGTGTAGCATAGTATAAATGAAGAGTAAATGTAAGTTTTATTTTTAAGTGCTAAATTATCATTTAAAATTATGCTCAAGTGGCATTATGGTTATGAAAGAAACTATCCTTAATTTTTAAGAGATGCATACTGAAGTATATATGGGAGTAAATGACATAAGGCTGTGCTTTCCTTAAAAATACTTTAACAGTAATAGTAATAAAAAAGATTGATAAAGCAAGACTGGAACCTTTTGAAAATTATTGGATCTAGGTAATTTGTTTACTATTGTCTCAATTTCTGTGTATGTTTAAAATTTTAAATTAGAAAATATTTACTTAGATAAAATTTCTGATGTGGGAAGCCAAGCTATTTGTTAACAGTTTATGTTTCCAACTGAAAAACCTTTGTTTATTAGTGGTTCATATATTCTTCTGATTTTGGCTTATTTGTTGTTTGGGTTTGGGTTTTTCTTTTGCTTTGTTTTGTTTTTCTCTGCCCACTCAACTGATTCTTCAAGTCATAAGGTTCAAGACAATTAAGGTAGCAAGTCTGAAATTCAAGGCTACATAAGGTGTACCATACTGAATGTAGAGACTTTCACATAAGCTTAGAAATACTTTCTGCTTTCCTCTTTAATTACCAAATACATACTTCTGAGCTTTCATTTCTCCTCTCTACCCAATCCAAATTGAGATTTTGGAATTTAAAATCTAAAGAAGCAGGATGGGCTGACTCACAAAAAAAGTGCTGCACTGATTGCAAAGTAGAAGCACATAAAATACTTGTGCATCCTATGTCATTGATGTTACTGATGCTACTTTCTCTGTATCTGTGTTATTTCACCCCTGTATACATCTTAAGATTTGAAATGAAGACTGGAATTTATGCATCTTGGTTTATAGATGAGTCTGAAAAATCTGTCAGGGGCACTGCCTACTAAAGGAAATGATGCTTTATATGGCTTCAGAATATTGTCTATCAACTGATAGAAATAGAGGAGGAATAAAACAACCTCTGCTAACTATCCATCTCACACTGATAAAATGGATGAATAAATGCACTTCACTTATGGCCATAAAGAGCACAGGAAACTTCATCTTTCCAAGTGCTTCCATGCAATGCTCCAGGCTCATTCTTCTGGTCCTGATCTTTTATTTCTTTACACCTGCTGGACCAACAAGCAGCTATGGGATTGTTTCTCAAAACTGTCAGGAAAATTTCTATGAACTATGATCACAGTGCAACCTCTTAGGTTCTGATTGTTTTTAGCATTAAGTTTTACTTTCTATTTTCACATTTTTCATTCTGTGTGTACTTGTTAAAGTGTCTCAAAGTGCTATTCTTATTATGATTTGTGCTGGTAATATTTCACTTAAAAACCAGTGCTATGTACATTGTTGGTTAATGAGCTCTGAGGAAATATTAGGTTGAATCACAGAGATTGCCATTTTTATACTTCGAAAATATTGAACATTTTATGTTTCAACTTAACAATGATCTCTCTTACATACAAATCATTCTGTATGTTATTTTACTTTTCATGACTGTATTTCTTAGATCAACCCAGGGAGTTTCTTTCAGTCATGGCCTGATAGACACATGTTTATTTCCTGTGTGTCATCAGTTTCCTGAGCCATGAGGCCAGAGCTTCAGGAGCCAAGACATTCACTTTGTCACCTGTCAGGTGGGAAGCAATGAATAGAGTTCCTTAAAATTTTTAGCAAACTCTTCCATGCCCATGTTTCTTAATTGTATTCCCTCTCTTTGTCTTTGAGAAAGTTCTAATACCACGTAGAAAGCCAATGCTATTAATCCCTAAAGAGATCTCCTACCTCACAATTTAAATTCCTGTCATTATAGGCCACATTTATCAAACTGGTATAAATGTGTGTGTCATGAAAAAGCAGAACATACTTGATAAACATGGTTAATTTTTCTCAGTAATGAATGATAATGATTTAAATCTCTCTTTTTTTTGTATTAAAGAAAACATAAATATACTATGGAATAAAACGCAAAAGTCACATGAATTTTTAAGATGAAATGTGACACTTAAAAGACATGTTCTTCTTTTAAAGCTATTGGCAGCTCAAAAACAATGATGCGGGAGTTCACTGTCCTCTGCCATCTGAAGGACTTTAGTTGAAGGTTAGAGTCCCTGAGTTAGGAAATGAGTTGATGTGATAGCAAAGGCCACACAATACTAAGAGCTACACTGTAAAATTAGCACATAATAGGAATGGAATGACTAAAGGCATATATAATAATGGTGATGATGACAGTACAATGAGTTCTTACAATGGGCTAGGTAAAGCTTTGGCACACAAGTATCCCAGAAGTTGGCAAATTATGGCCTGCAAGCCAATCAACCCACTGCCTGTTTTCAAAATTAAACTTTTGCTGGGACGTAGCCACACCAAATCAGTTATGTATTGTCTATGGCTGCTTTCACTCTACAACGTCATACCTGAGTAGTTGCAACAGAGACAATATGTCCTGCAAAGCCTAAACTATTTATTATCTGGCTTTATAGAA
>NW_006494614.1:16541037-16569237 GCF_000325575.1 Pteropus alecto | reverse complement strand
TGTGCCAATATCTATATTAGTGCATTTAATCCTCAAAGCAAGCTTATGAGGGAAATTCTATTAACTTCATTACTGATGAGAAAACTAAGGCACAGAGAGGTTTTTTTAACCTACCCAAGGTTATAGAGCAAGTAAATGGCAGGCATTTGAATCCATCAGTCTAGTTCCAAAAGCCCATATGTCTTAAATAACTTATTGTAGAGATCCTTCTAGGTAAGAGGAAACATATTCAAGACCACCTTTAAAAAACAGACCCTAAGTTGATAGCTTCCTAGTAGATGATGTTAATAAACCTATAACTAAAAAAGAAGGTGCCCAGATCATGAGGATGGTCAGCAAGAAGCCTAGAATATAGAAATAATGACATCTAAGAAGAACCAGCCCTGTCCACATGATGCCCAGTCCCCAGGTGCCAGCGGGAAGGTCAGGGTCTGAAACACCTGATCAGAGCCCTATGGAAACCACTACTCTGGCCAGAGTTGTCTCTTCCTGAATAAAGTTCTTAAATCTCAATTCCATGCTTGTGCATTCCCCAATGTGTACTTTTCTTATTTAATGCTTTCCCAGTACCCACAATGAAAGAGGCATGAAATACAGACATTATCTGAGAAAATGTTAACAATGGTAAAGAGTGTCAGGTTTACACTGTGGTGGTCATGACAATGGCATTCTTTCAACTTAACATTAGGAGTTCCCACAAGGCAAAGGTTATTGCTACTTTGTGAAATTCTTAAGATCCTGCAATGTGCATGTGAATACATCATAAATAGAACAAATGATCTTGTATTCAAGCTTTTATGGATTAAAATGCTCTGTTAATTGGGCCTCCTGGACTTCTGTAATGATGGATCTCAGAAATTGTTGAGGTTGCTTCTTAATTATCCAAAACTTGCATGCATCACAGTTTCAATATTAATATATTTGATTCTGCCTGCTACTTTTTAAAATGTGCAATACATACATTGTACTATATTCTTTTAAACTAGAAACAGGTTACTTAAAAATTGTTGACAGTATTCTGTCTCTAATGATAACAATGGAACCTTTGGATCTGGCTTACTTTTTTGGGGGAAAAATCTAAAATATCCCTTTGTGTGATATAAATGTAAAAGAAATAGCCACCCAGGTGCTGAGAGGAGGAGATAACTGGGTTCTTGCAGGTTCTAGCTCCAGGTTCTGACTCTTTGGGTAGATGGGGGCTCACAGCCCTCCCCAAGCCTATAAGTGTCCAAATCGGACTCCTCCCTGTTCAGAGTTGTCAGTATGGCCTGATGAGCCTCAAAAGCCTTGGTGGAGGCCAGATCAGCAAGAGTAATTAAATCCCAAGACAAGGTTTGCCATAAGAAGGGAGGATGCACTGGTGACTCCTTCAATCAGAGACTTAATCAGCTGAGTGGAACACTAATTCTGGACTTAGTGCATGGCCTCTACAAGAACTTCTTTGGACCAATGCCCCTGGTGCTGTGGGTATGTCCTTAGTGGAAATGACTGAGGATATATTAAAAACAGCTAGTTATATATATGTTTAGCTGAGTGCCTGGCATTATAATCTAATTTTTTCTGATTATCTGATATCCCATTAGAATGAATACATAACCACAACTTCAGCTGCATAGTTCTGTTAACTGTCTTTGGCTCTGTATATTTCTTTCTCCTCAAGGATTGCTGCCTAAGACTGTCATTTAAATAATTGTAGCTCTTCTTTTCTTGTCCAAAAAGAAAATTTTATTAAAGTGCTAGCTATTATTTCTCTAGGAGTTAAAAAAATATGCTTATCTGATAGTAACAACATACAATCAGGGTTGTCTCCCTCTGTCTTGACCCCTTACCTGAAAAAATCTTTATCAAAGGACATCTTACTTAGAAAAAAACACATTCCATAACTGTCAATTGGAGAGTAGAAATAAATTCAAGTGTTTAGAGCAGCATCCTTTTACAGAAAAGCCTTGTTTTATTGATCCCTGAACGTCCCCAAGGACTGGCAGAGTACCTGGCACGTAAAAGGCCCTTGGATCTGATAAATTGTTCTATTTTGAACATGATCATATCTGCATAGATTTTGTCTTAGAATTCATTCAAGCGCAAGTGACAGAAAAACTCAACTCCTACAGACTTAAGCAAAGAATGAATTTTTGGCTCATGTAATTAAAATGCTTGAGATCAGGTCTTCCTCTTTCTCTACCCACCAACCTGCCATCTCCATGTAATAACTCCAGCAGTTCCTAGTCAAGATCATTTTTTTCTTTTCCCAACAGTTCTATAAAAGTCCCCAAATTTAGTTTCAATGGACTAGTTTGGAGCATGTTCCCTTCCTGAACCAATCACAGGGGCTAAAGAAATTTGATTTTCCAATTGGCTAACTGGATCACAGGCCCAGCTCTGGGTTATTAGTCTCATGTGGATAAGAATGGAAAGGGGTGGTTCTCCAACGAAAATAGGGGTTATTTTACTAAACAAAAGACACATGGATACCAGGCAAACAAAAACAACCAATTCCATCATAAATATTAAAACAGGTTGTGTTTTTTTCCACTCTTACAATAGGTAAACAAATGTTTATGCCTTTCCTCAGTTCGAGAATAGTTGTAATCATTCTTTCATTTCCAGAAGAAGAAAACTATTCACATAATGACTGTATAGAAAAGGGAAACACAAGCGAGGTAATCGTCTAGCCAGGCTGACTTCATGTGCACACCCAGCTGTCTTTTTAAAGATGAAGAGCCCTTGAAAGTTTACAGCTCTGATATTTGGCCCAAATTACGTATTTCAATACTTTGTTTGTTTTTAATACCTGAGTTAGTAATATTAATGCAAAAAAGACCATCTGGAAAAATATTTTTTTCTTCCGTTTCATGTGGGTTCTTTATGGATAAGCAAAAATGCTAATTATTTAAGCAAAAATGTTTTTAATATGGAGCTGCAATAATGTTCTTAATAAGGAGTTACATCACTGGGCTATCCACATTTAGTCTCCAAAAAACAGAAGCATATTGCTTTGTATTCAGGAGGAAAGTATGGAAATCATTGCTGGAAATACATTTTAGAATTTGTCTCAAATATTAATCTATAAACATCATTCTTTGTTATTAAGCTTTGTTACAGCATAAAAAAAACCTTCAGGAAAATTTCAAATGATCTTTCATAAGATTATTAAATTTCTTAAAATATTTTTAGATCAAGAAAGCTACAGATTCACAATAATAACTGGAAAGGGGAATTTTTAAAAATTCTTGCAAATAACAAGATCAGCATAATAAAATTAACTGAGTTCTAATAATGACTGAGAAATAAAACACCTGTATTCAATAGGTCTTAAAGCATTTAAGCATGTAGTAAATCACAGAGAGAGGGAGTAAAATGTGTAAATTTGAATTCTTATCTGATTTAAAGTCACAAAAATAGGAATCAAAATAAGCTGTCACAAAATACTCTTGGATTCCTGGGCAGAAATGAGTACCTCAACACTACAGGCTCTGGCAATGTAGCATGTTGACACATTATGGACAACCAATTGAAGGGCTTGATTACCAAATATAAGACAATGAAGGGTAATGCTCTTCAAACTGGGTTATGTATATGTCAGAGTTCACAGAGACTGGCCCTGGGAGGGTGGAGAGGGTGACTTTGAAGGATCCAGATCCAGATCTTTACCCTCCATATGAACTCTTCCCTAACTCCATCTGCCTATGAGTGCCCTACCTTGCAGGTGCTCCTGTCTTATCTCTTACCACTATCACCTTTCTTCCACTTTACCTAACAAGAACAAACTTTTTTTCTTTATGAATGCAGCCATGTTACATTCTCCCAGGGTAGAAAAACCTCTCATCAAACCAAAGAAACTGTTTAACATAAAATGTTGCCAGAGAAAAAGAAAAAAGATCATCAGTAAAAAATATTGAAGGCCCGATATCTTATTTTATCCAATTGACAAACTTATGAAATGATTTCTTCAGCAAGAAATCATTTTTTCTATTTGTCACAGAATTAGAATATTTAACTGTGAAAAGCATGCTGGGAAGTTCAGTCAGCTAAGTGTGTTCTTTCTGCATGTTTGAGTCTCAATAGCTTGGTGATTTGTGTTGTTAACCTGAATCTTGGCCTGTGTCTCCAGTTGTATATTTTGCATGGTTTCAAGGAAGAGGTAAAAAATATCCAAGTTTACTTCCATTATAAACTTTTTTTCAAAAGATTATAACAGAAATCTATATTGTAGTTTTTACATAGACATGAATCTTCTGCTCACTGTTACTCATCCTGTTTATGTACTTACCAATGCTGTGTTGTAGATAATGCACCTAACAGCAATCATCAATTACTTTTCGTAAACTCTGCAATTACCGGGGACTCAATAATTTCTCTTTTCTTTGCTTTTAATTCCCAATAAAGTAAGCTGTACTCTTCAAAGTAGAACATCTACTTAGGTATGAGTATATGACAAAATATTCTCAAAATACAATCCGGGATATAGTAACTTGAACTTTAGAAAATCATCTTTATTTAATTAGGATTAGTTTCTTCCACTCAGATGTTTATATTTTAATACTGTCAAATGTGTAATCATAAAATTAATAATCTTGAACCATGAAATAAAATGACTAAGCAATCCATATGTAATAATTCTCAAATGTCTGTCTTTGGAGCCATCTGTCATACCTTTTAAAGGCCCTTCAAGTCAACCCAGAATATTGAAATTGGCATAAAATAGGTCTTTGTTCCTGGGAGGAGGGAAGATTGTTGTAATTTCTAGTTTTATGAGGTCGTTTTTTACCAGGTTTTGACCAAATCCAGCTTCATAAACAATATGCCTCTACAAGAAAGCATAACGGGCATAAATCACCATCAACTGGTTAAGTCTTGATATAGCTTCAAGGCATATTTATCAGAAACTGAGAAACTAAATGTTTCTTAGTTTGCCTGGCAAAAATACTGAATTATAGTTTCAATACCCCATCCAATTTAGCATTTGTCTTGGATACTTTTATATTTTACCTCATAAACAATATGCCTCTACAAGAAAGCATAACGGGCATAAATCACCATCAACTGGTTAAGTCTTGATATAGCTTCAAGGCATATTTATCAGAAACTGAGAAACTAAATGTTTCTTAGTTTGCCTGGCAAAAATACTGGATTATAGTTTCAATACCCCATCCAATTTAGCATTTGTCTTGGATACTTTTATATTTTATTTACAAGTATTATCAATAGTTGCATTAAAGTCATCTGGAATGAGTCTGGTATACCTCCACTTTCTACTTTCAACTTCTGAGAGGCATGTGCAGTGAAGAGAGCTGTCACTTTAATACAGAGTTAAATCTGAAAGACAGCCAACAATAACCCATATTCTCTCTTACTGATCCTTTTCAGACTCAATACAACTAACACTGCCCTATCAAAGAGAGCATACAGGGCATTTCCTGATTAAACAAAGTATTCTAGGATGTAAAAGATTTAGGGACAGCTAATTCCTTATAGTCTCTGCTGGTGGTTAGGAGAAGTATTTGATGCTGCCTCCCTCAGCTAATCAGTTTTCCAGCAAGTTGTGCTACAATCTGTGCCAGGGCCTGGAGGATGCAGCCTAGTCTACCAGTCAGCAAAGTCAGTGGTAAATGTAGTGTCATAGTCTACTTGGGCTGCCATAACAAAATACCATAGACAGTGAGGCTTAAAAAACCAGAAATTTATTTCTCAAGTGTGAAGGCTGGGGAATTCAAGATCAAGGTTCTAGCTAGTTTGGTTTCTGGTGAGGACTCTCTTCCAGTCTTGCAGATGGCCACCTTCTCACTTCATCTTCACATGACCTTCTGTATTCACATGGAGTAAGAGTTTCTGGTGTCTCTTCTTATAAGGACGCTAATCCTATTGGACTAGGGCCGCCCCCGCCCCTGCCCCGTGTAACCTCATTAAGCTTAATTACTTTCTTAGAACCCTTATCCAAAGCTTCAATCTATGAATTTTGAGGGAACACAAACATTCAGTCCACGACACATGGGAAATGATAATTAGGTTCATGTCGAATACATGCAAAAAATAGAAATTGAGCAACCCTGATTAACAAACCACTCCAATACTTATTGACTTAAAATCAAATAATCACTTAATGGTCAAATCCTGTTTTTCAGAATTTGAAATAGTCCTCAGAAGGGAAAGCTGATTTCTGCAACACATGGTGTTGACTGGAAAACACGTGATAGCTTCACTCATATGTCTAGTTTCTTCGCTGGTTGACTGAAATGACTGGGGGCTGCCTGTGCCTTTCTCTCTCCCTTCATAGGCTCTTACACTCCAGGGGCCCTTTTTCTCCACATGGCCTCTCTTTACATGGATTCTTTAGATGGCTGCTGGTTTCCCTGTGATTGAAACCTAAACAAACTTTGAAAGCCTGGGCTCAGAAATTCTAGGTTATCACTTCTGTTGTATTCGATTTGTCAAAACAAATCACAAGTCCAGTGCAGATTCAAAGTATGGGGAGACAGACCAGCCTTCTTGGTCAGAAAAGTGGCACATGCAAACAAGGACGGTAATAACTGTACTGGCCTTAGTTGCAGACAAATCTACCAGCTTTCCCTCAGGCCATAAGAGTTCACATCACTTCCAAATACAGATCATAGTTAATTCCTCCAAATACTCTAAAGTTTTATTCAATTCTGACATCTGGTTCTACGTCCAGGATTTCTTGATCTACATTGATATATATTTCTAATTTATTTTTTAAAATAGTTTTGACTTGAATGATTTTATAAGTCAACAAATACAAGAAAATAATTTTCACTTTATAAATAAATATTTTTAAAGAACTATAAATGTCCCAGTATAAATTTTTAATTTTATAGTCACTATTTAATAATTGACTAATACAAGCATACCTCATTTTATTGTACTTCACTTTATTGTGCTTCACAAATGTTTCATTTTTTATAAGTTGAAGTCAAGACCCTCCACCAGCAAAAAGATTATGACTCACTTTATTGCGATATTCATTTTATTGCAGTGATCTGGAACCAAATCCACAATATTTCTGACATATGCCCGTATACTGCTTTTTGCAATGATGGAAATGTTTTATATCTGGACTATTGTCCAATACTGTAGCAACTATTCATATTTGAATGTTGAGCACTTGAAATCCAGTTTATGTGACTGTCCAATTGAATTTCACTTAAAATTTTGTTTTATTTAAAATTTTTCTTAATTTCAATTAAATTAAATTTAGTTAAATGTGACTAGTGACTATTATACTGGACAGTCAGTATATTATACAAGTCTAACAAGTTCTTTTGCAATTTAGGTGGTACATAATTCTCTTTTTTCCAACAGACTTAAAGGAGAACATACTTGTACTGTCCATTAATGGACTGAAGGAGTCATGGCAACCACCCATGGTCGCATGGCAATAGACATGGCATATGCAAATGAGAATAGTCCATGGGGGGTGGTTATAAATATACTATTTATAAATGTGAGCAGGATGTATAGAAACCTCAAAGATAGTGCAATACCCTAAGGATAGTAACAAGAAGGTTGTGACTATCTTTGGGCCTGAAGGGATAAGAAGAGGGAGAATTTACCAGAATCTACACTGTAGAGAGGGTCACCTTGAAAGGAGAGAAAACTTTGAAGGAAAGAAGCTAGGAGAACAAATATTTTTCTCTTCCTATCATCTCCTGCCAAGGAATCTTTATTGGTCAAATCTAACTGGAAGCAAGAAGACAAGAAAGAACCTTGATATATCCTATACAGATTAGCCTCCAGACAGAAACTAGAGTAGAACAGGAGGACATAGTTGTAGAAGGATAAGTAGAAGATACCCAATGCATAAAAAATGAAAATAATTTTGTATTAAAAATTATTATGTGTTTTGGCATCTAACTCATATTCAAAAAAATCTAATATTATAATTAGACCTTCTATTCCATTTGTTTATTTGTGTGATTAAGCTTTTTATAATCTGAAGTCTATCTCATCTGAGCAATAAATGATTTATCCAAAGGTACATGAACTGAGTGGAAAAGAAAACCCCATCCATCTTTACTGTATATCATAAAGCAGTGTTATAGTCATCATGTTATATACTACATTCCTAGTATTTATTTCACGACTGGAAGTTTGTACCTTTTTATCGTCTTTCTTCAATTTCCCCTCCCCCCACACCCTGCCTTTGGTAACCACAAATCATTTTTTCCGTGAAGTTTTTTTTATTCCATATATAGGTGAGAACAGACAGTATTTGTTTTTCTCTCACTTATTTCACTTACCAGTAATACATTCAAGATTGTCTCAAATGGCAGGATTCTCTTGCTTTTTTATGGCTGAATAATATTCCATTGTATATATATCACAACTTCTTTATCCATTTATCTGTCAGTGGACACTTAGGTTGTTTCCATGTCTTAGCTATTATAAATAATGCTACTGTGAACATGAGGGTGCAGATATTTTTCAAGTTATTGTTTTCATTTCCTTTGGATATAGTCTCAGAAAGGGAATTGCTGGATCCTATGGTAGTTCTATTTTTAATTTTTTAGGAACTTCCATACTGTTTTCCATAATGATTGTACTAATTTACAATCCCACCAACAGTGATCAAGGGTTCCTTTTTCTCCACATCCACATCATTTATTATCTCTTGTCTTTTTGATGGTGGCTATTCTAATAAATGTGAGGTTGTATCTCACTGTGATTTTAAGTTGCATCTCCCTAATGACTAGTGATGTTGAGCATCTTTTCATGCCATTCATATATCTTCTTCAGAAAAATATCCATTCAGGTCCTTTACCTATTTTTAATTGGATTAATTGGGGATTTTGCTATTGAGTTGTATGAATTTTTCATATATTTTGGATATTAACCTCTCATCAGATATATGATTTGCAAATATTTTTTCCATTTCATAGGTTGTCTTTTTGTTGATTTTTTTTTTTTTACTATGCAGAAGCTTTTCAGTTTGATGTAAGTGCACTTGTTTATATTTGTATTTGTTGCTTGTGCTTTAGGTGTAATTTCCAAAAGAATCATTACTAGACCAATATTAAGGAATTCTTTTCCTATATTTTCTTCTAGGAGATTCATAATTTCAGGTCTTACATTTAAGTCTTTAATCCACTTTGAGTTAATTTTTGTGAGTGATTTAAGATAAGTGTCATTTCATTTTTATACTTGCAAATATCTAGTTTTCCCAGCACCACTTATTGACTTATTGAAGAGACTCTCTTATTTCTAGTGAATATTCTTGGCTCTCTTGTCAAATATTAGTTGACCATAGATACTTGGGTTTATTTCTGAGCTCTCGATTCTGTTCCATTGTTCTTTTTGTCTTTTTTTATATAACAGTATATCAGTACCCTACTGTTTTAATTACTATAGCTTTATAGCATAGCTTGAAATCAGGAAGTGTGATGCCTCCTGCTTTATTTTTCTTTCTCAGAATTTCTTTAGCTATTTGGGGTCTTTTGTGGTTCCATATCAATTTTGGGAGTGTTTTTCTTATTTCTGTAAAAAAAAAAAAAATGCCATTAGAATCTTGATAGGGATTGTACTGCATCTCTAGGTGGCTTTTGGTAATACTGACATTTTAACAATATTAATTCTTCCAGTACATGAACACTGAATACCTTTCTATTTATTTGTGTCTTCTTTGATTTCTTTCATCAATGTCTTGTAGTTTTCAGAGTAGAGATCCTTGATTAAGTTTATTCCTAAGTATTTTATTGTTCTTGATGCTATTGTAAATGTGATTGTTTTCCTTCTTTTTCAGATAATTTATTGTTGATGTATAGAAATGCTACTGATTTTTGTATGTTAATTTTGTATCCTGCAACTTTACTAAATTTATTAATTAGATCTAGCAGTTTTTTGGTGAAGTTTGTAGGATTTTTTATATGTAAAATCATGTCATCTGCTAGTAGAGACAGTTTTACCTCTTCCTTTCCAATTCTAATACCTTTTGTTTCTTTTCTTGCCTGATTGCTCTGGCAAGGACTTCCAGTACTGTGTTGAATACTAGCAGCGAGAGTGGGTACCCACCCTTATCTTGTCCCTGATTATAGAGGAAAAGCTCTCATCCTTCACCACTGAATGTGATGTTAGCAATGGGTTTCTCATATGGCCTTTATTATATTGAGATATGTTCCTTCCATGCCTAATTTTAAAGTGTTTTTATCATAAATAGATGTTGAATGTTGGTTGTCAAATGCTTTTGTGTGTCTATTGAGATGATATGATTCTTTTATTAATGATATATCACATTAATTTATTTTCATATGTTGAAACATCCCTGTATCCTGAAGATAAATCCTACTTGATTATGGTGAATGACCCTTTTAATGTGCTGCTGAATTCAGTTTGCTAGTATTTTGTTGAGAATTTTTACATCTATATGCACCAGAGATATTGGCTTGTAGTGTTTTGTTTTGTTTTGTTTTGTTTTTCCTATTAGTGTCCTTATCTGGATTTGGTATTGGGATAATGCTGATCTCATAAAATGAATTTAGAAGTGTTCCCTCTTCTATTTTTTGGAAGACTTTGAAAAGGACCGATGTTAATTCTTCTTTAAATATTAGGTAAAATTTACCAGTGAAGCTGTCTAGTCCTGGGCTTTTCTTCACTGGAAGATTTTTTTATTACTGATTCAATCTCCCAAGTACTAATTAGTCTATTCATATTTTTTTATTTCTTTGTGATTCATTATTAATAGTTTTATGTTTCTAAGGATTTATTTGTTCTGGTTTGTCCAACACACCCAACAAGCTGCATGAATCCTGGACAACATGAATAAAGGAAAATAGAGGGATATTAATTTCCTTGGATTTTAAATTCATTTTGAATATAATTTTCTCTCTCTTGCTTTTTTACAAGCCTGTCTTGTGTACCATTTGAGCAATTTAGTAGCATCTACCGAAGACCAATAATTTGGAAAACACAATCCATGTGCTAGTTAAGAGATTTATCCTGCTGCTGAGCAAGCAAAGCAGGATGCAAGGGAAATTTACATATCTTCCTACAGTTTGACCTTTAGGTTTTATTATCAGAAGCCAACAAAGTTTTTATTCTGCCTCTCTGTTTTCTGGTGAATAAACAAAGGACGATTGTTTTGATAAAGAGACTTAATGGGAAAAGATTATATATTACATTTTTGCAGATAACTCCAACTTATGAATTTAGGGAAACAATGTACCAATTCCTCCCCCGCCCCGAATAGTTTGTTTAGCTTATGAAATTATAGTAATAAAGTACATAAAATCTATACTTTTTTCCATCTAATACTACTATAAGTTGTGTGTGAAGTTATCTCAAGTACTTGGCCAGGCTGAAAACACCTACTGAGATCAAGTCTTTATGACTAATGTAGAAGACGATAGAGTCCTTTCAGCCAAAGAGCAAGAGAGCACCTTTCTCAGAGGGCTTAATGAGGCCTTCATATACTAATGGAGTAATATTCGTTTCAAAAAGAAAATTCTAATTGGCAGTGACTGAGTGTGAATAATCAATGCACTTGGTTTTGTTGACAGCTGTCCCTGTTAATTCCAGTTTTAAATGTTTCATATAGTGGTTCTATTTCCTTAGAGTGAGGGAGCTGGAGCCTAGCCCTGAGAGATAGGAGGTGTTAGTTATGTCATGGGAAGTCCTAGCTACTACTCTTCTCTCTGAAATTCAAATAGAAATAATTATGCCCCTTTGACCACATATTTGACTTATCAGGTTTAAGGAATGTGTGTATAAGTACTATGCAGCCACTCATTATGATAGTTCCTTAGAATCTTTAATTCTCATGGATCACACAATTTCTACATTAAAAAAATTAAATGCAACACTTTTTAAATAGCATGATTCCCCTTGAGATAGAAACATAGTTATTTGGAAGGAAATATACCTAAATGTTAATAGTAGGATTTTATATGATTATTATTCCTCTTGCGCTTTTCTATATTTACAAATTATTTATAGTGAGAAAATAGTACTTTTTAACTTGAAAAGATCATAAAAATCATTAAGACATAGCTCCTTCTCTACTGATTCTTATAACATACTGGGAGAATAACATTTTATATATTAAAAACTAGCTATAAAAGTTAATTTTCTAGGCTTCCCCAAATTTCTATCCTCTGTCATCTTTTTCCTTCACTCTCTTTTTAGTGATCTCAGTCAATGTCATAACTTCAACCACCAATTCTAACCACATGAACACCTTAGTCCTATGTATCCAGTCCTTACCCTGATCTTCAGTTCTAGTCCTGCAATACTGACCACTTGCCAGGCAGCTGGATATCTTGACAGCATACTCAGTATGCCCCAAAATAAACTCATGAATTGTCCTCCAGGTCTGCTGCTTACCCTCCTGCTTTCTCCGTTCCTGTTAATGATATTACTTTCTCTAGGTCGTTAAGAAGGTATTTCTCACTGTTATCTTTATTTTCCCTTACTTTCATGTACAAACAGTTGTTGTCATATCTTAATAGTGTTGTTCACATTTTATTGTTCCTTTCCCTTCCCTCTGGGGATACCCTAATTATACCTCTCACTTGGACAATAGATTTGTACTTACAAAGTACTTCATGTTTATTAACCTTAATCCTCAACAACAGCCCTATGAGGTAGGTACTTTTCTCATGACCCCTATTTTATAGTAACTTACTTGAGGCCACAGAGTTTATAAGCAGAGTTGGATTTGAACCCAGGCAGCCTAAGGTACACATACAATCTCTTATATGTGTACCTTTAATAGCTTCTCATTAGTTCTCACTATGTTACTCTGTTAGTATTGGAGAGATATAGGAAAGGCAAGTCTCAAAGAGATTTAGAAGAGAAACACCTCATGAGCTAAATTTGCCTTCTCATCCACCTATCATATCAGGATTAACCTTCTAAAAGCATTGTTCTGATTATCCCTTTAAAAACAAAACAAAACAAATAAACAGAAAAATAATATTCCTCCTTGCCCATGGGATAAGGTCCAAATTGTTTAGCGGGGCATTCAGGGCCTCCCCATGAGATGCCCACCCACCTTTCAGCTTTATGCCATTCTCCACTCCTGCTGGACGGGTCTTCAGGCCAGCCCTTAGCCATGACCCCAGGTCCTACCTTCACCAATTTGAGCTCAAACTTTTATTTTCACTTCTTACCACCCATTCCACTTACCATGTATATATTCAAAGGAGCATTTGAAATTTTCACTAATGGGAGCCATAGATTAGGTAGATTCAAAAGACTATCAACATTTCTCTGCTATCAGACAGGGCCTGGAAAGAGAAAATCTATGTAGTTTCTCCAAAGTGCAAAAACTAGGCTTGTCTTCTCAGAGCAGTCCTGCTGATTTCTCTTCTCCAGCGGTGCCCCAAGGTGCGTATTATCAGTTCAACAATATATATAAAGTAATAAAATGAAAAAAAAAAGAGGACTTTTAGCGAGCATAGTGGAGGCAAGAGGCAGATTGTGTGTCCTTTAGCTATTAACCCTGAAATTGATGGTATGGATGTCCCAGCCTTGAGACCTCATTGTGAACAATGGATTTAAAACAGGGCTGCTCTGCTGAAGACGGAGTGGGGAGCTTGAAGCCCTCTTCATTTGCCCCCAACTTAACAATTCCCCACTCTACACCTGAGGGATTCTGCATAGACCAGTTTCCAGGGCTATGTGAGCAGTGTGTGCTTGTGCAGGCATGCATGCCTATTAGAGGTAGAGTGGAAAAGAAGGCGATTCTGTTGTTCATAAAAATGTAACATGCTCAAACTCCTCCCCCACCTTTTTCTAAATTAATTGCTTTTATATGCTGAGCTCCCTAGAACTTGAATCGTAGTCTACAAATACTTGTTTAGTGCTTGCTGAAGTGCTTTCATAATAGGACGTTTCAGAAAAATATATGGAGCAGTCTCTACCCCCAGAAATTATATAATCTAATTGCAAGGCCAAGACTGTCAATTTCCTGAAAGTGACTCCAAATTTTTAGATTTTCAGTTCTGCTTTGTTGCCCAAACTTTAGCTCTAATTCTTTAACTGTCTGTGTCTCCATCCTGGTCAATTTCTGCTTGATGGTCCCACTCTCACCTCAACTTCATGTATGTAAACCTGAAACTATGCTTTCTCAGAAAATCAAGAAAGTTCACAATATCAACACCAGAGTTGTTGGTGTGGTAAAAGAACAATATCACGAGGAACAGTGAGAGGCAGTGGTGAGCATCAAAGCAACAAAAGTAACACAAATAATTGGGAGAGCTATTATTTCCTATTAAATATGTGAAGCCCATCATGTATGAGAGGAAGTAGATGTATCCTGGAGGGAACATGTACCTACATTATCTCGGCTCGTCTCAGTTTCCTGATGCCTCTTGACTTGTGAGCATCTGTGTGTTAACATGATTGTCCTTTTAAAAAACAGGTGTTTTACATATAAATGGCCTTCACCTGTGGGTCAACAACTACATTAGCAGTTTAGTCAGATAAATAGAAATCTATTCCAAAAATGGAGAGAAAAAAATGGCCATGATGGATGTTCAAAAAGAAGGGACTATCTACATAAAAACAAAATTACTATAATTTCTGGATGACAATTGGGATTTCCAAGAATAATACTGAACTCATCTTGTCTACTTACTCTAAAACAAACCCCTGCATAAATTGTAACTTCATCGTATTTTATTTTGCTGTAGAGGAGAAGCTGAGGTTGCAGAGTAGCAGACTGTTGCTCAGTGTAAAGGAGAACTCTTAAGAAGACAACCGTCCAGAGTCAGACCAGCAGTCTGGGAGAGCAGTGTACTTCCTTTTTCAATTCAGACACGGACTGGGATGAATTACTGCAATCGAAGCAAGGTTGAACTGAAAGGCCTCCAAAGTCCTTTCCAGCTAAACATTTTATAAGTATATAACTATAAGTTCATTTGGAGGTCAGAGAGGCGAGGAATGAAAATTAAGAGTTTGAGCAGAGGAGCCTTCCTAATAGGGGAAGTTATTGGCATTTGCATTGAAGAACTGCTAGGTTTTGGAGATGGGGTGAGGAAAAGGCACCACTCTGGATGGGAGAAGCATTATGTCAAAGGTGTGGAAGAGGCCGAGCAGGTGCAGGAGAGTGAAGAGGGCAGCTGATGCTAATGGCGGAAAAAAGAAATATGATAGAGTCCCTTGAGAGAGAGTATGAGTTGAACTGTGTTTGAGGCAATGGTGAGCTTAGCAAAAACCTGACAGCTGTTCATACATTATCTGATAAACCTGACAGTTGCCTAAGGACATGTGAACTTTGGAGCAGCTCTGAAGTGAAAAGAGGTGGAAAAGCTGTATGATGAGTTAAAGCTTCCCCAGTGCTGAAGAACTGGGGTTTCCCGAGCCACAAGGATGGAGCTACCAATCACAACTCCCAATAGATTCAAGGCAAAGTAACCTGCTATTTTTTTTTTAGGTGTTTCTTATCTATATTGAGATGAAAGGGCAACAAGGAAAATCTGTAAACATCCAACTAAAGTCACGACATGACATTTTAAGAACTTTCATTTCACTACAGGGGTGAAACAGAACTTTAAAAATACATCATAAAGACCCTTTGTTAGAGAACAAACAAGGACAAATATGGCACAAGATGATTTTTTAAGGAATCGAAACACTGGTCGCAAGCCTGACATGTGATTGTTTCAAAAAGGCCTTCAAGTGACTATCCATTTTGTCACTCTACCATTTTAATTATTATATAAATTATATAGTTCTATAGAAATTACAAAACCATTATAGGATGGTTTTCAGTAGTGCGAGGCTTGGAGGGATGGTGTGTCCTCTGGGTTGCAAATGGCCAATCTCCAATGTCACCAGCCCCACCTGAGTCCTAGGGTTAAGGCTGTACATATTATGGCAGGTAGCCAAAGAAGTATCATGGTGGTGCCATCAGCAACTCAAAAGCTTTGATGATTCCAGGTAATTTGTATGTTTCTGTTTTGGCATTATTGGGTTATAACTGTGTAAACCTATATTTTTATTTTATTCCTTAATTCTGAGAAAGGAACAGAGAATACATGCAGAAAAACTGGGAGTGGAACAAAACTATTTTAATTAATTTGAACTTTTGTAGTATAGAAACCTGAAATCCAGAAATACTATTAAGCGAGGACAGGTGAAGTCCCAAACTGTCTACTACTGCCATACAGTTGTCTGGGTGTGAGGAAAATGCTGGTTGTGAGCACAGAGGACTAATTACAACACTTGTCATTTGGACAGTGAGAATCCACAGTAGAATAAAATATTAACAAATTATGCTCATTCTGAAAAACAGACAAAAGGCTTTAGTGGCTTGGATTCTGGTGATACCTGGTGTTGTTTTTATTCCATTACCTCCCACAATAGACAGTTATCTCTCCCTGGATCCTACCAGTTTATAATTGACCTTGAATTTATTTCAAATAAACTTTCCAAGACATTGTAGTTTTTCCATGTCTCTCTTTTTAAATGTTTATACAGGTAGGATTTGGATGAGATGAGAGAAAAGAGACACTCGAGGGAAGTAACCTGAGTAAAGACAGTGTATTCATGTAGGAAGGAGACCCCAGTGGAAGCAGCCAGGCTGGAACAGATGATTTATCCTGGAGAGGGAGAGTATAAGGTTAAGGGGGAATATTTTGCTGGGGCAATCTTATATAGTCATGGACGTGTTGGGTGATAGAGTGGCGGAGTGGGGGCCAAAGAAGAAGTGTGGAGGAGGAGAAGGTGACATAGCTCACAGATGTATCATTATGAGACATAGTAGAGGGAACTGGGTTGCTGCTGAGTGCAAAGTTATAAGACCACCTTCACTTTCAATGCCAAGTGCAAGTTTAGGGGTCCCCAAGACCACCTTCATTTTAATAATTCTCTAGAAGTACAGAACTAACTGAAAGCTGTTAAACTCATGGCTATGGTTTATTACTGTGAAACGACATAGATTAAAATGAGCCAAGGAAAAAGAAAGGTATGGGACAGAGTCCAGGAGAGTTCCAAATTCAGAGCTTCCAATTGTTCTCTCCATGGAGTGTGAACAGCATTAACTTTTCTGGTAACAATGTGAGAAAATAGGCACAAAATTGCCAACCAGGAAAGCTCACCCAAGACTTGATGTCCAGAGTTAAATGGGGACTTAGTTACATAGACCTAATTGGCCATCCACATTGCCAATCTCAGTATCCAGCCTTTCTGAGGGTCTAGCTGATGCGACATGTCCCCCTTACCCCCACCCACTTAAGTCACATTGTTAGACTCTTATCAGGCTTGATATTCTAAAGGTTTAGAGATCACCCCAGAGGAACCAAGGACAAAAGTGAAACCTCCCTTTGTGTAAGGTTATTCTCTAGTACACACCAAGGTAACACAGTTTTGCCCCTTTTATCTTCTCCCTCTCATTTCTGTCCTTTCTTTCTTTCTTTCTTTCCCAAAATATATTAAGGTAGAAAACAATCTATGACCTGAACACTGTCTTCTCAGCTGCCGTCAAGTCAGGCTACAGTCATAGTGATTGGGCTCTAAGAAATAAGAACAGGTCAGTGGCATGTCTTCATCCTCAGCTTGAGGATGAAGAGTACATAGAGTACACTGGGCAAATCTCATGGTGCCAGGTCCCTGGAGAATGTTATTTGCAAAGATGACTTCTCACTGGGAAAATTATCACAAATACAAGTCACCTCAGAGGCCAAGGGCTAAAAGTGTGATTTCGAAGGCAGCATAGGGACTGCTCCTCTTCACGAGGGATGGAGTATATTAAAGATTTATTCTTGGACTACATATTCTCAAACAATGAGCTTTCTAAAAAATATTAAATTATCCCCAAAGAAAGTGACTATGTATTCAAGGAATGCTGTCTCAAACCTTAGAATGATTCCTTTTAAAGCTTTCTCAGGTAGGTTTTGTTTTACTTGAGATTCCATTTCTTTGCCAACCTGTTTCCTCAGTGAATGCTTTGACAGATATGCCTTCTCAGATAATGGAATGATGTGTTCTTCCTGGAGGTTTTGCCACCTTGAGTCATAGTTCATCATTAACCTTTCTTAAACATCTTTAGAGAGTTCTATAAGGATTGCCTATCTTAAAAAGTTCTTTTAATTCTTTGGAAAAAGCAGATTGAGCCCAGCTTTGGACTTATGCCTACATTATAAATGCTAATGGGTTTTATTTGTAAATAAAATATTTCTTACAACCACTTGTCTAAATCATACATCATAAAATAAGAGGGCTTGAATTGACAATAATGATCATTGTTTGCAAAGGGAAACCATTTCAAATGTGCTCATACCTCCTTATATTTGCTTTTCGATCTTGGGGCCAAAACCCTCTTGAATTAAGTGTTTTGTTTCCAGTGCACTTATCTCAGAATCGTTAAATGAAATAAATAGGGAAAGTAAACAGCATTATTTTAAAATAATGCAATTTGTATCTAATGCGATCATGTGTGGTGCTCTAACTTATTGTATTAAAATATAATTTCAAATACTTCATACCCTATATTTTTAAAGCTAATCTAGGGTTTTTTCCTTCATTTTCAAAAGTCACTGTTATGTTTTCATACTGTCATTAACACTGATTATACTACCAAACTAGTGTTCTGCTTTTTATATTTTAATTAAATGTTTTATATTTTGTACTTGTACCCTGAGGCAATTTTAACATGAAGGAGACAATTTTATAAATGGAAAAAAAAAAACCCACGTATAATGAATGGTGTGTTCCTTGCAGCATAGAACACTTAAAAGCCAGAATTCCTGCCTCAAAATGTTTCCAGGCGAAGTAAAATTATAAGAAAAATTAGATGCTTTAAAAATGTTAAGAGTAAGTTAGTTTGATATTTAGTTTGTTTGATGCAGCCATGAAACCTCTTCTTATGAGAAGTCCATTTTTGCTGAGGAGACGGTATATAGGTTTAGTACATGGTTATTTATAATCATTAAAAATTGGAGACAATATAAATGTCCTAAAATAGGGGGCTGATTGCATAATTACAGAGCATCCATACCATGTGACCTATAAAAGTCAGGTCATAAAATATTTAATGAGATAGAAAAATGTTTACTATACATTAAATGAAAAGAATCAGATTATAATGTAGTATACACCAAATGGTCCATATTTTATGAAGAAAAATATGTAGACTACAAACGAATAATACAGGTAAATCTGCATAGAAAATACTAAAATGCTATTTATACCAGGTTAGTAATGATTCTCTCTGTATGAACTAGGCATGATTTGGAAGATCATAAATCAATAAATCTTAGAGTCGAAGGCACTTTGAGATCATTTAATTAAGTTACTCATTAATTCACCAGATAACTCATACCATTTACAGATGAATCCAAATATTTGAGAGTTCTTTCTTAAATAGAACTCCTATCTACCTCCCTGTACATTCCTCTAGCTGCTTTACCTGCCCTCTGGTGAAGTGTGGAGTAAATTCCTTATACATCACTGCTCATCAGCTATTTACAGATTGCTCCCACTTCTTCCTCAATTCTTCATTCTTCTCTGTACCATTCCTAGTTTGTTCAGTCTTTCTTTGTGGTTTCCTGACTGTGGTTTCCATGGCCTTGCCACATTTAACTGGAGATCCTTGAGTCGTTGGCATCCATCTTAAAACGGGTCCTTCAGGGTAGACCGAAGTTACGAGTGTGCTCAGCCAGCACCAAGTAGACTGCTTGCTCCTTTGATTCCTAATCAGCAAAGGCTACAGTTCATATCAACTTGAAGTCAACTAAAGTTTTGCAGAGAATTTCTACATGAGCAATTATCAAAGGCCATCTTCTTTGATTTGAATTGACTCCATATCAAACTCATTTTGAATCTTGATTCTGTCCAGCTATATATTACCTCTTTTTCAGTTTTTTTCTCCCTATATTGATAAGTAAACTTTCTCTATCTTTACTCATCTCTGAAAACTGAAAGAACTAGAAGTCTGTCATGTTGCAAACCTGCTTTTCACAGAAGACTTCGTAGTACAGTATTTCACTAGACACCACTCTCATTCATTTACCACAACTTTGGGGTAAGCAGGGCAAATATCCCTGAGGGAAGAGAGGAAGCACCTACCTACAGCTATGGTCAGTGGCTGGGGAGGAGCTCAGTCCTGAATTTCCTACACTGGAGTTCTAGTGCTTTTCCCACAACTAGGCATAGGGGAAAAAATATATGAAGGCAAAAAGTAGAGGCAAATATTTAAAAGGGGATTTTCCCAAAAGAAAGAAAATGTAGTAAAAGGATGAAGTAGCTGGTATCAGTAAGTGTGGACATCACTGACAAGCTGGGAGTCTATAAGGAGGGTGACAGACTGAACCTCTGCCTTTTTACTCCAGCAAATGCCACCTACGTCTGGCTCATCTATTTTGAATGTGGCTTCCAGAGAATCTCGGATGTGCCAAGCTCCTGGGAAAATTGGTCAACTTTGAATTTTAGAAACATTAGTTATTATTATTACATAGTGTCTTCCCTGGACCTCAGGTTCCACACCTACAAGGTAAAGGGAGTTTAACTCGAGTTGGTGATATTCAAATCTTTCTCTGTTCAATACTTTTGATATGAAGATAAGTCAATACATCGTTATGGGATGGTTTACATTTTTTTCTTGTTATGCTGTTCAAGGTAAACTGTGAAACACAGATTTGGTATTTCCAGAGCCAATCTCTTGCTCAGCAATTTTTTCATTTATCTCAAATTGACTCCCTGCTTTTCCACTCTTCAGGCACTACTTTACCCCGACTCTGCACACCCTCTACCTCTGCATGCTCCCCAATTTCTTGAGAAAATCACTGAGGTCTAACCTGATGGCTAAAAGCCTATGTGGAAACCCCTCAGCCTGGATGCACACACTACTCAACCATGAATTCTGCTACTTCCTGCCCAATGACCCAGCCTGTCACTTAATATCTTATAGCCACACTTTACTCATATAAAATGGGGATGATGATTCTCCTAGGACTGCTGTGATGATATGTGATAGAGTGTAAACTGTTAAATGTATTGTCTGGCACATATAAAACACACAGATGTTAGAGGAAAAATCTTCACATTTCTCTTCTCATTTCTCTGTCTCTTCACCCTCTGTTCTCAAGAGAAAGAAGGGGCTCTATTCCTTTTCTGAGGCTATTGCAGCTCCATTTCTATCTGTTACTAGCTGAAAACAATAAAGAGGAATTACAGTTTCATGTAACTGGAAGTCCAGACTTCAGCAGCTCGACAGTGCCAGGGAAATCAGATCCTGCCTCTCTTCTCTGCCCTTGCTGGTATCAAGTTCAGCTTAAGGTTAGAGCCCCTGGGGATCCTGGGATGGCTACAGCAGTTCCAGGGCCACATGCTTCATTTTTCACATTCCAGCAGCGAACGAGAGATGTTCTTAGAACTTCTTGTAGAAGAGCAAAGAAACTTTTTTTTCAAAAGCCCGAAAAAAATTCCTCTCAGATCTCGCTGGTCTAAATTGGAAGAAATGTCTTCCCTAAACTGGGAACTATGTTTATGTGAGAACTTCATACTATTTTAGTCTTGAACCCCATACTCTATTTCTAGAAACAAGGTGGAGTCAATGCATATAGGATTTGGGATACCCAGGCAGCATTGTCCAGTTGCATAGCTCCAGGAGGCACAATTCATATGGATTTCTATTCCAGAACTGTATTCTATGCCGTTCACAAAATACACAACAGAAATAGTGCTCCCTGGAGCATTATTCAGCTAGCAGCCTTGGACTTGAAAAGAGGTACTTGAAATTTAGGGTAGTTACCAACTAGATGTTGGTTAGGTCATCACAAAGTCCACTTCACCATGTGCCTTTGAGTCCATCTCTCCCTTCTACCAATGGAAATTTTCCCTGTTATTTTTCCCTTTTTCTTGAATTAGCAACAGCTCCCTTTTTATTAGATCACTTGCTTATGCTCTTCTTCTTCATCTAAAATTAGAAACAAAAATTAAGATCATATTAAATTAAAATTTAATAATCAAAGCTTCCCCAAACCTCCTACTCCATCAGGCTATCTTAGCATCTCATCCCGTTACTGAAAGCACAATCTATCTTTGTTGCTTCGACTTGGCGATCTGGCTTCTGCCTCAACCATTCTAGTGAATCTGCTCTCTCAGAGTCATTTCTCTGTAAAGCAATCCAAATGTCATTGTTCAGTTCCAGCTTCTCTGATCACCACATCCTCCTCCCTGATATGTTCTCCTTTTTATCCATTTATTCCATCAATATTTATCATCCACCTGCCACACACTGCAATAGATGTTGACATAGATGTTGAGGATGCAAATGTTGAAAGAATTTAGCTCTTGCCCTCGAAGAAACTATAAAGGCTGTATGAAAACAGGCAATGAAACAACAGGTGAAAGCCATAGTGGAGGCATATGAGAGGAGGAAGCATCTAAATCTACTAAGAGTCAGAGAATCTTCAAAAAGAGGCAATTCTTGGATGTTTTTAAGAAAAAATGAGTTTGTCGATTGGAAAATGTCAAAGGCACAGGGAACAGCATGGTGCAATGAGCAAACTACAAGTGGCTTGTTATAGGGGCAGGGTTATAAAGAATGTGGGGGAGGGGCAGGAGATGAAGTTGTACAAGAAGGCAGAAGCCAGGTCAGTCAAGGGTTTGAATACTGTGACATAAATCGTGGATAGCCAGTCATTGAGGAATTCTGAGCCATTTAATGGCATAATCAGATTTGTGTTTTATAAAGATCATTCTGGTGGAATGGTACTGGGTGGAACGGGCAGGCAGGTATCCGGAAACTGGAAGACCAGTAAGGAGGGTGCTAAAGAATTTGGATAAAGACCATGATGTTTCTGAACTAAAATTATGGTTGTACGTGTAAAAAAAAAAAAAAAAAGGCAGAATAAATTTAAAAGACTTTTAGGAAATAAAGCTCCACAGCATTTAGGAAGAACCAGTAAAAAATGGTGAAACCAAGTGGGAAAAGAAATTGAATAACATCAAAGATAGTAGAGAGGTTAGTCAAGAAAAGGACATAAAATATCTCTGGTTTTCTCCTTACTTCTAGGACCAATTTTCACTCATTATTGTGCATACCCCTCCCCTTCACAACACTATCTAGTCTCATGGCTTCCGCAATCACAGCTATGTCATCAGGCCCAAATCTACATATCTGAGTCTGACTTTCTTCTCAAATCCCAATGCCAATTTTCAGTTGTTTCCTCAGTGTCCATCTTACGTGTCCATGTACACATCTCTAAATCATCCTTTCTCCAAACTTATTCCTTCTTCTCTTTTTCCTGATCTGTTGATTATGTTGCTATCCTTTTAGCTGGACAATTTTCTGTTAGTTTTGCATCCTTATTAGTTCATTCATTTACATATTTACACCTAAAATATGTCTCGAACTCTCCTATGTATTGTGGATATAGTGAAGAGCTAAACTAAAACTAAGTCCCTGCCCATTTTGATCTTCATTCTAGTGAGAGAATACATATTGTATTATATTAGAAAAGTGCAATAATTTAAAGTAAAATAGGATAAAGAGCATAAGAGTGACAGAGTGCTTACTTTCCACATTCAATCAGTTGGTAAAGGCCTTTCACTTCACTTTTAATGTCTCTGGCACTTATCCTCACTCCTCTCTTACCACACTGTTCAAGTTCTGCCTTCAATGCCTCTCATTAGGCAAATGGCAACAGTGTCTCAGTTTAACCTGATTCATTTGAAAAAAATATGTAGTGAGTTATTACCACATGCTGAGCGCTAGACTTGACGCAGATTCTGAAACTAACTCTAAAAATTTTGCAATTTAGAAAGAGTAATGAAGTAAACACTCAAACCACTTAAATACAAAACAGAATTAATAAATTCCAAGTGCAGATTATATATAACTTGGCAGGAAATCCACAGAATTGGTAGGTCCATTTTGAAGGAGACTCAGTGGAGTGAGTCAAAATACCACTTGAAGGATGGATTGGACTCTTATTAGGTTGGGGAGGGGAGCTGAGGAGGAAAGTGCATTCCAAGTGGAAGATACTGGATGAGTAAAGGGAGGGATATAGGAAAGCACAAATGTCCAGAGAATAGTGAGTGGTGCCATTTGCTTGGACCTTAGGTCACTGGTAGAGGAAGCTGAGGCTAGGAAGACAAACTGGAACCATCCTGTGAAGAGTCTTAAATGCTGGTCTGGTGAATTTATATTTACTTCATTAGACAATGAAAATCCATCTTTTTCTCTTATCTCTGGTGTATACATGACCTTTTTATTTGTTAATGCATTTATTTATAAAACACTTTGAGACTACTACCCACTCCCAGAACACTGGTAATTTAGAAAGAAATTACTATACAAGGCATGAAGCAAACCCTGGTAGGTGGTGATATGAATATATTTATATATGAAAAATTATGTTTTTGAGCTTTGGAATATTTTAGGTCCCATTGTTTTAAAATTAGAGAAAGACTGCAGTGAACCAGCTTATAAATTTCTATTTTTGTTAACGTAGAGAATAAAAAAAAGTTCTCCCTTATGGCTTTTATCAAAAATCTGTGAATTGGCAGAGTCTCAGAAACACAAGAAATTTGAGAAGAAATTTTATTAGGATATTTCCAGACCTTAATGGATTTCTGAATGAAAATACTATCAACATGGTATTAATGGTGTTAACATATAAATATGTTAATAATGATCTATTATTTCTAGAATGAGACATTAGTTTCCAATTTGTCGTTATAAATGAAAGACTGAATCGTTTAATTTAAATTTTACATTGTCTGACAAAAGGGAATTCTCACTTAGAGACTTCATAAAGCAAATAAACCAATTGAAGTTTCCATTATAGAAAACTATATGTGTTGTACTGGTGACTTGTCCTAACAACCAGCATTGTGGTTTAGCTTCTTATTTATTCTGTACATAGACAATCTCTTCAAAGTATAGATTTAGTAATGAGGATGATACTAATGTCATACTATATGGTAGATTTCAAGCCCAATATGACCAAAATTGGCCAACTTTACCAAGAAAACATGAAGAAAGGTTTCCATGGTTTCAGAGAATCAATAGTGCCCTCTAAAGGAAATCCATGTGAGGTACATTCAGTGTTCAAGTTTAATTCAGCATTTGTTCTACCAAAATGTTACTTAATTGTAATTCACAAAATGGATCCAAAGTTATAAAAAGAATGCAGGCCAGCCCTAGCCATAAGTGTGATAGGTAGCTGCCCACACCAGTCTGGAGCAAAACGACCATTCTTTAGCCCTAGGTGCTTCTGCTAACTGTGAGCTATTATCACCATGTTTGTGGAAAGCTCCTGAAAGGGAAAAGGCGATGATTTCTGAGTTGAGAGATGGACATCCTGGACTCTGAGAGATGGGTAATTCAGAGGAGATCCAGGTAGCTGTCTTGGGAAAATGTGCTACACTGAAGGGAAAATGTGTTAAATTGAGTGCTAAGGAGGCCTTGTTAGGTTTTCGCCCAGGGCCAACTCTGAAAACCTATACATTGGGAAGACTGCCAAGTCAGCTGAATTAGAAGAGGACAGGCAGTGCAGGCTGACTAAAACACGTGAAAATTAAAAAGAAAAAAGCGATACGAAACATTTATGGATTTTTATTTGTCCATCTAATTTTGTGGTTCTTACTTGTTTCCTTTGTCCATTTTGCACAATACACAGAGAATTATTCATAAATTGTTTGATAAAAGAAATATTGGACAAAACTTGACATCGTTATTATTGATTAGGAGCAGGATGAATCTCAGAGACTACTATCTGTCTTAGAGACATAAAAAGTCAGTAAGTACAGATGACTGTTAATTCCAGACATAAATTCCTGCTACAGGATTATTATTATCATAAAGAGATGGTCAAGAATGGAGTTTAAATATTTCTTGTTACCAAAACTATATATCTACAGCACTGTGTACATTTTTAAGACTTTGCCTTCAGAGTTCAGGTCCTGTTTTATCAGACAATAAAGATCATAGGTTAGGCTGGCACTTACCACATACATCTGTAGCATATGTGATAGCCTACCCTGCACATTAAAATATAACACTTCACCTGAGTCTCATGATAACCTTGTGAAGTTAGCAGGGCAATTATTATAATAGCAAAGCAAGAAAAGAAATCTCATAGAGCATAAGTAGGATTACCTGGGAAAATAAATTTTCTAATATCTGTTTTTTCTACTTATTGATTGGAATATTAAAACACTTGAAGATATTTTAGGTTAAATATTAATAGAAATTCAAATATCTGCCGAGATGATATATCAGCCACAATCAGCAAAGCTGTTCCTTGGCTTTGAGGACAATCCCGATTAAATGGCACATTTCAGCAGAAGCAGCTGTGGTTAGCAGAGCAAGGTGATAGTACTACACCATCTTAATTGGATATAACACATTAGTCTGAAGAAATCTGAGTTATGGCAAATAAAGTCATTCTTAGCAGGTTCCTCAAACTACGGGCAAACTAAAAGGTACATCAAATTCAGAGCAGCAGGCGTGTGGGAGCTGCTGGAAGCAGTTGGCTCAGTTATATTGACTCACAGGCCTCCTAGGATGCATTTTGAACCTCGCAGGCTAAAGTTAAAAGGGTTTTTAAATGTTCATTTAGGTTTCCCTTCCAAATGGCTCTTGGAAAAGACAGATCCCAGAAAGTATGGATTCCTTTAAATCTCTAGGGCCAGAACACAAAATGCCTCCTCCTATAATTTATTCTTTTAGCTAAGAGGTTATTTTAAAGTAGGTGCCAAAGATGTACTTCTAAGAAGTGTATCACCATCACAGCATGGCACAGTGGCTGGCTGGGCAGGAATCGTAGAACTCTAGGTCTCATTGCCCTGTGTCAGTGTGCAGTGGAAAATGCACAGCCTTCTCCCAGCATTTTCAAAATTCCCTTCTGGAACCAAGGCCCCGCTTCCGTAAAAATGGTTCTTGTTAGAGTTTGCTGCTCATGGGGCTTCTGGATGAGTGAGAAATAAAGTTTCTAGCCTGGGCAGCACCGAAACAGCCTCAGTACAAGAGAGGGTCAGAAACTGTCTGCTTTCAGTGCCTCAGCCACTGAGCAGAAGCAGTGGTTTCTGTTTTATGCACTAAACTCTGAGGCCAGAACCTGTGGCCCTGAGGAGGGGGCTATCAAGTTTTTACTGTCTCCATAACAGCTGAGTCTTATCACTGTCATAAACCGGCTCCACTTGTCCTGTTAATTATTATATTGCTCTGTATGGCTGTCAGTACTTGGACACACACATCTGGCACAGACAGTGACTCTACAAAGTGAGCTGGGCAAGTATTACTATCCTCACTTTGCTGCAAGAGAAACTCAGGGAGAAAATGAATAATTTGTCCTGAGAACACTCTGCTGGCTAACAACCCTTGGCTGCTATCCTGTAAGCCAATGCTCTTTGGTTATATCATGTATCCACTCTCCTTTTGGTCCTGTGCCATGTGTCAATGGGGCAATCTGATAAAATAACTAACACCAATGAGAGAAGATCAGTTCTTTTTCTTGGTCTCTCCTCTCTAAGATCTTTTTGGAAACAATGTCTTAAAATGTACACTGTCTTGGTGAGAATTTAAAGCTAGAAAAAAACCCAGAATTTTCTGGTGACTTTCCGGGATGATGAAAAGCAGTGAGCAAATGTGCATCTTTTAAAGTGTCTCGTATAGGGTGTTCAGGAACACACGCACAGAGCTTTTGGCTGTTCAAGAACACTGGCTAAGATCATAGAACTCTGCTTTTCAGGTCTGGGTATGGGAAGACAGGGCTTGGGTACTACATCAGTTAGATAAAGGAATGTGACCTATATATGTGAAAACTGTCAGAGCGTTCTTGTTACTCAATAATAGTCATTCAGGATATGTTTCTTATGAACAATGCAGCAATTAGTCTCACAAATTTTATTTCTATTTTACTGGATTTGACCACTGTTTTGGTGACCAGAATAGCAGGAACAGTTTGGGAACAGTTTTGAAGTTCTGTGAGAAAGTACAAGGGAAGAAGCTGACAGGAATCAATGGGACTGTTTACCTAAATGAGCCTTTGTTCAGAATATTCATGGCAAAGCAAAATTGCTTACTGGGTCTTCTGATAAAGAGAAAGAAAATAAATCCTGAGGACTGTTCTGGAGTCTTACCCATTACAAGGTTAATCACTGGAACATTTGGCCTTCATTAGATTAGTTCATCCCAGTAGTCTAAGATTCTGCCAATTGGGAAACTGTAATTTTCCTGAGCTCCCAAGACTGAAAAGCTAAAAATGACGCTCCCCAGGGTTCTGGATGCAATGAGGC
>NW_006494614.1:16520910-16541004 GCF_000325575.1 Pteropus alecto | reverse complement strand
ATAACCAAGACTATGGAGTCTGCCAAATATAGTCTCCAGCTGCAGCAGGGGCCACAAAAGCCAGACTCTGGGCTCCCATGTCCAACTATTGCGATAACGGTGGCTTTCCATTTCCAAATATGGTTTTCAATTCCCTGAATTGCAGCTGAAATATCATGTTCCTGAGGTCAGGAGGCCTCCTGGTTGTGACAGAGGAAGTGGTGCTCTGGGAGTCAGTCACAGAAGCCCAGTCTAGAGCCTGCTCCTCCAGTTTTTCCACTTTCTGAAGCACTTCCTTCCTGGTGTTAAATCCTTTCTGTTCAATATCTCTAGTTTTTATTTTATGCACTAAACCTTGTTTGATTGATATACAAACTACTAGGAGAAATAAAAAAGACCTACAGTAAATATATCCTGTTGACATTTTCATTTCAGTAATAAAGAAAATCTAGGCAAACAAAGAAGTTACTGGGGAAAGAAATTTGGATTAAAATAATAGTTCTCTATTTAGTGTTAACTACATACCAAGAGAACTGGAGTGGTATTGAATTTAGGAAATGACGTATGCTCCTTTTAAAGATTCATAAAATGTAATTGTATAGTACAAACTGAGAAGCTTGCAATAAAGAAGCATGCTTAATTTTGTTTGTCCTTGTATTGCTCGAACTCATTTAGAATGGCACTCATTATCTGGGAAATGCTAATTGACTTCAATTTGAGGGAAAATATATAGTCTTAGTAACTATTCTTAAAGTAACTTGGTACTTTATAGTAATTAACTAAGGAAATATTTGAGACACTAAAAGAAAAAGAAAAATTTGAAAAGCAAAGACAAGGTACAGAAGAAAAGTCAGCAACCAGTGAAACCAATAAAATAGTTAGCATCTAAATAATTGTCAATATGATTAATAAACTTAATATTCATATTAACCAAAAGTCTTGAAAGGGAAAATAAAGTAAAATAATAATAGCAATATAAATTTAAATTCCTATAATATTTCAACAGAAAATTAAGAGGTAAGAAAGGAAGAATGAAGAAAGTGCTAATTTTTATATTCTGCACAGAGGGAGGTCAACAGATTTAGATTCATTTTTAATGCTCATAGAAAACTTTAGGGAATAACTGAATGGATAAATACATATGTATTTAATGCTAAGGTGATATAAAAGAATTAGGGTCAGTTGCTTTCAAATCATTAGTAGAGAAAGAGAAAGAAAGAAAACCTAATGAAGAAAAAAATCAAGAAATATTAGATGGCAAATGTAAAACAAGACCCAGTCAGTAGTAACAACTCTAAGTGTAAAAAGCAAAATCACTTATGTTGGCTTTTAAAGAAATACAACTATATGATGCAATATATAGAGAGGTCAAATTATGTCGTACACTTGAAACTTAAAAAATATTATAAACCACTGTTAACTCAATAAAATTAAATTATGTTAAATAAATACACAAAGCAACATGAAAAAATCCAACTGTATGTTCTTTATAAACAATCTATCAAAAATAATATAGAAAGCATAAAATAAATCAAGGATGAACAAAGATATTATGAGAAATGCAGACCAAAGAGAAGTAGGAGGTCTTGCTATCAACACTAAAATGAAATTCAAGGTAAAAGAAATTAAATGGAGAAAAAAAGAGATTTTAATGTTGCTAAAAATTACACAGTTATGACAAAGGGGAAAGACACCACTTTTCCCCCTATGAGTGCCGAGCTCCCCTCCCCTAGTCTCTCACAATTGTTAAGGCCCAAGCCTCCAGGAGTGCTTTCTCCTCAGGTCTCATACATATGCTCCTTCCACAGAGATGACTTATTTGATGAGTGAAATGAAAGGATCATTGCGCATTGTTGGACAACTCTCTTTGGCATGCTTTCTTAGAGCTACCTACCTAAAAACACAATCTATTCCATGTGGAAACCTTCTTGGAACATAGAATAGTACCATTAACACGTGGCATTGGAGAAATTCAGCCCCTCCCCACCCAAGCCACTAGAATGAATAGTAAAACAGTGTGCTTGCTATGTAGACACAGCTTCATGATATACTTCCCAGCATGTTCTTTCAACCTCAATGTTGCCCCTATCCCCACTATCTAGAAGTTCTGGGCCCACTACCTTTTCCCATCCTAGCTATTCCATTCATTAATAAATAAAATGAGTAGTAGAAAGTCTATTTTGGCTATAAATTCAAGCTAAATCCTTCAATTAAGTTTAGTATGCAACAAAGCTAATATTTAATCCCAGTCTGATTTCTGAGTATCTTTCTCAATTAGTTTATAAACTGGAAAGGAGAGAGCTGTGGGTAACTACACCCTCTAAACCTCCAAAATGGGGGCCATTAACTTTAATGAAAATACATTAAAGCAATATATAAGAAGAAATTGACAAAATCACATTCTAAAAGGGAGGCTTAAACATTCTCTTTCAATCCTTAACTGAACAAAAGGACAAAGAACAGAATAGAAGATAGGGAATTTGAACAAATAATAAGAAATTGAATGAAAAGATACATTGAAATTTGTGTTCTGCAGAGAAGATGTACATTCTTTTCATATAATCATGGAAAAATCTATAAAATTTGATTATGTGCTAAGCCCAAAATAGAATCTCAATAAATTCCAAAAAGTGACAATTCTACCTGCTATATCCTCTGATTATAAAAATAAAACTGGAGTCTATGGCCATGACACTCTGAACAAGCCCGATCCCATCTGATCTTGGAAGCTAAGCAGGATCAGACCTGGTTAGTACTTGGGTGGGAGACCACCTAGGAAGACCAGGTACTGTAGGTATAAAAAATAAAAAAAAAAAATAAGGGATTGTAAACTGACAAGGTCTTTGCAATCTGTGAGGTTAACCAAGGGTTGCCTCGCCTAAAATAAAATAAAAAATAAAACTGGAAATTAACAATATGAAACAACAGTAAAATTTTAAATAGATTAGAAATATTAGGTAATTTTAACCTCCTGTCAAAGGGACAATTAAAATCAGTTTCAGAAAATTAAAATAAATTATATCAGATACCTCTTATATACCTCATATCCTTCTTGGTCTCACCTCTGATTCCATCTATATTTATGGCAAATATTTCCACATAGATTTTAACCCATTTTATGCAAATAGCAATGAACCTCAAGGATGAGTCATAGTCAGCACTCATGGATTCTCAACCAGGAAATACGGGGCAATTAAGACCTTCAACAAAATGGGGATGAAAATCAGTGGAGAAATACTTCCTTTTGTCCTTTGGGGAGACAATTCTATGAAACATTCAGTATAGCCTTCAAAATGTCCCTATAGGATCAAGGATCATTTTCTCATAGGATTATCAATTCAATAATGCATGCACGTGATGGAGTTCCCTCCTTTTCCTGTTTCTCTCACCCTGATCTATCACTCCTGCTTCCTGGTATCACTTCCCAAACAAACTCCCTGTACACAAGCTCTTGTCTCAGGCTCACCTTTTCCTTTCCTGGGAACGCAGGATAAGTCGATAAGTCAGGCATCGTCCTGGAAAGCTCACTCTCTGAATGGTATCTGGAACCCATTTCACCAGTCAGAAAGCCACTGTGGAGGAAGGAATTTCAAATAACTGAGAGATGACTGGGAACATTATCGTGAAAGGATTGCCTATGAGCACTGAATATATTTAACTACAGAATTAAGACTAAAGCAAATGCAGAATAGGGTATCAGAACAGAATGTAAATGTTTTATATCTTAGTATTATGAAAATCATAAAACTAACAAAACTTGGAGAAAAAAGGGAGAACAAAATAAGAGCTACAGTAATTATATTACTTTATCTGTAGTAGTTTAGAGTTAAAATTTATTTAAAATGCTGACCCAAGAAGTAGAAATATAATAATATTTGACAATATAAAGAGTAAGAGAGATATTATTATCAACTAAAATCTGTTGTTGGAGAAAAGGGAACAGGGGGAAGAAAAATACCAGTTTTTAACACTGCTGGGTACGGAATTAAAGGGAATTAAAGGATACTGTTTGAAGTAATAGAAGACTAAGGGTATTAGGCAGTAGTGAAAAAAACTAACACAAACCTTTCTCAATATCAACAAAAACTACGTACTAGCATATATGCACATGCAAAGAAAAGAACAGTGAAAGACACTTTAAAAACTACTAAGACAGAGTATATAAAATAATACAATTAATCAAAGATCAAATTTATCTGAATATCAATAAACATAAAGTTAATTTATATACTGAAAGATTTTCAGACTGGATCAAAAAATAATACCCAACTCTGTGCTTTATACAAGAGACACATCTAAAGCAAAATGATACAGAAAAGATCAAAATAAATACTAGGCAAACACCTCCCCAAATAAAAACATGATCAGATCTTAATCTCAAAAAAGGTAAAATTCTGGTCAAAACAGTAAACAATAAACAAAAATAAGAACTTTCTTAAACCTAAAGGGCACAATTCATAGTATATAATTATGAATCTTTTATGTACCAGATAATGCTCCTGTAAATTTTATAAAGCAAAACTTACAGAACCTACAAAGAGAAATAGAAACATATTCCAGTAATACAATTTACCATATTATTAAAACTAAAGGCACAATCATATAATCCCATCAAATGCAACCAAAAAAGCATTTAGAAAATGATCGAACCATTCTTGATTACAAACACCCAAGTAAAACAGAAAAAAAAAATTACTATATACTTAACATGAAAATTCTATCTCAGCCCCCAAGTCAGCATCATGCTTACGAGGAAAACAAGAGAGGCATTCCTACCAAAAATTTTGTACAAAACAACTATGACCACTATCATTACTATCATATAATACTGTGCTCGAGGAAGAAGCCAGTGCAGTTAACCAAGAGAAAGAAATTAGAGATAAGTGAATGGGAAGTGAAGAGCTAAAACCTTCGTTATCAAAATGATTACAAACTGGAAAACTCAAAAATGGCTTTTTCATATACAAATAGTAATCAGATAAAATATGAAAATCAAGTTGCTATTTACAATAGCAGCAAAAAGATTAAAAACAGAAATGAGCTTAACAAGAAAGTGTTAAGACCTATACAAAAACAATAAGAACAAAACTTTAAAACATTTCCAAAGGATACAGAAGAAATGAACAAATGGAAACATATTATATTCTTAGATAAGTCAGCCAAATATTATAAAAACATCAATTCAATTAAATATGATTTTTAAAACACTAAAAAGTTTTTAAAAAAACTAAACAAAATTATTTTAAAGTTTATAAGGTAAAATATCAAGGAAAATTCTAAAGATGAAAATAGGATGGAAGGTCTAGGGTCACTAGATATTAAAATATATTTTATAGTCTCAAAAATTAAAACAATATTGGCACATGAATAGAAAGGAAGAGAATAGAAATTTCAGAAATAGATCTAAATACATAAAATAAATTTGATAAAGGTGGAATTTCAAATCAAAGTCCAAAAATGGACTTTTAACAAATAGTGTCAGGACAATAGCCATTTGGAAAAAAATTAAGTTGAAACCACAGTTCACAGTGTATACAAGTATAAACTCTATAGGAAATAGAACTAAAAAAATTGTTAGATGAAAATAAAGAAGTTTTTTATAAACCTACAGTGATTTAAAATAAGTGACTGATAAATTTTACATAGAAATAAATTATGAATGGCAAAAAGAAAATAAGCAAAATAAAAAAATGAGACAAATTGGGGCAGAGGGGTCATATCAGTGATAGAGAATCTCTCTAATATATAAATAAATCCTAGAAATAAATATCAATAAACTAATAGAAAATTAAGAATATAAACATGTAGTTCAGAAATGTAAATGGCTTTTAAACAAATCACACAGTAAGGGAATCACAAATTAAAACAATTTGAGATATCTATCAGAAGGGAAAAGTAGGCACTTATATTGCTGATGAATGTGTAAACTGCTTAAAACCATGGAGGATAATATTGTTAGATGAAAATAAAGAAGTTTTTTATAAACCTACAGTGTGTCAAAATAACAATGACATACCTTCTGACCCATTATTTCCATTTCTGGGAATCTGTCCTACAGATATATTTAGATGTACATGAAATTGATTTACAAAGTTGTTCAATGAAACATTGTTTGTAATAGCAAAGATTGGAAGCAACCCAAATATCCATCAATAGAAGATTGGTAAATTAACTCTGGATATCCATAACAATGGAATACCATGAGGCTATTTTTTTTTTAAGTGAGGATGCTTACTATGTAATGATATGAAAAGACTTGTATTAGTTTCCGAGGGCTACTATAACAAATCATCACAAACTGAGGGGCTTGAAAGCAACAGAAATTTATTCTCTTATAGTTCTGGAGATGAGAAGTCTGAAATTAAGGTGTTGGCAGGGCCACATTCCCTCTGAAAGCCCTAGGAATGATCAGTTCCATGTTTTCTCCTGGCTTCTTGTGGTTGCTGGCAATCTTTAGCATTCCTTGACTTGTAGATATCACTTCAATTTCTGACCTCCATCTGCATATGGTGTTCTTCTCTAGATCAGTGTTGGATTAAATAACAGGGTACTACAGCTGGCCAAATTGACATATAAATCCAACCATCACAATCGCCAAGATATATACTAAGTAAAAAATAAATCAAGGTACACAATGGTGTGTAAAATATGCTACCTTTTATTTACCAAAAAAAGAAGAAAAATTCACATTGCTTGTATTTGCATAAATTCTGAATGGATTCTCATATGTGTGCATGTGTAAGTAGTTAGAGACAAGGAAAAGAACAAAAATTCACTATACATAGCTTTATATATCATTTTGACTTTTGGACCATTGAATGTATTACTGAAGCAAAATGTTTAACTAAAAAAATATACAACAGTAAGATCCATGATACTGGTGCTGGGGAAAGGTAGATCATTAGAACAAAATACAAAATGTAAAACTAGACACACATACACACACACATACACACTTCTACTCACTAAACGTGGCATTTTAATTGAGTAGTACAACTATAGGGGAATTTTATGTTCTTTTGCTTATCTGTATTGTCTCTTCTGCAGCAAGAGAAAACCAATTTAAATACCTTTAATCCCTTTTGGAAAGTTTAGTAGAGGCAAATGATTATGGATCAAACCTTTTGAAAATTAGAGAATTCCTCTTTTTCCTAAAAATGTATAAAAACTGATAGCCTCTCCTATTGTTTTTAAAGATACATTTCTTCCCCTGAAGGTTTTGAAAGGAGGAAAGAAATGAGAAAGGCCCAGAAACTTCACTAATTGTAGAGTTCAGAGGTTTGTGAAACTCAGAATTAAAAGTGAGAAATGAGCTTTGGGGCAAGTGTTTGGCATGATTATCTCTTTGCTATTACTCACTTATTTCCATTAACACTTTCTACACACTGAATAACCTTGTGCAGAGCCATGGCTGCCAATTCCATATGTGTGTGATTGAATCCCAAATCAAAGTTCCATACAGATCTTCCTTCTATTTGGTGAACATGTCCATATGGACATCCCACAAGAAACACATGTTTAAAATGGAGCTACTCATCTCTCACCTCTTCCATCATAGATCTGCTCTTCTTCCAGTCCCCATTTAAGTCCATGTCACTGTCATTTCCTTAGTGACTGAGGGCCTCTTCTCTCTCCCTTCTCTCCCATATCTAATTGATCACCAAGTGTTGTCAATCCTCTCATAAATAACTCCACAATTCATTTATAGTGTTATCATCGACTCACTCATTATCTTTTTCACCAGGTTTATTGATATATAATTAACATATATCACTATGTGTTTAAAGTACAAGCATAAGAGTTTGACTTAAATATATTGTAAAATGATTGCTGCATTAAGTTTAGTTAGCATCAGGCATTTTACTGTATGAAGATACAATAAGAAAAGGCAAAAAAGAAAAAGAAAAAACATTTTCCTTGTGATGAAAACTCTTAGGATTTACCCTTTTAACAACTTTCATATATTTCATACAGCAGTGATAACTATTGTCACCATGTCGTACATCACATCCCTAGAACTCATTTATTTTAAAACTGGAAGTTTGTACCTTTTGACAAGATTTTTCCAATCTCCTCTGCCCCTACCGCTTACTTCTGGTAACCACAAAACTGATCTCTTTTTCTATGAGTTGGGGTTTTGTTTTAGATTCCACACATAAGTGAGATCATACAGGATTTGTCTTTCTCTGACTTATTTCACTCAGCATAATGCCTTCAAGGTCAATTCATGTTTTTGTAAATGGTAGGATTTCCTCATTTTTTATGGCTGAAAGTGTTCCATTACACCCACACAACTTCTTTATCCAGTCACCTATCAATAAATAGACACTTAGTTTCTTTCCATGTCTTGGCTACTATAAATAATGCTGCCATGAATATGGAGATGCAGATATCTTTTCAAGTTAGTGTTTTTGTTTCCTCCAAATATATTCTCAAAAGTCAAATTGCTGGATCATATGGAGCTCTATTTATAATTTTTTGAGGACCCTCCATACTGTTTTCCATAATGCCTATACCAGTTACATTCCCACCAACAGAGAACAAGGGTTCCCTTTTCTCCACATCCTTACTGACATTTATCTCTTGTCTTTTTGATGATGGCCATTCTAACAGGTGTGAAGTGATATCTCATTGTGGTTTTGATATGCTTTTCTGAAATGATTAGTAATGTTCCCCATTCTTTCATGTACCTATCGACTATTCACATGGAAAAATGTCTATTCAGGTCCTTTGCCCATTTTTAATTAGATTATTTATTTATTTATTGCTATTCAGTTGTGTTTTTTAAATTTTTTGGATATTAACCCCTTATTAGATAAATGGTTTGCAAATATTTTCTCCCATTTTGTAGGTTTTTACTTTGTTGATTTGTTGATAAATCTGCCCATAATCTTATGAAGATTCCCTTATATGTAACTTCTCTCTTTTCTCTCACTGCTTTTAAATTTCCTTGTCTTTGACTTTTGATAATTTAATTATAGTGTATCTAGTGTACCCCTATTCAGATTAAATTCATATTTGGGGTCCTTTGGGCTTCTTGGATTTGGGTGTCTCTCTCTCCACATTGGGAAAGCTTTCAACCATTATTGTTTTAAATATTCTTTCTGTCCCTTTCTCTTTCTCTTCTTCTGTAATATTCATAATGTAATAGATATTGTTTCTTTTCATTGTGTCTCATAAGTCCCTTAAGCTTTCCTCACTCTTATTCACTTTTTTTTCTTTTTGCTCTTCTGACTGGATAATTTCAAATGTCCTAACTTTTAGGTCACTGATTCTTTCTTCTATGTGGTTTAGCCTGCTTTTAAAACTCTCTATTCAATTCTTTAGTGCAGTTATTATAGTTTCAGCTCAAGAATTTCTGGTATTTTTTAATGGTTTTTCTTTGTCGAACTCATTCATGCATTGTTTTCTTAATTTGGTTTAGTTGTCTGTTCTTATAGTACACTAAACTTTAAGAAAATTATTTTGAATTCTTTGACAGTTCATAGGTCTCCAATTTTAGGGTCAGCATGAACTTTATTAGTTTCCTTGGGTAGTGTCACATTTACCTGGTTTTTCATGATCCTTTATTCCTTATGTTGGTATTTGTACATTTGAGTAAGTGATCTCCTCTCCCAGGCTTTGCAAGTTTGTTATGGCAGAGACGGTTCTTCACTAGTCAGCTCAGTGGGGTTTCTGGATGTGCCTGCTGGTAAGGTCCTTGGGCAGGTGGGGCCTAATATTAGGTTATATTTTGGGGTGAGGCAACTCTTTAAGCTATAGTTGGGGATGGAGAAATGCCACTGACTGAGAACAGCTGGATTGGTTTGCTGGCTTAGTCCCCTGTCCAAGTGAGAGTTACTGTCCCTTCCTCAGGCTCAGTGGGAGAAGCTGCTCCAAGGCTACTAGGAGGGGTAATGTGGTGAACTCCTTGGCTTCCTGGATTCTCTGCTCAGGCTTGCTGGGTTGGGAGTGGGTACTATACTCAGCAGTTGGTGGGCCTATGAATTAGCTTTCTGGCCCTGATGGGGCTGCAAGACAGGACCTAGAGCCTGCATGGCTCATTGTTTGGAGACTTGAATCAGACAAGAGTGTGTACTGACTATCCTGGTCAGCTGAGGCCACTGGTTTTGCTCTACAGACAGGGAAAGCCAAATGCTGTGTTCTTTGTTCAAGTGCCATTGTCAGCAAGGCTGTTGGTTGGGCTACATAGATTCCTGTGTGCTCTGGTAAGGTTCCCTTGTTGGATGAGCTGAAGGCTATATACAACAATAAGTGGGGCTATGAGTTACTGTCCCTTCCTCAGGCTCAGTGGGAGAAGCTGCTCCAAGGCTACTAGGAGGGGTAATGTGGTCAGCACGTAGCCATTCCTCTTAACCTTCCAATGCAGTCTGTCTTGGTCTCTGTCATACAGGCAGTGCTTCAGCCATAAACCCACATTCTAGGATTCTTTCAGTGGTGTTTTGTCCATGAAGAGTTGTTAATTATTTTCTTGTAAAGGGGCACAAAATCAGAAACAACCTATGTTACCACCTTGGAAACATCATTCTCTCATTTCTTATCTGCAATTCCTGAACAGTTTAATCCATCTTTCCCATTACTATAAAAGTTATTGTTCCAAAATAAAATCTTATTCTATCTAAAAATTCTTTTGACTTCTACTAAATTGTATTATATATAATAGAAGCTCCCTCCAAAAACTCTTATTAAATTAATAAATAAATAGATGATTACATAATGGGCAGTGAATAGATTTAGGCACAGTTATTTTCAGACTCATTAGCCATAAAACAATTGATAGAAGAAATGCCAATCAGTTAATGCCATTTGATAGTCCTTAACCTCTGAAACAACTGTTCATAACACATCAAACTATTGTAGATGAAGATTTTTTGTTAGTTTCTTGATTTTATTTTATTAAATCAATCAGGGACAATGATTATACTGTAAATGAAATTTTGGAATTCAGTACACGAATATATAATAATAAACAATATGATTTCTGCTATGCTACAGAAACAATGGAGATGTGTTTCCTAGTGGTAATTAAAATTCAGAATTCTTTCAGCATCAAATCCATATACATTGTACAACACAAAGGAATGCTCCCCCTAAAATAAAGTGACTAGTTCTCATTCATTAAATTGTCATTCAAAACACATTCTTTTTAAGTGTACCTAAATACATTTCTGTAAAGCTAAAAGCATCCAGAGATATATAGCTCTCCTCTTGCTATAAATTTAAATGAAATCTGGATCTGTATTTTTACGAATTAATAAAAATGTTACTTAGGCAATCTGGATTTTGTGGTTAATCAAGAGACTTGTATCTTTAAGAGAGTATCCTAGCAACCCCTCAGCAGCTAAGGAAAGACCCAACTGACAATATATACCAATTTAATTATGCTGCTGGTCTCCATCAAACTTTGCAGTTAATCAAAAAGATATTTAAAAACAGAAACAGAAATTAAGCCACAGCTGAAAATGAAAACTACTGGTTAAGGGGCATAAGGGAAGAGTTTCATAACTAAATGAGAACTTTTTACTCTGGAACATGTTTATCAATAAACAGAATAACAATGAAATTGGTACAGTTATGATTGCTTTGAGGTGTCAGAACCAATATATTAATTACCCTAAGAGACTGCTAGTCCCAGGGCCAAAATTACATTAGGATAATCACAGCTTTATATGTGAATTCAAAAGTTGCAATCCCACTAAATTTTCAATAGCCCATTCAAATGTGCATTTTTCTAGTGGCAATGCAATTTATGGGACCTAAGTCCTGGAGAAATGTTTCCCTTGAGTACACATTTGGAAATATAGCTAATTTCATCACCACCACCAATTCCAACCACCACTTCTCCTACCCCATAATCACCACCACTGTTTTACATGGCCCGATACTTGGCAGCACCTTCATCTGTTTATCAGATATTACACAGAACAGGTCTATCCTAGTTGAGGTGTCTTTTTTTTTAAAAAAAAATACTTATAAATCAAAGAAGCAGGGAAAGACAGATGGAGACTTATAGCAAACAAAATTGAGACTCATGAAAACATGACCTACTTTGTTGATAAACACTTCCTCTGGATGTATATGGGAATTCGTGTTTATATACATTTGTCTTCACAGATGCTAAGGAGTGGACGCATGAGAAATTTGAATACTTAGTTCTAATTTTTTATTTTATCTAACATATTCCCTATATATAAGCTAATTTCTTTTAGATTTTAAGATTTCTTAAACCTCAAGCACAGAAACTACTTGCCTGAACCATTAAGTACACACACAGAGACCTATGCACATTTTATCAAACTTCAAAAAAGCTTAACTTTTCAATTAAAGAAACTTGTTGCCATAATAATATGCATGCTCACAGAGAACTTCAAATTTAAACCATGTTGATTCATTTTTCTTCAGGAAATGCTGTAGGATAACATTTTGAAGGGTGGGGTTTATGGGCTAGAATGGAAGAATGCACTGTGATCTATCCAATTGTTTTGGTGCTGGTTACTCCAATAGTATTCCTCTTTCCTGATCAGTTCAAATTTTCTGATATATGAACCACAGAGAACTGAGTTACAGACCATAACTGGTTGTAGCCATAAAAAAAGACAGTGGTTTTGTTCTAGTCCAGACAGTGCACAGTGTGAGAGTCCAAAAGTAAGTCCATACAGTGCACTTGTACACTGTGATCCCAACCCCTAAGGGCTAAACGTGAATTTGCAAAACCTTGCAGGTAGCCATTTCTGTCTATAAAGGAATGCCCCTCCCACTACCACCTACTAGCATTACCTTAGAGCAGTGGTTCGCAAACTTGAACTGCAACAAGATCCCCCGGAGGGCTTGTTAAAATACAGCCTGACTCACTCCCAGAGTCTGATTCAGGAGGTCTGAAGTGAAGCCTGAGAAAGTGGGAAGTCTAATAAATTCCCAGAGGACACTGCTACAGTTCTGTGGGGACACATATTGAGAATTGCTGCCTAAAGTGTAAAGCAAATTTGTCTATTTAAATAATGCTGAATCTATTTTTCAAGAAGAAAACTGGCTATTGTCCAGGGAAATGCCATTTCTTGCCTAAGACCAAGGAGTGTATATTTATTATAAAACTAGACTACAGAATTATGGGCCCCATTGACTCTGGCCCTTGCTGATAATGTTTGAGGTAATAACATAACAGATTTTCCTGCCTGCATATTGATTCTATTTCTCTACTGAAAAATATTTTAGATAAATACATACAGATTTGTATTGATTACTTGAAGGAGCTCCTTTGTAAGTGCTTAGGAGAGTAAATATTACAGGTATCACTGATATTAGAAGCAAATGTTGAATCTAAATTTAAGATTGGGGGAAATTCTTTTAGAAGAAAAAAAATTCTAATAAACCTTTGTTTCTAGGTATAATCAGAAGTTTTCAGTATCCATGACTGCTTATGTGGGGTAAATTTCAGGCTGTTTTTATCAGGATAAAAAAAAAAAATCTGAAGTCTATGATGTCCTGTTACAGATTGTGTGAAAAATGTGACTAACCAGGATCTACATCAACTGGGACAGGAATTCTGAAATTTGATATTCAGGTCAGAGAGAGAAGAAAGGCAGCCACCTTTAGCTATGCTATTCAGGGCACTTCCTGGTTGTACTGGCAGGGGTGCTTCGTCCTGAATTCTAATGCCCTGCCTTCATACCACAATGTGGGCTCCTGATTCCTATCTGTTACTCCTCCATGGAAACGGCTGGTGAAGCAAAACTATGTGTGTAAACTGCTTCTCCCACAGGCTGCTTGTTCAGAGAGGCAGGAAAGTGCTTTCTATGGAAGACCGTAACCCCTGCGTGGTCTATAAAGACAAAAGCCACTTTAACAATGGCAGGTTACAGGGTAAAATGACACTTTTAGTTATTAAACTTCCATATTGACCAGATTCTGTTAAAAAAGGTGGGGCCTTGACACGAGATAAAAGGAATTGCTGAATAGGTAATACTTTCCTTCTGCTTACATGCCTATCTATTTTACTTATTCTCTTAAGAACACATTATCTCATTTAATCCTCATAATAACCTTGTAAAATATGATTAGCCCTATTTCACATCTGAGGAACTTTAAGAAAAGATAAATTACTTGACCAAAGCTATAATTAGTAAGTGGCAAACTCCAACCCAACTCTTGATCCAAAAACATTGTTCTTTCTACCCTACTCTGGCTACCCCTTTCTAATTTTTATTTTGTTCTGGATTGAAATAGACTATGTTCATTTATATGGACACATATTTCACAAATGTAGCACTTAGTATGGGTAGAGTTCTATGAACTCTAAAGCATAGTTTAAATGTCTTGCATACCTATCTTACCTACTGCTGAAATTGTTCACCCTTTAATAACAAAATGAACTTCATAGTGCAACCCCATGGTGTAATTGTATCTTATTACAGAAATGAATTGTTTTTGAAATAAGTCATGTTGATTAAGCAACTAATGCTTATTCCATTAAGAGCCTTTCAATATTTTTTTCATAAGAGCCATTAATTTAAAAAATTTTAATTGGAAAATACAGTAAATATATTTTTTTTATGTCAAAAATTTCTTCATTAGAGGAAAATGCCACAGAAATCCTGATGATTCCAGACAGAGGAGTAGGAGTAGGGAGTCCATCCTTCCCCTGCACAATGCCACCAGCCCTGTAGGTGAGCACATCACATAAACCAGCCAACCAGACTTTTGCAAGTTATGGGAAAGATTTTCTCTTTTTTGAGGTGGGTGCCAGCTGAAGGGATAATATAGCTTTGAGGCTGCCAATTGCAATATTGTTACCAAATGTAGAATTTATCTGGTAATGATACCTAGCAAGGCTAAGAGGCAGACAGAGTAAGTACTACTATTTGAACCTCAGGATTAAACCACACTTTCTTGAGCTTTCCAGATCCAAGTAAAAAATAATTTCCTTATTTTGCTTAAGCCAGTTGCATTTTATTTCTTTGGACTTTTTAAATTGAAACTACTGAATGTAGTCTAGTACCTGTGTAACCTATCACTTACATATTACAATCTATTAACCCCAACTGTAATAATAAGTACCTACTTTAGAAGAACATGAGGATTAAATGCACTAAATAAAGCACACACATAAAAACACTAACTGCCATGCCTGGCATTCAACAAATATCACTTCTCACCATTTTCTCTTGATTTCCTTTCTAAAGTCTCAACAACAATAATTTGAGCACTTATGTTCTAAATGTTTTTCATGTATCAACTCATTTAATGTATACAGCCACCATGAGATAGGTACTTTCACTAGCCCCATTTTACAGAGGAGAAAAGGAGGCACAGAAAGGTTTTATAACTTATCCAAGGATTTACATAAACCTTGTGGGAGAGCTGAAATACAAATTGTCACATTATGCAATCATAAATTCCTGCGTTCTCTGGATTTCATTTCTTTTTGCTGTGAGGCTATCAACTCTCCCCTCTCCGTATGTCACCAAAACTGTCTTCAGAAAATCTTTCCAAAGTTTAGGTTTTCTCCTCTTCTGAGGATTAGGAAACAAACTCATCAATCTTACTGCACAATTAATACTGAATAAAGTCAAGAAAGTTCTAAGTGCAAATCTAAGAGGTCAATAAAATACAGATGTTTTAGGATAGTTAATCTGGAGGTTTAAAAGCTTGTTATACACACACACACACATACCCATGATCTATTTTCTTTTTTTATTATTTATTTTTCATTTATTTTTTTCAATTTCAGTTGATATTCATCATTATATTAAGTTTCAAGGGTATATCATAATGGTCATTTACACAACTTAACGAAATTATCACCCCGATAAGTCTAGTACCCACCTGACACCATACATAGTTATTACAATATTATTGACTATATTCTCTATGCTGTACTTTACATACTCATAACTGTTTTTGTAACTAGCAGTTTGTATATCTTAATCCCTTCACCTTTTCCCCCTACCCCCTAATCCCCTCCCATTTGGTAACCATCAGTTTGTTTTCTGCATCTGTGAGTCTGTTTCTGTTTTGTTTGTTCATTTAGATTTTTAGATTCCCCATATGAGTAAAATTGTATGGTATTTGTCTTTTTCTATCTGACTTATTTCACTTAGCATAGTACCCTCTAGTTTCATGTCACAAATGATAAGATTTCATTCTGTTTTATGACCAAGTAACATTCCATTGTATATATGTACCACATCTTTATACCATCGGCTATTGATGGACACTTGGGTAGCTTCCATATCTTGGCTATTGTAAATAGTGCTGCAATGAGTACGGGGATCCATATACACCTATCCCTCAATTTACATGGATTATCTGTTCCACATGTCTTTTTTTTACACAGAAGAAAATCACATAAAAAGTGTATACCAATACAAAGAAATACTAAAGAACTAGGCCAATTTAAGTTATAAAAATATTTGTTTCACATATTTTCATAAAAAACGCTAATGAAAATTCAGAAAAACCAAAATAAATTTTATTCGCTGTTGGTGTCTGTATTGTAATCTAAAGCAACCAACCTTCTCTTCTTAACTGGCACAAAGTCACCATCATCAGTCTAAATATTTGGAAGTACTACTTTGATTTCATTATTTATGTTTGTTTTTGGGTAATCTTTCTCTAAACTCATCTTTTGCTAAGTTTTCATAGATTCTTTGGTATTTACTGCAACATTTTAAAAAATCTTTTTGAAATTTTAAGGCTCGCTGGATGTTTGGATCAATATGCAGAATTGCAGTATCCAGTTTTGTGGTCAATTGAAGAAGAGCTTTGTAAATATTTTCTGCAGTGAATGAAACTGGTTCAAGGTCTCTGCTGTATTCATGGGCTGGATTGGCTTCAGATATTAAGTGAATTAATTCATTATCAGTTAATTTGTGATCAACCAGTAATTTGTTAATATCATTTACATTCAAATTGTCAAAGCCTTCTTCTTGAAATTTATTAAATAAATTAATAATGCTAGTTGATCCCTCTTCAGTTGTTGGAACTATATTCCCTGATTCAACCACTTCTGGCCATATTGCTTTCCAGCAAGCATTTAAATCTGACAGCTTTATATCACTCAAAGAGCTGAAGCAATATTCTTGATATAACTTAAAATTGTATATTTATTCCAGGCTTCTGTAACCATGATTCATTATCTTCAAGTTTATTAAAAGTATCATTAAAACTTCATTTAACATAATTAATCTTAAAGATGGACATAATGCCTTGATCTAGAAGTTGGGTCAAAGAAGTTGTATTTGGTGGCAAATATACAACTTTTATTTTTAGATGTTCTAAATTGTGTGGATGACCACGTGCATTAGCTAAAAATAAAAGTATTTTAAAAGAAAGATATTTTTCCTTCATATAATTTTCAGCCTCTACAGCAAAAGATTTGTAAAACCAATCCCGAAAAACACCCATGCTTTTTTATTTGCTATCCAATGAACAGGAAGATCATTAATAATTGTGTGTTAGTAAGTATTAGTTCTGTGTACATTGCTGAGTTAAGCTATTGTTTTTTAGAAAGAGTAATCACCCATAATGGAAATGAAAAGAAAGAACTATGTAAAATAAGACTGCGTAAATGGAAACCATGTATAAAAAGTCCATGTAAACTGGGGGAATAGTTATCATGTATTAAAAAACCCAGTAAAAAAAAATATGGCGTAAATCGAGGGATGCGTGTATCTTTTTTAATTAGTGTTTTCAAATTCTTCAGATAAATATCCAGATGTGTAATTGCTGGGTCTAAAGGAATATCCATTCTTAATTTTTTAAGGAACCTCCAGACTGTTTTCCATAGTGGCTGCACCAAATTGCAATCCCATCAACAGTGCGCAAGGGCTCCCTTTTCTCTACATCCTCACCAACACTTGATTTTTGATATATTGATGATAGCCATTCTGACAGGTATGAAGTGATATCTCATTGTGCTTTTAATTCGCATTTCTCTGATGATTAGTGACCTTGAGCATCTTTTCACATGTCTATTGGCCATCTTTTCATATGTCTATTGGCCATCTGTATGTCTTCTGGAGGAATGCCTATTCAGGTCCATTTTTTAATTAAATTATTTGTTTTTTTCTGTGTGTTAGGTTGTATGAGTTATTGATAAATTTTGGATATTAACCTCTTATTGGATGTATCGTTGGCAAATATATACTCCCATTGGGTAGCTGTCTTTTCATTTGCTTAATGGTTTATTTTGCTGCACAAAAATCTTTAGTTTGATGTAGTCTCATTGTTTTTGTTTCCCTTGCCCAAGGAGATATATTGGAAAAAAATACTAAGATCGATGTCAAAGGGATTACCACCTCTGTTTTATTCTAGAAGTTTTATGGTTTGGGTTTTACGTTTAAGTCTTTATGTTGAATCAATTTTGAGTTTATTTTTGCATATGGTATAAGAAAGTAGTAGTTTCATTTTTTTTTTTTTATGTGTATCTGTCCAGTTATCCAAACACCACTTATGGAATGGACTGTCTTTACTACACTGTATACTCTTGCCTCCTTTGTCATAGATTAATTGACCATATAGGTGTGGATTTATTTCTGGGCTCTGCACTCCATTCCATTGATCTATGTGACTGTTTTTATGTCAGTACCATGCCATTTTGATTATTATGAACTTGTAGTATAGTTTGATATCTCCAACTTTGTTCTTTTTCTGAGGATTCCTTTGGCTATTCAGGATCTTTTATAGTTCCATATAAATTTTAGGGTTATTTGTTCTAGTTCTATGAAAAATGCCATTGTTATTTTTAAAGGGATTGCATTGAATTTGTAGATTGCTTTGGGTAGTACGGACATTTTAACAATGTTAATTATTCCTAACCATGAGCATGATATATCCTTCCATTTATTTATATCTTCTTCAAATTCTTTCTTCAGTGTCATATTTTCTCCAGGACAAGTCGTTTTCATCCTTGGCAAATTTTCTCCTAGGTATTTTATTCTTTTTGATGTAATTGTAAATGAGATTGTTTTCTTAATTTATCTTTCTGATAGTTCATTATTGGTGTATAAAAATGCAACCAATTTCTGAATATTAATTTTATATTCTGTACTTTAGTGAATTCATTCATTAGTTCTAACATATTTTTGGTGGATTATTTAGGGTTCTCTAAATAGTATAATGTCATCTGCAAATAATGACAGTTTTACTTTTTCCTTTCCAATTCAGATGCTTTTTTTTTTTTTTAATCTGATTGCTGTGGCTATAGGACTTTCCATACTATGTTGACTAAAAGTGGTGAAAGTGGGTATCTTTGTGTTGTTCCTGATCTTAAAGAAAAAGCTTCCAGCTTTTCACTGTTAGATATATGAGGTTAGCTGCAGTTCGTCTCATGTGGTCTTCATTATGTTGAGGTATATTCTCCCTCTCCCCATTTTCCTGAGAGCTTTTTTCATAAATGGATGTTAGATTTTGTCAAATGCTTTTTGCATCTATTGATATGATCATGATTTTTATCTTTCATTTTGTTTATGTGGTATATCACATTAATTGACTTGAACATACTGAAACAAACTGACATCTGGGGAATAAATCCCACTTGATGTAGTTTTGTTATTTCTTTAATGTATTGCTGTATTTGGTTTGCTAATATTTTGTTGGGAATATTTGCACCTATGTTCATCAGAAATATTGGCATATAATTTCTTTTTTTTTGTAGTGTCTTTGGTTGATATCAAGGTAATGCTGGCCTCATAAAATGAACTTGGGAGCCTTTCTTCAATTTTTTGGAATAGTTTGAGAAGGATAGGTGTTAACTCTTTGACTGTTTGGTAAAATTTATCTGTGAAGCCATGTGGTTCAGGACTTTGGTTTGTTGGGAGTATCTAAATTACTGGTTTGATTGTGTTTGTAGTTATCTGTTCAGATTTTCTATTTCTTCCTGATTCTTCCTTGAAAGATTTTATGTTTCTAGGAATTTTTCCAGTTCTTCCAGGTTGTACAATTGTTGGCATATAATTGTTTCTTATTATTTCCTTATAATAATTTATATTTCTGTGGTGTCAGTTCTCACTTTTCCTATCTCTGATTTTATTTGGGCTCTTTTTTCCTGATGAGTCTGGCTAAAGATTTATCAAGTTGTTTATCTTTTGAAAGAACCAGCTCGTGGTTTCATTGATC
>NW_006494614.1:16510641-16520766 GCF_000325575.1 Pteropus alecto | reverse complement strand
TTATTTATTTATTTATTTATTTATTTATTTTATTCTTCTTATTTTTTTTACTCTATTTCATTTATTTCCATTCTGACTTTTATTAGTTCCTTCCTTCTACTCACTTTAGGCTGTTCATCATTTTCTAGTTCCTTTGAGTGTAATATTTGATTGTTTATTTGAGATTTTTCTTGTTTCTTGAGGTAGGTGTGTATTGCTGTGCATAAAACTGCTTTGGCAGTGTCCCCTAAATTTTGGGTCACTGTATTTTCATGTCTTAATGTATCTCTTGATTTCTTCCTGATCTTGTTGTTATGTTAACCTATTTATTGTTTAGTAACATTATTTAGCCTCCATAAGTTTGTGGTTTTCAGTTTTCTTCCTATAATTGATTTCTAGTTTCAAACCATTGTGATTGGAGAACATGCTTGAGATGATTTCAATCTTTTTAAATATTGAGACTTGTTTTGTGGCCTAATGTGTGGTCTATCCTGTAAAATGTTCCACGTGCACTTGAAAAGAATATATATTCTGCTTTTGGGGTAAAATGTTCTAAATATATCAATTAAGTCCATCTGGTCTAGTGTTATTTAAGGCTACTGTTTCTTGATTTTATGTCCGAATGATCTATCCATTGATGTCAATGGGGTGTTAAAGTCTTCTGTAACGACTGTATTACTGTCGATCTCTCCCTTTATGTCCATCAATATTTGCTTTATATATTTAGATGCTCCTATGTTGAGTGCATAGATGTTTACTACTATGCACTCAACATGTTTACAGTAATAACCTCTTGTTAGATTGATCCCTTTATCATTATGAAGTGCCCTTCTTTTATCTCAATACAGCCCTGTTTTAAGGTCTATTTTGTCTGATGTAAGTATTGCTACCCTACCTTTTTTTCATTTCCATTTGCATAATTATATTTGTCCATTCCTTTATTTTTAGTCTCTGTCTCTTTTGATCTGAAGTGGGTTTCTTGTAGTCGGTAATGTAAGAGTCCTGTTTTTTAAAATCTATTCACCCACCCTTCATCTTTCGATTGGAGCTTTAGTCTATTTACAGTTAAAGTAATTTGTAATAAGTATGTACTTATTGCCATTTTAACTTTTTAAAATTCTTTTCCTTCTTATTCTCTTGCTCTCTTGTATGTTGATGAGTTTCTATAGTGTTGTGTTTAGATTCCTTTCTCTTTATTTTTTGTATATCTCTTGTAGATTTTTGGTTTGTGGTTAACCTTGTGTTTCACGTATACCAAATTGATTTTTTAGCAGAATATTTTAAGTTGCTGACTGCTTAAGTTTGAATACATTCTAAAATCACTACATATTTTACTGACCCACTCCATGTTTGTTTTTATCATTACTTTTTACTTCCTTTGTGTGTGTCCCTTAATTTATAATTGTAATTACACACGATCTTCCTACTTTGCCTCAATGTTTGTACTAGCTATATAGATGGTTAATCCACTGCTTACTAAGTGTTTGCCTTTGTCATTGAGAATTTTTCTTTCCTATATTTTCTTTTTCATATTTTTTACTTTTCTACTTAAAGAAATCCCTTTAACATATCTTGTAATACTGGCTTAGTGGTGATGAACTCCAGCTTTCTCTTGTCTGGGAAACTCGTTCTCCTTTGATTAATTCTAAATGATAGCTTTGCTGAATAAGCTTGGTTGTAATTCTTTTCATCACTTTGAATATATCATGCCACTCCCTTCTGGCCTGCAAGGTTTATCTTGAAAATTCAGCTGATAATCTTATGAGATCTTCCTCGTATGTAATGAACTGCTTTTCTCGTTACTTTTAATATTCTCTGTCTTTAACCTTTGGCATTTTAATTATGATGTGTCTTGCTGTGGGCCCGCCTCTTTGGGTTCATCTTGTTTAGAACTGAACTTCCTGGACTTATATGTCTATTTCCTTTACCAGGTTAGGAAAGTTTTCCGTCATTGTTTCTTCAAATAGGTTTTCAACCCCTTGTTCTCTCTCTCCTCCTTCTGGTACCCCTAGGATGCAAATGTTAGTACACTTGATATTGTCGCAGAGGTCCCTTAAACTATCCTCATTTTAAAAAATTCTCTTTTTGCTGTTTTGATTGGATATTTTCCACCACCATGTCTTTTAGATCACTGATTTGATCCTCTGCTTCATCTAATCTGATGATTCCCTCTAATGTATTCATTTTAGTTCTTGTATTCTTCATTTTTGATTTTTTTTTTTTAAATAATTTCTATCTCTTTGTTGAGGTTCTCACTGAGTTCATCCATTCTACCCTTAAGTTCATCAAACATTCTTATAACCACCGTTTCACTCTGTATCTGGTAGATTGCTTGTCTCCATTCTGTTTAGTTCTTTTTCTGGAGTTTTGTCCTGTTCTTTCATTTGGGACATGTTTGTCTCCTCGTTTGGCTGCCTCCCTGCGTTTGTTTTTCTACGTATTAGGTAGATCTGCTGCTTCCCAGTCTTGGTAGAGTGGCCTTACGTAGTAGGTGTCTTGTGAGGTCCAGTGGTGCAGTGTCCCTATTCACCTGAGCCAGGTGATCCAGGAGTGTCCCTCATGTGGGTTCTCCTGCTGTACTTGAATTGAGCCTTGATTGCTGTTGGCATGTCAGTGGGTAGGACTGAATCTCAGGCTGACTTTCTCTGAGGGCTGGCTGTTATTATAGAAGCTGTTGTGTAGGTACTTACCCCATGAGTGGAAATCGCTTTAGTGGTGTTCTGGTGCCAGCCAACTTCACTCTTTGAATGTATCATTTGTGTAGCTGTTTTGGTGGTTCTCTGTTGTGCTCTGGAGCCATCCTTTGGGTGTTGGTTCTGGAGCTCTTGGGAAGGGCTTAGTTGCTGGCTTGGGGCTGCCTAGGAAGAGCTATGAAGTGATCTGTAGTTGTCTGCCACTTATGCTGGGCTCGGAAGCACTTGTGAGGAGCTATGCTGTTAACTGAGGCTGACACTAGAGCCAGGTTTGGGACACTGGTGGGCAACACAATGTGAGCTGAGGCCAGCTACCTATTGTACCAGGTTGCTGGCTGCTTAGCTGAAGCTATGCTTGAGGCCAACACTGGCTGCATCTTATGCCAGAATTGTGGACAACTGATGGGAATTACAAATGCATGTTAAATCAGTCACCACTTGTGCTAGACTCGTGGCCATTTAGCAAGAGGTACACAGTATGCTGAGGTCAGTTACTGCTTGTTTGGGGTTTGTAGACCTTTGATTTTAGAAAAGTCTGTAGTGCAAGCTGAGGCAGGCCACTGGTGTGGAAAAGCAGCTGGAAGTGGTTTGGCAGGGCATGAGTTGGGTACGATGGAGTCTTAGGGAATCACCAGGGTGGGGAGGTGTTAGCTGAGTAAATGGAAGGCTCAGATTTGGCATTTGCCTTTGTCTCCTGGCTGGGTGGGAGAAGGGTTGAACAAAAGATCTTTGGCACCTTTTAGATCACTGATTTGATCCTCTGCTTCATCTAATCTGATGATTAGATGAAGCAGAGCCAGTGCCTCTATCCCTGGAGAGCTGCCCTGACTCCTGCCCCTCCAGTCCTTGCCCTGAAGCCAGTCAATTCAGTTCCTCCCCAATGTCCCTGGTGCTCTTCAGGCTGCTGCCCCCACCCTGGAGCCCAGATTGATCGAGTCTGGGGGTGAATCTTTGTGTGGCCCCTCAAGAGGAATGTCTGGGACTCCAGCAGCCATCCATCTCACTTAGATGTAATCCCTGCAGGTTTCCACAGCCACGTTATGGGGACAACTCTTCCCAGCACTGGTGCCCTGGACTGGGGAGGTGTGTGTGGGACTGGGACACCTAGTTCCTCAGGGGGTACCTCTGCAGCTGAGATATCTCTTCAGATTCTTAATTGCCACATCATGGGTGTGGGACCTGCCCATTCTGTGTCTACTAGTCTCATTGTGGCTTCTTTATATATGTACAGAACTTTTGTTTAGCCAGTCTTTGGGAGGTTTTCAATGATGTTTGTTGTATAACTTAGTTATGATTTTGATGTAGTCATGGGAACGAGCATAGCATTTATCTATTCCGCCATCTTGACCAGCAGTCAGCCTATGCTGTTTTTTAAACTGTGCCTTAAAAGAAACTCGTAATTAACTGAGTGCTTATAATGTAGCAAGCACCCAGCCGAACATTACCCTAAGTATTTCATTTACTCCTCAAAAGCACCTTGGGAAGTACTTTAAAAGACCAATAACAGCTGAGGAAACCAAAGACACTTGCAGAGTGGGTGGGCGGACAGGGATGGCTCACCATGCTCTGCATCCAGTGAAGGCAGGGGCCAGATCTGTCTTACTTTCCTGGCATCTAATACAATGCTGGGTACCCAGGAAGCAGTCAAATAATTAAACACATGCTATTTACTATAAGGAGAACACTTTTAAATGATTTTAAAGGAAGATCCTTTCTTGACAATTTATCGTACCTTCTTTCATCCTAAAAAGTGCCTATTATTACTGTAGTACAATTGTCCCTTCCTGTTTTCATCAGGCAGATACCTAACACTTAACCAGGGTACTACAAGTTCAGTATGTCTGAATATAAGATGGAAAGGAGGACCAGAAAAACAGCAAGTCAGCCATGAAATAAGTTCATTTTATGATTCAATTTAATCCTCCTTACCCCCGCCTTTTTTATATTATGAGCAATATATGCCATTACGATAGCTATTAAGGGTGAAAGGATTAATTAAAACTATAATTACCTGATAAGACTAGCATACTATCTAACCTGATTTAGGGCAAATTCATCTACTTCAGCTAAAAATACTAGACAAAAAAAAAAGTGAATAATGAAATAAAAATTAACCCTGCAGGTCCTATTTCTACTATATATATTCTAAGTGATCTAAGGTATCATTCAAACAAAGAATCAGTATATTTTTAATTTTTATTAGTAAGAGTTCTGAGTACAAATAACAAATTTAACTTGACATTTAGGAAAAAAGATTCACTAAGGTTTGTTCATAAAGAAATAACCTGTTCTGTACATTTTAATCTCCAATTTTAATGCTTCACACCATAATGCTTCTGAGTCTATAACTTAATTTTAGGTTTAAATTTAATAATTGTCTTGCTGCATCTGGTTAAAGAGACTAGAAAACATCAGGTAGAGAAAAACAAGAGAGTAATTATAATGACCTGAATATAAAACTTTATTAAAAGGCCTTTTAAAAAGCCTTTGAAACAAAACAACCTAAATATAAGAATACTTTTGGCAGAAAAATTAGCAGCTATGAACAAAATTAACATTACATAATATTTTATCAAGAACTGCATTACAATATTGTGGTTTACAAATATTAGAATGATTTGCAACATACTAAATGCTTATATCAGACATAAAAATCTTAAAAAATTTTAAATATAGTTTAGCACTTTGGGGAGATTCAATTCACAATAAATGACAGAAACACAATTTTGAAGATAGCTGGTACATCTTTTAATGAGAGACTTAACCAGGTAAGTCTTGTCAAAGAGTTATGAAATTATATTCAATAATAAGCATTTGTAAGAACTCAAGATAAAACAGTAACTCTAGTGCCCTCATCAGTATGTATACTTGGCATCAGAAATCATCCTATGAGTGAATACACTGTAAGTTCTTGAAAAACAAAAAACAGCTTGTGTTAGAATAAGTGTCAATCTACATTTTTTTATTTTTCCCCTGACACACTATTTCCACAACCCAGCATAATCCGAGGTCATAAACTACTCTTACAGATGAAGTGAGCTGCAAACAGCAAATGACCAAAGCATTTCAACAGAAAAAAAACACCTACCCTACACAGCAAGGCAGAAGTCCCATTTCTAAAACATTTAACCAAGGCTGATTTAAAATTAGTCCTGTACGTCCAAGAGTATTACACTATCATTGTCTCTTTGGTTTGATAGTAAGTTCAAATCTTAATAGTATATATTAAAAATTTCCAAGTTATATTACTTTGGAAACATAATTGAGTTGAAAGTCTTTCTATATTGGAATAAAATTACTTCTATTCCATGTATTTGGTATGAAATCTCAGATACAAATAATGTAGCAGGAGAGGAATTACTGATTATACTGGGAGCCATGTCAAGGGAACTGTCCGTGCAAACAAATGTCTTTTGAATTCAAACCAGTATGTTTGCAGTGGTAGGTAAGTGATTTAATGAGACTTGTAACTGGGAAATGAGTAGTGTTAACTCTGGTTCCTTCTGAAGGAAGAGGACATCCCAATGTTGTTGCTGCTTCGCGTCAGGGTAGCTCAGCCTTGCCATGTACGGAAGGGACCCCCAGCCCACCCCATAAAGGACAGGACTCTGAAACAGCACCCATTTTCTACCAGCTGGGAGCTATGCTTTCCAACACAGAGCCTCTCACTCTTAATTTCCATTCAATAATCGGTGGGAAGACTATTTTTGGTCATATCCTCAGTGAGCTAAATACAAATAAATAAGGATAAAAATAGGAAATAAATATGAACTCCAAAGGAGTAAAACTTCCCACAGAGCTGATTTAAGAGGTAAAATCTATTTGTAAATTAAAAACTCAAAACCAAGTAAGCTATACCTCTATTTTTGGCTTCATTCAAAAGAGCCTCCTTCATTCTTGGTAAACTAGCTATAAGATGTGATATAATTTTTATTTGCACTGTATTTATTAAAAGTCATTCCTTAATAAGGACTTTTTAATATTAAAAAGTCCAAGTGTTTATAATAAATACTGTATTAAAATATTTACAATTGGAAAAAAATTTATACTCTAGTCAGTCATCTCAGTGCTACTTCCTCAATTTCATCTTCTACAGAATCAACTGCTTTTACTGCTGGTTTATTGTTTGCATGTTTTAATCGGTGTCTGTTTGAATTAAAACTTCTTCCTTCGCTGAGGAAAAAGTCATCTTCATCCTGTTCTCTACCCCTGCTGCTTTTATCCCCAGGGAGAAAATTTAGAGAGTCGAAGTCTCCTTTGCTGGCAGCCAGAGAATTCAGGTCACTGCTTTTAGAGGAAATAGTGCTGCCACCACTGACACCAAATAGCTGTTCCATCAGATTAGCTTTTCTCTCTTTTCTTGTAGTTAAATCTACATCATCTTTACTAAGTTTCTCTATACTGTTTCTTTGGAAATCCAAAAGACCACTTTTTTGGCTAAATGGATTTGACTTCCCTGATGTTTTTGCAAATGAAGGCACATAGCTGCCAAATGCAAGGTCATTTGGAGAGACTGGGCTTCTAATATTTCCTGGATTCTGACCATTTCCTTTAGTAGTTAAAAGATTGATGTCTTGTAAATGATGCCCATTAAATAATCTCTCTGAGGATTCAGAGAATAGGTATGTTCTGGGACTTCTCTCTGGGGAGTATAGTTTAGATTCCAAATCAGGTAGCAGTGGCAGAGGTGGACATTTTAGATTCTGAGGATCTTGGAGTTCCCTGTTGATTTCATTCAGTTTAGCAAGCAGAATCTCTCTCTTCAGTCTTTCTTCTTCTTCTTCCAATTTATCAATATTTTGAATTTGGTACATTCCCACTTGGTATCTTCCAGTTTCCAAGGCTGGCTTTTCTTCTCTCTCCAGCAAAGATGTCTTTTCTTTTTGCTTTTTAGCAAGTTCTTCTCTTTTCCATTCTGTATGAAATCAATTTTAAAAGTGAAATTTTACAGCAGTCAATATTCTTAAATAGGAAACCTCAACGTTCATCTTTTACAAAAGTCTTTATCTAATGTGGGTATTAACAATAAAATGAAAATGGACACCGTAAGCTTCATTTCTATATTTGATATTCTGGGATTCTAAAAGAATACACTTAATGTGTACTGCATTTAAGACTCACATTTAAAGAAAAAAACTGTTCTTCAATTTAGGGGTGGGGAAGAAGGTTCTCTGCTTATTTTTGATACCTAATATAGTGCTGCACACTGAATTGGGGGTAGTGGGTTGGAGAAAAGACTTTTAAACTTAAAAATAAATTGAGCCTCTGGATGTCATACCCTGAGAAAGACACATTACTTATGGAGTACTTTGACAGGAGATGCATTAACCTGAATCTAATTAAGAGAAAACTTCAGATAAACCCCAAATGAGGAACAGTCTATTTTAAAAAAAACGGGTCTGTATTCATCAGTAATGTTAAATTCACAAAATATTTTTTAAAAGGCTAAGAAGCTATTCCAGATAAGAAAATGCTATATAGGATAATACTGTCAGCTGACAAACGAATATGGACAGCAAAGCAGAGAATTGTGTTGTATTAAATTCCTGAGATTGAAAACTATACTGGAATGATATAAAAGAATGTCCTTATTTTGGAGAAATAAACATGGAAGTTATTTTAGGGCATGGGCATGATATATACAACTTAAATAGTCCTTTGGCTATTATTGCCATTTTGCTATAATTTTGAAATTAGTCCCAAATATAAAGTTAAAAATATTAAAATATGTAAGAACACTATGCATTTAGTAATTTTAGTAAATGGCATACATTCTCACTGATGTCAGAAATCATTCCATATAGACTCCAGGAAAAAAATCAGTCAAAAAGGACAGGGAAAAGTGACAGTCTATTACTTTATTCCTTTTCCTGATACCTAGACGGAATTGAATATAATACCTAATTTTCTATTCTGTAGTTTAACATGTGAAAGCTTCTCCCTTTATACATTACCCAATAGTGATAGAAATGTAACTTCTATTTCAACTGTTATATTGGTTTAAATACACAAAAATGTACATGCACTAAGTAACAATTAGGTGATAATTTTATGTTCTATTAACTTTAAAGGTAAAAAAAAAAAAAAGGATTTCTCTGTAAGCAGCTACTATATAACTAATAAAATATATTCAAAAGATTAGAGTCTCACCTATACCTTTAAGACATTTTACCCAGATGGAAATATATTCCTGAACTTCATTTCCAGTATCTGAAACTATGTGAGTTGGTTCACGAAACTTCCAACTAATGGTTGAACACATTAAAGATTTACTTTACATATTAAAACCAAAGAAAAATTATAAGCATATATTCAGGATATCACAATTCATTGATTTTAATGCTTGGGCTACTCTACATGTATATTAGATAGTTTTAAGGTAAAAACAATAAAGAGGGTTGTACTTCAGTTATATCTTCATCAAGCTTTAGTTAACACACAACGAATTTTTCCCCGTCATCTGAATTTTACTTCATCTGAATTTTCTGTAGAGAACTTGTCCTTGTTTCCTAATCCCCAACAGCAACTGACTGACGGTTTTCATTTTTTTCTTTGTAGCTTCATTCAAATGTTTGTAGTTTCTGACAGAATATTCCCTACTACTGTATCAATTTTTTGTTTTGTATGTCCGATTCATTCTTTAGCTGGAAAATATTAGGGGATGTTAACGCTTTCTTTCCCAAGGCATGCTGACTCATCACGTGCTTAAACAAACTCTTACCGTCCTCCAGCTTTGCAACCTCCTGTTTTACAATATAGAGTCCTTGATCTTTAATGAATTTTTCTTCTCTTTCCACGACTGGGTTTAGAATCCCTGCTTCTTCACGTTCATCTCTCTCTCGAGATTTCAGGTCCTATTACACATATTTTTAAAAAATGCAAGCTTACATGTAGAAAAAGCAGCAGCTACTGAAATATCATAGATTAATCTCTCATTATGCATGATACCAACTTAGAAATTAAAGGAAACTTTCAATTAATAAATCAGTAAGTCACAAGTTAGCACCCTTTGAAAGAGGCTTCAGAAGCACAGAGGATTATTTAATTTAGTTAAAATTTTAAAGAGGCATTGATGAGATATATGAGAACTAGTATAATATAAGTAAATCCAACACCCTACATGAAATTCTGAAGACAAGTTTCAGAACTACTTCTGCTTTGCACATACATTTCATTACAAAATCTGATTATTTCAGTTAACCAGAAAAGGCTATTAACTAAACTATAGCACAGGCAGTGACGACTACACTGAAACTTTCAAGTTTATACTAGGATTTAAGTCTTGCCTATACATTTGGGCCCAAAGCCTTCAATTAATAAATTTTGTAATATTTAAGTCAAATAAAAATACAAAACTTAAATTCCTTGTTCCTTATAGTCCCCAAATATGTAATGTTTCTTAATAAAAGTAAAATAGCTAGACTTGTATTGTCCCCTAGTATCTCTCTTTCCC
>NW_006494614.1:16501052-16510444 GCF_000325575.1 Pteropus alecto | reverse complement strand
CCCTTCTTCCTTTTAATTACAGAATATTTTGAGTTTTAGCAAGGAGGGCATAGAGTGCTCAACTGGAGATTACATTTACTAGCCTCCCTTGCAACTAGAAAGAACCAATAGGGTGAGAGTGGAAGTATGAGTACAACTTCTGATCACATTCATAGAAACAAAAGCTCCTTGCCCTCTACTTCCTCATTCCTCCTTCTCATAGGGATTTTGAGCCAGTTCCAATCATACAGAAGAGAACTAAACTCTTTACGATGGAAGAGCAGTGATGACTACCATGGATCAAAGCTGTCTGTCTATCTTGGACTACTTGCTAACCTTCAGTCTTTTACAAGAGAAAGAAACTTACACCTTCTTTGAGCAGTTGTATTTTGGGTCTCTTTCCAATAGCAAGTCAACCTGTACTTTAACATAGCTTCTATTTGCCGAGGCCCTTTAAAGTGGCAGGATCAATCATAAGAGCTTTATAAACTGTGATTAGTCATTACCACAACCTTGAAGGGTAACACACCTCCATTTTATAAATTAGGAAATTAAGGCTCCAAGAAGTCATACAACTAAAATGTTAAAACCAGAATTTAACTAAAAAATAGTGTTAATTCCAAGGTTATACTCTTTTCACTATATCAGGTTGCTGCTCCTCCTGTTGAAACTTGTAAAGACTACATATTTTTATCTTCTTAAAGAATTGCTTTGCTATTCTATACTTTTCCTTTTCAAAAAGATAAACACGATAGAGTCTCAATGATAGTGCAAATATAGGAAGAAACAGCAGATACAGCTAATTCAAGAAGAGATCTCAGGGTCACTGGGAAACTTATGACACAAAAATACAGAACTACATGAACGATGATGACTCTCTAGCACACTGTCTCCTTTGGGTTTTAAACTGTAAACACTAAAGAGAAAAACCTCGTAGAGAAAAGGACCTTCCAGTATTCAGAATATCAGTTCTTTTAAATGAAAGTCCAACACAGACCCCTCTAAATGACACTTTGAATGGTATAAAGTCAGATTCCGCTGCAATTAGTTTGCTCAGCGTTCAACTAACCTGTAAAATTCTCTTATATAGAAGGTTAAAAAAAAAATGAAATGCAGTCAAATTCTAACAAATAATTCGAAAACTACTATAATTTGCTATTAAACTTCAAGGATGATTTTGAGACTATCTGGGTACATACAAGGTAAGAAACTTAGAAAGAAAATTTTTCTTCTCTTCTACTTCCAACTAGAAGGTACAATCAACCTTTCAGAAGCATCTGAAAGATGAGCTGTGACCTAACAGTCAACCAAAGGAATTTAATAATAGACAGATGTTATCTCTCTTTAAAAGGCTAGCTGCATATTTTAGATATAGCACTAGTATCATTGCTGAAATTTTAAAAAGTTTGATACTGTGTTTTAGGAATAATTTCAAACCTAGAGTTTAGTACTTAATCATATTGCTAAACTCACCAAAGAAAGATGTTCAGGATCTTCCCATTTGTTTTCATAACACATAACTGTTTGTGGTATGATAGGAAATTCTTCCAGGTTGAAGTCTTCATTGGTTTGTACTCCTTTTGTACACTGGCATGTAAAATCACTCTGGCATGCAGCTATCATGAAAATTATAAAAGAATTTTTCTAATTGTATTGAAAATTGCTAAGATATATGGAATTCAACTGGTATATATATTTACCATCCAAATCAGATAATGCATGGTTTGCTTAGCTCCATGACTACTCGCTATTAGTATTTTAATTTCTAGGATTTACTGGCAATTATGTAATTTGAGGACAGTTCTTACAGGTAAATCATATTATGCTTTTACAAAGGTTTTTAACTTTTTGTAATTCGAAAAAGGAAATTATACTTTTGTTTAAAGATATGAATAATAATAACAAAGTATAATACTCCAGAAAGTAAAAAAAAGCAAAAAAAATAGATGAACTATAATTAGTAAAATGTGTAACTGTTAAAGCTAGGTGATATAAGTAAAGGTTCATTATACTATAATCTCTAGTTCAGGGTATGCTTATATATTTTCATAAAAGTTTAAAAATATATACTAAGAAAACTTCTAAGAAATTATGTAAAACATAATTTTAATGACCTCACGGGAAAAACCTGAGAAAGCTGAAAGGATTCTGAAAACTATTATATATTAAATAGAAACTTAAATTCATTTCAATGACGTTCTTTCTCCTTTGCTTCCTTCTACAGCAGAATTCATTTTGTTATGAATAGGTAATAGCTACTATACCATTTTTTCTTGATATAAGTTCTTTTTCTTTCTTTGGAGAAGACCTTGGTAGACGATTAGAATATATATTTTTTATATCCAGTTCTCTCTCCTTTTCCTGGAAAAACAAAAAACAAACAAACAAAAAAATCCCAGTACAATTAAGGGTGTGGAATCTCAGTTTAAAACAAAATAAAAATCCTCACTTTGTCAATTGGTATTTCACTTATCAACCTGAGATATACATATTTCAGCTTCCCTTTGTAACTACCAAACTATAGAAAGAACTATCCCTCAGATACTTAGGTTAGGGTAGAGCAACAATTCTCCCTATGAAGTCCAATCTATACTGGTAGTCAAAAAATGAGAGAAAATAAGACAAAATTCATTTTCTACCCATTCCTGACAGGGCTAGTATTGTCCTAAACTGTCTTCCAGGCTTAATCACAGAGAGAAATTAGGCAGCATCTCTCAAATGTAGGTTATGAATTATTAACAAGTTAAAAATTAGACCTTTTTAGAAACACAGTGTTCTTGACCATTTGGGGGGTATATCCTTCTCTGAGAATTAACAGTAAATTCTATTTTAGATAATGCTAAAACACTAAATTTTGCACAAAATTTCAACCCATCAATGACCCCAGGACAGAATTAAGAACATCTGCTTTAACAAAATTAACTAATTTGAACGCTTCCTCTAAGCACTGTGAAAATAAAGAGCATTATTTAAAATAAATTTAAAAATAATTTGAGAAAGAACACTGGATTTTCCAACCAGGCAATACAGAAAAACTCTAGCTTCTCTATCATTCCTATTAGTGTATTCAATGTGTCACTTTTGACACGAGTTATAGTGATTATATTAACAAACCTTTCTTTGTAAGTACCAAAGATATTAGAATTATGTAAATGACACGGAACCATTTACAAATATGAAAGATAACAGTTATGAAATATAGTTTTCATCTAATATATATTACAAAGAGAATTAATGCAATTTAAAATAAAGCGCTTACCTTTAATTTGTGATATAGTTGTTGTACCTCCTTTTGAAGAACTTTATTTTCATCATGAGCCTCATATGCCCTTTTCCTTTCAGCAAGCAACTGTCGTTGGAAACTGTTAGTACTCAGTTCAAGGTTTTTCGATAGTTCCTATGATATATGCACAAACACGTTTAAAAAATAGTACTTAAAAATAATTTGACAGAAAACATTGCGCTTAGCATCAAAGTGACTTTTTTAGTAGTACTACTGTACAAGACATACAAACCTGACTGGGATTACTATTAACAAACATAAAATAAACTGGGAAATAGACTTACCAACAATTTATGGCAATAAATGCATATATTGAGAAATTAAAAAGGTCTTAACCTAATGTTATACCTCAAAGAACTAGAAAAAGACCAAATTAAGCCCAAAGTTAGCAAAAGGAAGGAAATAATAAAGATCAAAGTGAAAATAAATGAAAGAGACCAGAAAAATAGAAAGTATCAACAAAACTAAGGGCTGGCTCTTTGAAAAGATAAACAAAACTGACAAATCATTAGCTAGACTAAGAAAAATAGATTACTCAAATAAAATGGAAGAGAAATTAAAACTGATTACCATAGAAATTCATAAAACCATGAGACTGTGAACAATAAATTACATAACAGGTGAAATGGATACATTTCTAGAAACACCAACCTACTAAGACTGACTAGGGAAGAAAAAGAAAAACTGAACAGAATAGTAACAAGTAAAGAGATTTAATCAGTAATTGAAAAACTTTCAACATAGAAAATTTCCAGTACCAGTTGGCTTCACCACAGAGTTCTACCAAACTTTTAAAGAATTAACACCAATCCTCTTCAAACCCTTTCAAAATATCGAGGAGGAGGGAACACTTCCGAACTCATTCTACAAAACCAGCATTACCTTGATACCAAAACCAGATAAAGATACCATAAGAAAAATATAGATGTCAAAGTTCTCAACAAAGCATTAGCAAAATGAATTCAAGAACACATAAAAAGAATTATACATGATGACCAAGTGGGATTTCTCTATGGGATGTAAGAATGGTTCAACATATGTGAATCAATAAATGCATCAGTAAAATTAAAGATAAAAGGATGATGTCCAGTCGAGATGGCAGAGTAGGTAAACACTGTGCTCACCTCCCACAATCACATCAAAATTACAACTAAATTATACAACCATCACTGAGGACCACCTGAAGACTAGCTAAATTGAAGGCCTATAACTAAGAATATAAAAAAGTCAGGACAAGAACTGGCAGGAGGGGCAGAAGCACAAATGGGTAGGTCCTGCACCCACACTGTGGCAATTAAGAATCAAGAGGGATATATCAGCTACAGAGGTACCCCATATAAAGTGAAGAGTCTCAGCCTCACGACAGGCTCCATAGCCTGGGGCACCAGTGCCAGGAAGAGAAGTCCCCATAACATCTGGCTGTGTACACCAGTGGGGATTGTATTCAAGTGAGATGAAGGGTTGCTGGCGTCATCTGTGGAGCTAGTTGGGTGGTGTTTTCATGTGGTCTCAATCCAGCCACCTTTGTGTTGAAAGCCCATGCATGAACTCACTTGCTCACAAATTTACTCGCTCTGGGCTCCAGCACAAGGGCAACAGCTAGAAAAGCACCAGGAACATAGAGAAACTGAATTGACCAGCTTCAGGATGAGGACTGGGGGATCAGGGATCTGGGCAGCTCTCTCCAGGGATGGAAGTGCAGTGCAAGTGCCACTGTTCCTTTGTTCAGTGTCTCTCCAAACCCAGCCAGCAGGTGCAGGTGGGAGCCAAATCTGTGCTCTTCATTAATCTGGCTAACACCATTCACTCTGCCCTGGTGATTCTGAGAACCCACCCAACTTATACGCCTGGCCCAAATCTCTCTCCCAGTGGCTTTTCCACACCAGTGGCCTGCCTCAATCATGCTGCAGAATTTCCTAAAATCTACCCAGTATCTACAAAGCCCATACAAGCAGCGTCCCCTGTAGCTCTTGCTAAGTGGTCCCAAGCCCAGCACAGTGGCGACCAGTCTCAACTTACATTGTAACTCCCGTAAGGTGGCTCCAGGTCTGACATAAGCTGTATTCAGTGTTGACCTGGAACATAGCTTCAACTGAGCAGCCAAAAGCCCAGCAAAAGTAGCAGCTGAATTCAGATCACAGTGATGCCCACCAATGGATCCCAACCCAGCACAAGCAGCAGCCAGCCTTGGTTCACAACACAGCCTCTTGCAAGCACCTCCAAGCCCAGTACATGTGGCAACCAAACACAGATCACTCTGTAGCTACCATGAGGTGACCCCAAGCCAGGCGTAAATGGTGGCTGACCTTTGCCTGCAATGAAGCCCTTCCCAGAAAGCTCCAGAACCAATACAAAAGGTGGCTGGATTCAGACCGCAGCAAACCACCACTTAACCAGCTCCATAAATGACACATTCAAAGGGCAGACTTGGCTGGTACCAGAGCCCCACTAAAGTTACTCCCAACTACATGCGGTCAGAACCTGCACAACAGATTGTCCACTGTAGTCACAGCCAGATCTCACAGAAAGTCAGCCTGAAATTCAATTGCATTCACTGACGTGCCATCAGCAATCAAGGCTCAACTACACCAAGAGGGCACACACGACTCACACAAAGAATACCCTAGAAGCACTTGGCTCAGGTAAATGTGGAGACTGTGACATGGGGCCTCAGAGGACACCTTCTACATAAGACCACTCAGCCAAGATTGGGAGACATAAGAGATCTACCTAATACAAACAAACAAACACACAGGGAGGCAGCCAAAATGAGGAGATAAAGAAACATGTCCTAAATGAAAAAAACAGAAAAAGAAATGAAATGGACACAATCTATCAGATACAAAATTCAAAATACTGGTTATAAGGATGCTCAATAAATTTAGGAGAAGAATAGATGAACTTAGAATTTCAATAAATAAAAACCATTAAAAAAAGTCAGAAATGAAGAATACAAGAACTGATATTAGAGGAAATTGACAGTAGATTAAAGTGGAGGATTAAATCAGTAATCTGAAAGACATGTTAGTGGAAAATATCCCATTGAAACAGCAAAAAGAAAAAAGAATTTAAAGAATTTTAAAAAATGAGGATAGTTTAAGGGATCTCTGAAACAACATTAAGTGTACCAACATTTGGATCCTAGGAGTATCAGAAGGAGAAGAGAGAAAGAGAGAGAGCGCGCGCAAGGGATTGAAAACGTATTTGAAAAAGTGATGGAAAACTTTCCTAACCTGGTAAAGGACATAGACATACAAGTCCAGGAAATGCAGAGTCCCAAACGAGATGAACCCAAAGATGTGCACACTAAGACACATCATAATTAAAATGCCAAAGGTTAAAGACAGAGATAAAATATTAAAAGTTAACAAGAGAAAAGCAGTTAGTTACCTACAAGGGAGTCCCATAAGACTATCAGCAGATTTTTCTTGTGTCCTCTCTCTTTCCTGATGAGTCTGGTCAGAAGGGATTAACACAACCAAGATTACTCAGACCAACAAAACTATAATTTAGAATTGAAGGAGAGACAAGGAGTTTTTCAGACAAGAAAAAGCTGAAGGAGCTCACCACCACTAAACCAGTATTACAAGATATGTTAAAGGGATTTCCTTAAGTAGAATAGAGACCAAAAATATGAATCAAAATATAGGAAAGAAAAAAATTCTCACTGACAAAAGCTAAGAGTAAAAGCAGTAAGTCAACCAATTATAAAGTTAGTATAAAAGTTAAAAGGCAAACATAGGAAGATCATGTGTAATTACAACAATAAGTTAATACACACAAAAGAAGTAAAAAGTAATGGCAAAAACAAATGTGGAGAGGGTGAGTAAAAACTGTAGTGATTTTAGAATGTATTCAAACTTAAGTAACCATAAATTTACTGCTATAAACATAGCATATATGAAGCAACTGGTAACCATAAATCGAAAATCTGCAAGAGATATGCAAGAAATAAAGAGAACAGAATCAAAACATGACACTACAAAGAGTCATCAGCTCACAAGAGAATAGAGCAAGTGACTAAGAATGAAACAGAGAATACAAAAACAACTAGATGATAATCATTTTAAAAGTGGCAAAAAATACATACCAATCACAAATTTCTTTCAATGTAAATGGACTAAATGCTCCAATCAAAAAGCAACATTTGGCTTAATATATAAAAACACAAGACCTGTACATATGCTGTCTACAAGAGACCTACCTGAGATTGAAAGACACACACAGACTGAAAGAAATGAAAATAGATATTTCACGCATATGAAAACCAAACAAAAGCTGAGGTAGTAAACTCATATTAGACAAAAAAGACCTTATAATGCCTGTAGCGAGACAAAGAAGTGCATTTCATAATGATAAAGGGATCAATCCATGAGAGGCTATAACTCTAGTAAACATCTACACATCCAACGTAGGAGCACTTAAGTATAAAAAACAGCTATTGCCAGATGTAAAAGGAGTTTGAAAAAATAATCATAGTAGAGGACTTTAACACACCATTGATATCAATGGATAAATCCAGACATAAAATCACCAAGAAACAGTGGCCTTAAATGACACATTAAACCATCTGGACTTAATTGATATTTTTAGGACATTTCACCCAAAAGCAACAAAATATACATTCTTTTCAAGTGCACATGGAACATTTTACAGGACAGACCACATGTTAGGCCACAAAACAGGTCTCAATATTTAAGAAGATGGAAATCATCTCAAGCATGTTCTCCAATCACAATGATTTGAAACTAGAAATCAATTATAAGAAGAAAACTGAAAAACAAGAACTCATGGAAGCTAAGCAACATCCTAATAAAAAATGAATGGGCTAACATAACAAAAAGATCAAAGAAGAAATCAAAAGATATGTTAAGGCAATTGAAAATGAAAATACAATGACCTAAAATCTAGGGGATACTGCCAAAGCAGTTCTAAGAGGGAAATACACAGCAATACAGCTTACCTCAGGAAACAAGAAAAATCTCAAATAACCAAACCTTACACACAAAGAAACTAGAAAATGATGAACAACCCAAAGTGAGTATAAGGAAAATATAATAAAAGTCAGAGTAAAGATAAATGAAAGAGTATAAAAAAGAAAGAAAGAAAGAAAAAAGAATAGAAAAGGTCAATGAAACCAAAAGCTCATTCTTTCAAAAGATAAACACATTTGATAAGTCCTTAGCCAGACTCATCAGGAGAGAGAGGACTCAAGAAAATAAAATCAGAAATGAAAGTGACAACTGATACCACAGAAATACAAAAGATTATAAGGAAATAATAAGAAACAATTATCTGCCAACAAACTGTACAACCTAGAAGAAATAAATTCCTACAACCATACAATCTTCCAAAGCTGAATCAGAAGGAAAGAGAAAATCTGAACAGATAACTACAAATGAAATAGAACCAGTAATCAAAAAACTCCCAACGAAAGCCCTGTACCAGATCAGATGGCTTCACAGAAGAATTTTAACAAACGTTCAAAGAAAAATTAATATTCATCTCTCTCAAACTCTTCCAAAAAACTGAAGAGGGAAGGCTCCTAAACTCATTTTCTGAGGCCAGCAGTATCCTGATACAAAAACCAGAAAAGACTCTACCAAAAAAAAAAAAACAAACGTATATGCCAATATCTCTGATGAACATAGATGCAAAAATCCTCAACAGAATATTAGCAAACCGAATTCAGCAACAGATTAAAAAGATCACACAACTAGAGCAAGTGGGATTTTTTCCTGGAATGCAAGGTTGATTTAATATCCTCAAATCAATTAAGGTGATATGTCGTATAAACAAAATGAAGGTTAAAAATCATATGATTATATCAACAGATGAAGAAAAAGCATTTGACAAAATCCAACATCCATTTATGATAAACACTCTCAACCATATATTAAAAACACACCATGTATTAAAAACACCTAATTAATACATTGCAAAAAGCTAATTTATAGTTCTAATTATTCCTTGCTCAGAAAGCTCTCGGAGTAGGCATTATTCTCATACTTTTCTCCTACCTGTGCTTTCCAAACTACCAGTCAATTCTAAGCAACAATAAGCCCTGACTCAGGGCTTTTGTTTGATACATATATATAGCAGGTGGTATCTATATAACAAGTTTTCTGTG
>NW_006494614.1:16448305-16500925 GCF_000325575.1 Pteropus alecto | reverse complement strand
TCTTTCAAGAAAAAAAAATATTTTAAAAACATCTCCTGTATTTTAGACTAGTAACTCAACAATCTTCTACTGACTTCTCATGTCACTTTTTATTTTGGGGACTAGGGGTACATCCTACCTCAAAAGATGTCTTCACAAATGTTCAAAGAAATATTGTTCAACAGAGTATCATTCATGTGGCATTTCTCAAACAATGGCTCCAAAATGTCAGTTTTATAACACTACAGCTATTATAGTTTCATTTTCAATTTAGAGAAATGATCAGATAATCGAATAGTATATTTCTCCAAAATGACTATGATCCATGGAACTAAACATTCATCCATTAACACGTGGCCCATTAATGTAGTTTTTTGCACTCTGCTCTTAAATATACAATCTCAAATTTTTCCTAATCTCTTAGATACACTAAAAAAAGTTCTCATTTCCAAGTAAATCCTGAACTGCAATAAGAAGTCTTAATAGAACATATTAAATATCCAATGAAAAACAAAACAAAACAGCACAATTCGAACTGTAGGAATTTTACCTTAATTCTTCTCTCGGTGTCATCTAATTTTAACTCTGCTGCAACCAGTTTCTTTGCCAAATCATCTCGTTCAGGAAGGTGTCTAGCTTCGGAGATCTTTTTCAGCTTCTGCAAGGAAAATTTTGTCCTAAATAGTTCACCTTCTGTATCTTTCACCCTTTTCTCAGTTGCCCGTTCTTTCTCTTGAGATTTTCTTAAGCGTTCTTTGAGTGCTGTAATCTCATTGTTATGACGAACAATGAGTTGTGAGATTTCATTTTCTGTATCTTCAAACTTATTCAGGGCTTTCTCCTGTCTGTATTGAAGCCTTTTCAAAGCCTTATTTTCTTTTAGCAGCTCAGCTAACTTGACCTGGAGTTCAGTTACTTCATTCTGCAATTCATTGATTTTTAGCAGTCTTGCAGAAAGAACTCGTTTTGTAACAAGATCGATATCTTTCCGAGGTGGCTCCCTATTGAGGCTCTGGGAGCGAAATCCCACTCGGACTCCCTTTCTGTTTGGTGGACCCTTAGGACTTGGTTTCCTAGGGGCTAAAAAAGAAACAGTAATAATGTAAAGTGAAAGCTGTACCAAATGTAGTATTATTTTTAATCCTAATACAAGTGGATCCACAACATTCTTATTTTGTTCCTTAACATGTAATTTTACAATATTTTGTTAAATAACAGATTTTAATTAAAGCTCTTAATGTAATGTTTTTATTAAGAAACGTTTGGAATTTTTAAAAGAGGTCAATAATATATGATATACCAATAGTTTATAGGAAATTATTTTACCTTGCTTTAAGAGATGGCAGTATCAGGCTTTAAAATTTTTAACTTTATAGTAAGATGGCAAATCAGAATTCAAACATGGACATCATCAGCATTAACATGGTGCCTACTAAACACTGGACAAAACATTGTATTATTCAAGTTATTTGTAACAAAATATTTGGGATTATTATTTAAAATGTGGAAATACATGTTTAATTAGACCTCTTTATTTTCAGAAACAAGATGACATGTTGTACAGTGAGAAGATTTGGGTCAGGGACTCATATTTACCACTTAATAACTCCTTGGGCCATTCAACGAAACCTTTGCAGGTCTATTGTCTTCACATACAGAATGAGGATAATGCCACTTATACAATTAGGTTGTTGTGAAGATTAAATAAAGTCTGATGTAAAACAAAGCTCCCCACAAACATTCTGTCAGTAATAAGAAGTTAATCCCATTTATAAGTGATTGAAAATGGAAAACACTTTGGTACAGATGTGATTCTAAATGTTTTCTCAGGGGCATTCTGTTTTGTGATGGTCATATCGAAAAAAATCTGACATAATTTGAAAACAAGATGAAAACTAAATGCTACATCCTAAAATATATAAGGATATGAAATCCTTAAAGTGTACATATTAGGTCAACATTTCACAAAAATTCAGAATGCAATTTTTACTAAAAGTTCAGTAAACTTAGGCCTCAATATAAGAACGCCTGCCCTTTAGAAGAGGATTCTGGATGTCTGCCACAGAGAATAATAAACTGTAATCTCCAAGGTGGCTGCAGTTTTTTCAAGAAGGAAATGTATTCCAGAGTAAAAAACAAATAAACAAATAACTAGAAAAACCCAACCTTTCCTTACCATCTCTCCAGCCATGAATACCCTGATTCTATTATGTAAATGAGCAAAGAATAACAAACAGTACTTACAATTTAACATTATAAAGTCTCATTAAAAAGATGGAAGATTATAAAGATTATATAGAAGGTGTTTTGAATGTATACCTATTTAGGATTCCAGCTCTATAAATGCTTCAAAACATCAATAATAAAATAAATGAGGGAAATAAATGAGGGAATATCGACTTGCAACTCTGAAACTACGCTAGCCAATATAGTAGTCACTAGCCTCATGTGGCTACTGAGAAATCTAAAGTATGGGTAGTCCAAATAGTTATGCCATAGCTGTGAAATAAACACTGGAATTTAAACACTTCAAAAAACAAAAAAGAATGCAGAATATCCCTACATGATGTTTTATATTCCCTATATTTTAAAAATGATATTTTGGACATGTTGGGCTAAATAAAATATATTATTAAAATGAATTTCGCCTGTTTCTTTTCCTAATGTGGTTACCAGATAATGTAAACTACACATGTGGCTTGCATTTGTGACCTGCATTATATTTCCAATGGGCAGCAATGCTCCAATTTTAATTTGGAGAGTCCATCATTTCAATTTTCTTTCTCAACATACCGAGTTAACAGTGTTTTGGTATCTATATAAAATATGTACTGAGCTCTTAGAATGACAGAAACTCTTTACATAAAATAATTATACATAAGTAAAGATGAATGTTAATAATTCCAAATCTCTGATCTTTATGTACAAAGTTACATTACTCAAACAAAATGTCCTATAAAAAGAAACTTGTTTTATTTGAAAAATTAAAGCCTATATAAGAATCAGGATAAATTTTCCCCCTAATATTTACTTCAGCTATTTAGACATAAAGGGCTTCCACAACCAGCTTTTTGATATCCTAAAAATCTGAATGTTAACTTTTAGCATCTTCTATTTATATAACTACAAACTGATTAATAAAAGTACACCTAACCTGAACTGAAAAATATTTCCCAGCTTTCATCTACCTTTTTTTCATTTTTAAAACTATCGAAATGAAACATAGTGCTAATAGGAGTGAGAAGGAAGATAATTTGATTGTTGTGCATATCATTCTTCATTTGTTCCTTAAGTCACCACCAAAAATATGGTGAGAAAATATTGCTTTTTTTCTTTAGGAGTTAAATATACAGCTCATTTAAAAAACATGTATTAAATATAAACTATGTATTACCAAAAACTCAAGATGTTTATATTACTGATAAAATAAGAAATATGTAATATGCAATCATGTATAACCTAAAAAAATAGAATATGTAATATACAAACATGCATAACCTAAACATGCATAACCTAAACTATTATTAAATTTTATCTTTATACATGTAACTTCTGATAGAGTACCATTTTTAAAAATAAAATGATGAAAATAAAAAGGAAGACTATGCTATTAAACATGCAAACTGCAAATTCAAGTGTTCACAATGCTGTTTTAATTACATTCGTTCCTTTCTTAGTTTAGTCTACAATGGTGATTGCAACTTAAACCAAGGGACATTAACTTGGTGTTTAAGGAAAGGTATCAGTTTGGTGCTGTTACTTGATCTAAGGTAGATAAATTACCACCGATTTTACTGCAGAAGACAATGCAAAACATAAAACTGTACAAGTAATATTGAAGACAATAACTGAAACATTTCTGGTGATTCTGGGACTGTTTTTCATAGCTTTTTCTCAATATCTTCTCAAATAAGATAAGGCTTAAGGAGTTCTGACTCCTTAATTGGGTGGCCTCCAAAACTGCTTCTGGGGAAGGAGTGAAAATTAAAGTATTCCTTCCAGTAATTCCCTAGGTATGCAAATTATTTCTTGGGAATAAATAGGCATATTCCAAGATTCAACCCTAAGGTCTGTTTGTTCTTAATTATGTAGCAAAAGTTTAATATCAGATCATGCTCTCAACCACAAAATCAAAACAAGAGGCCTACAGTGGGACAGATCTGGAGGAAGAGACCAAAAAACCTGCAGCATTGTATTTGCAAAAAAAAAAGAAAGAAAGAAAAAAGAAAGAGCGAGATCCAACTGTTAGCAGTACTGATACCCCTGGGAAGCTAGATCAGGGGTCCATAAAAAGGTTGCTTTCCAAAGGAACGTATATTCTTATGGATTTCCTAAAACAAATATTATTTTTCAAAGTAAAAATTCATGTAAGTAAATTTAATTATACTCCTGTTTAAATCTTTTCAATGGCTAATTATTCTCCCACAGAAACAATCAATATTATCAGTATTGGATTCAAATTGTTTTATAACCTGGCTCCCATTTTCCTTTTCAGATTCCAATTTTACAATTCCCTGCCTTGCAATCTAAACTCTCACCATTCTAAGCTACTGCTAACTGTGCTGCATGTATTAACACATACTGTAATTACCTCATTTACCATAGTCTATTTTTCCATGGTGTACTTGTCCTTACACATATTTTGTTACTAAGTAGTACATCGGGGTTTTCTTGACCAGAGATTTATTAAGATGAAGAAGAGATTTCTAGAATATTATCTAGTCAAATATGTATTAATACCTAGTTCCAGAATAGTGACATGTAATAAGGAAAATTATTTTTAATTATTAATCTTGTTTCCATTTATAACACAGTTTAATAGAAAACTGACTGGTAGTCTCAAGTCCCAAATTATATTCCTAGGTTTAATTTGAACTTTGGCAGTAAGCACTGTTACCTAGGGGAAGTAATTTCACTGAATCTAAAAAATAAAAAAAAAAGAAAAAGAAAAGCCACTTAACCATTTTATATCGAAGGCTTTCACTACTTTTTAAAAATGAAGACAAAGAAAGGTATAAAAGTTTTGATGTTTGTTTGTTTTGCCTTTACAGTACCTCACAAATCCTAAAAGCATTTATTTAGGAGGAAAACAAACTGAGAAGCCTTAATTAGGGTTCTTTCTTCTGTTTATACTATAACTGACTATAACAAAGGATAATAATGCCATAAGCAATTTACATAAATTTATAAAAATATATCCCCTTGAGAATGTAAACCAGCCTATTTACATGTAACAATATACATACTAATAGAAGAGTTTCATTCATGCAAGCTTTCCTTAAGCACTCGAAATCAATCTTCTAGGTCTACTGGGCTCTTTCAAAGAATGCTTACCTTGGTGATGCACTTGGCTATCTGAAATTTGTTTTTTAGAATTTTTTCCCTTAATACTTGTAGGTGAAGAGGGATTGACCAGCGATGACCGGCCAGAAGACTGTGGTGTAGTTCCAAAATCAGATGAACAATAACAGTAATGGTGTTTGCCTGCCTTACTTTCTTGGTCAGTATCTGGACTTCTTTCTCTTTCCCCCATGGTTTTCAAAAATAGTCTCTATTCACATAATTTCACAGAATTCTTTTTTTCCAGAAAAATCTATGACAAGCCTGAAGAGCATTTTTTAGAGTCTTTAGATCCTGGTGATAATATTCATGTCTGTGCAATTTGTTTCTCTATGTGTCTGTAGTCCACAATTCACATTAGCAACCAGAAGATATACTTTTTCCCCCTACAATTAAGGAAGAGGGAGGGAAACTCATGATATTTCTTGAAATAGAGATCTACAGTTTATTACAATGAAAGATACTAGAAGCAAAATAATATACTACTTATTTTTAAATGAGACTATAATTCATCTATATTTTCAGTTATTTACATATTTGGAGAACAGACAGATTGTCATAGCCAAGATAGAGAACATGTAAAGTACCTGACATATAATTGCTTCTGAATAAATATTAATTGAATTTGACTCCCTTGAATCTTAAGATTTATAATAAATACAAATGTTGATTTTAATAGGTGAGTAATGATCAAATAACCAGTTATTTTCTTTTTTTGGGAGGTAGAGGTGAGTAAAGAACAAGTCTGCTAATAAGAACAAAGAAAACATCCAAAAGTGACTACATAAAAATGTAAAACTAAAGTATGTAAAAAAAATCAAATTAAAACACTTGATGAAAAACATTTGCAACATGACAGAAAAATTCTTGCCACCTTTAGCACATAAATATAAACTTCATACTACCCCATATGAAAAACAGGAGGACAAAAGTTAAATGGACAAAATACATGTGAAGACCCATAGCAGGCAATACAAATGATAAACACATAAAAATATTCAACTTAGATACCATTTTTAAACTTATCAAATTATCAAAGATTTTTTCAAAACAACACTCCATGCCACCAGAATGGCTGTCAAGAAAAGATACACAGAATTTTTGAAAAAAAAGTTGGCAAGATGTATTACAACTTTAATTATGCTTTTAACCTTTGATTCAGTAATTCCATTCCTGGATATCAAGAAAATAATCTAAAATAGGGTAAAAGTTATGTGCAAATGTTTAATGCAGTACAATTAAAAAACAAAAGGAAGGAACCTAACTATCTAACCATTGTAGAATAATTAAAATTACTGTTAAAATCAATACAGCATATCATGCAACTGTTAGAAATGTTGACAAAACATCTGTTAACAAAGAAAATGTTTATACTCTTATGGCAAAGAAAAAATTTAAACTGGTGTATACAATAGGATATCAACAACACATATTCATTGAAAGGAGTAGTCTTCCTGTGTGAAGACTCAGGAACTGAAAAAAAATTGCAAAGCAAGGAATATGTATACTCCAAAATAGTGTCTGTCTGAGCAACATGAATTTTAGGTGATTTTATCTCTAATATATTTTTGTTTTCTAATAAAATTGAATTACTTTTATAATTAGACTAATTTTTTTAATATTTAGAAGAAACAAAAAGCTGATGAAATTAGTGTCAAAAATATAGTTCTAGTAATATATGAAAAAAGACATATACAAGACAGCACTAATATTATTCATTGCAGCACTACTGTGGTGGTAAAGGACTACAACAATCAAAATGACCATCAATAAAAACTGGCTACATATACCTAAACATCTATATAATAAATACGGTACTATGAAGCTATTAAAGGAATGAGGACTATCTCTGTATGCTCTCTGCAGTCTCGAATGATCTTCAGACTGTATAAAGAAAAAGATGAAGAAAAGCATGTATTGTATACTACCATTTATCAAATGGAGAGAATTATAAATATATGCATATAATTTTATGGAAATGTTCTATAATCTGTGCTGTCCAATACAGTAAGTAGCTGGGTACATGTAGCTATTGAACACTTGAAATGTGGCAAGCGACAAAGAACTAATTTAATTTTATTGAATTTTAATTAAAATTTTAAAAGCCACATGTACTGGTGGTTAGCTGATTGAAGAATACAGCTGTGGGGGAAGGGAGGAAACAGAATTTAGGGGCAGGGATTACAGCTACAGCTAGACTTCTTTGTCTATAATTTTTGTAGACTTTGGAAATTATAATTTTTAGAAATTAGATTTTTAAAACTCAATTACTGTAAATCAAAAGGAAATGAAACAAATCATTTTAACTACAGATACAGTTGGTGGCAAAACCACAAAGATTAACCAGTTCAGACTTTAAAACACAATGATTTGACTTTATATCCCTAGTGAGATATATCCTGACAAAAAAATAAGTGCAAAGTTGTTTTTCAACATGTGAAGAAACAAATATAAACTAATATGAATTTTAAAACTTTGTAGTCTGAAGTAGGAGTATAAGTATGAATTTATGATGGATTTTATATTTTTCAAAAAACTACTTCCTAGCTGTCCATTGAAAAGTCATAGAACCAAAGAACAAACCAATTGCGATGAACATTCCTAGCACATAGATGTAGTTTCTAAATACCATTTACCTTTAAAAGAAACTAGAGCTCCTCATAAAATATCTTATTCTATATCTGAGGGAAGAATCATACAAGATGAAATGAAGAATCTAGAAATTTGGTTACACTAGAAAGTAGGGAAACTATCAGACACTAGATAGATGTCAAAAGGGCTCAGGAACCAACTTGAAGGAGCTCCTATTAGCCAAAGATGCAATGGTTTCACTATCGATAAGAACTGTTATCGGCAAAGAATCAAAACACATCACATATGTTTAAATCCATTAGGCCATATGATATTTTAAAAAACTAATTTGTCACCTTTGGAAGATGCTAGGGATCCAACTAATTCACATTAAAATTGATATAATAAAGAGAAAAAAATCAAACATGTATCTTGCCTCTACTATTACCAGCTATATCTCAAAATAATAAAATAGTAACTAAGGGGAAGTATTTCTTTACAGAATTATTCTAGCTAATAAATAAAAAGGGAAATATTAGAATGATAGAATTAGAATATTGCCATTTTGTAGCCACTAATGAAATAATGAAGCTAGACAATGATCACTAATGGCTAGTAACACCAGAGAATAGAAACAAGCGGACACTGTGTGCCTCTAGATAGGACACAACAATACCTCTAAAGTAATCTGCTCCATCTATAAGAAAAATTAAATCTGATTCTGATCAAATAGCCAAAATGTAAATGACAATTTACAGAAAATACAGGAGACAGATGTACATGAAAGCAATTAATAAAATCCAGACTGTGGCAAATTCTATTAAGACAAACTGGTTTCTTTAACACATAAACTGCAAGCAAAAAAAGAGATGGGGGTGTATCTATATATTAAGAAAGTCTTAAGGAAAACAAACAATTATAATCCATGAACTTTATTTCAATCCTGTTGCAAACAAATTATGAAAAAGAACATTATAAGATAATCAAGAAAATTTAAACACAATAGATAATTATGTTAAGGAATCACAATCACTTTAGGTGAGGTAATAATATTGTGGTTATTTGAAAAAGGAATCCTAATCTTTTCAAGATATATGTTGAGATATTTCTGGATAAAATTAAATAATGTCTGATGTTTGCTCCAAAACAACCCAAGTAGGGGAAGTAGGTAAAGGTAGAGATGAAAGAAATGACTGGCTATGATAATAGTTTGTTGACTGGATGACAGAGATGGTAATATCTCTACTTCTGCATTTGTTAAAAATTTTCCTTAGTAAATAAGATTTTCTAAAAAGTTAAGCAAACAGACTTAGAACTTAGATTTTACTTCCTCGTGTATTAGTGCCTGTCAATTAGCTATTAGATCTGAAATCAGCACTTCCAAGGACAAGCACTAATATTTAAAAAATATGTAATATCAGCCTGCAGTCATAAAAGAAAATATTTACATATTTAAAAAACTGTCTAGAAAAAAAAGGATGATGAATTAGAGCAGTTAAGTGGCTCTACCACTTATTATTAGCTGTGTAAATCTGGAGAAGTCACTTAACTTCTCAATCTGAATTTGAATTTCAATTTTCTCAACTGTAAAATGGGAATAATAGTAACTTCCTTAGAGAATTGTTGTGATTAAAAGGGAGAATTCAATCACTACTACACAATAAGTACTCAGTAAATATTAACAATTATATTTACAATTTAAATTTACAAGATGCTCAGTAAATTCTGATTAACGTTCTGTCAAAGACTTTCAGTTTTAATTCCAATAATTAAAAGTTGATTATATGGTATATATGAGGATTATTTGATTTATATGCACATAGCATGAGTAGCTCAACCATCTAAGTCAGAGATGCCACCTAACTTTTCATGGCACGGGATAAGATTCCACATAACATAACCTGCCACTCATCTCTTACACATCAGGATTCTTCCTGCTCTCCAAATATATACATATAGCTAAAAAAAAAAAAATAAAAGCAAATATCCACTTCCTCATTATCCCCATTATCCCAATTCTCCTCTCCAGGACAACTATTTTAATGACTTACACTTTTATGCTTACGTATTTCTTGAATTAGCAATTTTAGGCTATGAAAGATGAGGATTTAATTCACACTTCATTTTAAATGGTTACAACATGCAACTACATGTTGGCTATACAAGATTTTTTCCTTAGAATTCCTAATTGTCCTTCTTTTCTAATTGAAAGGAAAAAACATCCTTCTTATCACTGATATCTCCAGCTTCTTAAATCATTCTATCTGAAAACTAAAATCCATTCCATTCTTCCTCTTAAAGACATTTTTCTTGGAGGACAATGATTTTCTATTCTAACTTAAACCAATTACTTTCTAGATCTGTTGCACCACTGTCATTCTCAAATTACTTTTATTGTACTCCTGTGTTAATTGACCATTTCTACTAGCCCACACCATGTCTTTATTAGTTTTCGTTTTACTAGTCCATATTTGCAAGCACCTTCTTAAGAGTATATGGGTTAGGAGATAAATGTTCTGAGTCCTTCCCTGCATGTCTGAGAATGTTTTTATTTTGCCCTCATATCTGATAGTTTTCATAGGTTCCAAATTTTAAGTCATTTTCTCCCAAAACTTTGAAGACACTGCACTGCTCCAATGTCTTCTAAACCCTGAGAGATGCTTGTAAGATAGTATTCTCCTAAAACTTTGAAGACACTGCACTGCTCCAATGTATTCTAAACCCTGAGAGATGCTTGTAAGATAGTATAGTCATTCTTTTACACATTTTTTTTGAGCTCTCACTACGTAGTAGTAATGAGAACAAAAAGTCCCTGCCTAATGAGCATATACTCTAGTTATGCTCATTAAATTCTCATTCTTTTATGGGTTATCTTTTTTTCTACTCCCTAGGAACTTTTAGATTTTCCCTCCTATTACACCAAAATTTCACAATAATGTGTGCAGGTGTGGGTATTTTTTCATTGATTGTGCTGCCCCTATCACTCCTTCTTCCTTTTTATTCTGGAAACTTGTATCTTAAGCACCAGAAACGTTATGTAACTTTTTTGATAACTGACTGTTTACTCTTTTTGAAACTTCTACTGGTCAAACAATAGAGCTGCTTTGTCTTTTTATTCTATTTTCAAAGAGATTTATTCAATCTAAACCAACCAGGTTTTCTTTTTAATTTGTGCAAACATCTTAAATTTCCAAGAACTTGTTCTTGTTCTGCTTTTTAAAAATAATTATTTTGTTCTTGTTTTACTGAGGCAATATATTTTCATTTCTCTGAAAGCACAAAACATTCTGTTTGTTTTAAAGTCTCTTTTGATCCAGGAATTCTCTATATTTCACATGGTGACAATTTTCCTGTTTATCTTATGCTTTTTATTTATATACTGCTGGTTTTATATCTTTGAAGGTAGTTTTTGGTTGTCTATTAATACTTAAGAAAGAAAAAGGAAGAATGAAAGGAAGCCATGTACATGTGAGTAGGGCTGGCTAACAGGTACACTCTAGTTTAGGATGAACAGCAGAGAATCAGCCATTATACAGGGACTCCCTAAAAGCTTGAAGAGGGATTATCTCCAGAAACAAATGTCCACTACAGCCACTCTCTTTAGTTTTGTCTTTGTTCTTATTTCCAGAAGAAATTACCTCTGTATGTATGATGGGAATGGGAGGTAGGAGTGAAGAACAGGAAGTATTAATTACACTGTCACTGTACATGGATTTGGGTAGGAAAGGAGGCAAAACCATGTCATTTTATATAGTTTTTCAATTATTCTTCTTTCCCTTTTTCAATCATCTTTTTTTCTTTGACTTTTTAAATCCCAAGATTCTCTGAGATTCTGATAGATATTCTGTTGGACACATGAGAATCTCTTTGCTGCAGTTCTCTCCTGAATATTTTAGGACACAGTCTTCTCTCTGTTCTAATCTGTTTCAACCATCATTACTATTTGTCTCTTTCAGAAATGTATTGTAATCACTCATCTACTGAGAGTACTCTATCATTCCTTCAATGTTATAAGTTTACTTTTTTTATTTAATATTATTTTAATGTTTCCAAGGAGAGAGAAACTATTATGGTCAGATCTACATCTTTAACAGCAAGTATGTTATTTTTAAGCCAATTATTCCTAAAATATTATTTGTACCCTTTTAAGACAACTTGATATAAGCAATTATTCTTCCAAAGTCCATGAAATACTATTCAATTCATGAACCCACTAGGCCAAATTACTGATAACAAAATTACTGATAACAGATGCCATTTTAGACAATGGGGAAATCAAGATGAGCAAGAACGCACTATGAGTTGTTTTAGGGTAGGGTCTGGTTTCTCCACCAAAGAGAAACAAGAAATACAATCACAATAAATTATGTATGTATCCTTTATATATTCCCTAAAAATATTACTAATTACATGAGAACACTTCCTTAATAGTGATAACAAATTCAAGAATAGCCCCCAAAACACAAGAGAATATTTTATCTTTGCCAAACTTCTGATTATTTAAGATCTATTAAATAAGGCATCTTATTTATTAAATAAATAACCTACATATACTTGTATCATGCTGTATTGTTACAATTCTTCACGAACACAAACAGGTATTCCTTAGAAAATACAGCAACTCAAAGATCTAAGCCTTCCTAGAGAGTAGAAATTTAGACACCTGTGAAAAGTCACTTTAAAAAACTTAGTCCTTAGTCCTTATAGAAAACATTGTTGCTTGGCTGACAAAGCTGTCAGAAAAACAGTTTAAACAAGCTAACAGGCAAACAAAAGGAAAAAAAAAAAGGACATAAAATATGAAATATAAGAACAAAAGAAGAAATGGATAAAGATGAGGTAAGGCAACTATTAGAATGACAACTGATAACTATTTTTCTTATAAAGTATAAACAAATAAAAACAAAGTACTATACCTTAATGAGATTGCATAATAATTTACACTGGAAGGACCCTGGGGGAATCAATCCTCTCTTCGCATAGATTAGGGAAACTAGGGCTCAGAAAAGCAAATAACTTAACCAATATCACAATTTATCAAAGATCACAGAGCTAAAGTTAGTACAATCTGAAACGGACTACAAGTTTTCTAACTCTTGTTATCTATTGTTGATATTTTGATATCAACAATCAGGTGAAAACTACTTCATCTCTGAAGCTACCTCCATTTGCATTTATCACATACTGTTGCTCTCCCCCTGCTAAAACTGAAGAAGCATTTCTGCTCCTTTTTAGAGCTAAACCTTTCACCTGTCTTCTTTCCCATACCTTCTCTCCATCTCAAGGGACTGTGTTCCTGCAATTGTGACCTCTCTATAGGATCATTCTTATCAACAAAGAGGCTTTAGTACAGTTGTTGCTTGATTCCATGTCCTATTGCATTTACAACACAATTCCTCTACTCCAATTTTCCAATAAAACTTTTTTGAAGAATAATCTATAATCTAGAATATTATCTCTTCTTCTCCAACCATTTTCTTCTGAATCCACACTAGTCAGGTTTTCATCCCCACCATTCCACTGAAATACCTTTCGTTAACATAGAAAATGACTTTTATCATGACTAGGTCTTATTTGTCCCTGACCTTTCAGCAGCTTTGGACAAAACTAACCATTCCTTTCTTACTTAGCTTCTACAGCCATCTGCTTTCCTGGTCTTCTTACTACCTCACTGACTATCTCTTCTCAGTATCCTTTGTTGAATCCTCTTCCTGATCTCTAAATGTTGGAATACACAAAGTACCTCATATTGGCCCTCTTTTTTTCCTTAGGTGATGTCAGCTAGACTTCTTTTGCCCGGACTTCCAGATACATATATCCAGCTTCCTATCTGACGATTCCATATGGGTATCTAAAAATCATTTCAAACTTACATGTCCAAAACCAAAATCATGATCCATCTCCTTTTTACTCCCACTCTTTCTTATTTTTCTGATCTCATTAAACAGCACCTCCCTCTGCTAAATTACTCATGTTGCAAATCTAAGAATTATTCTAGATTATTTCTTAAGCTCACATCCCACATCCAAACTATCTGTAAAATCAGATGGTTTGATCTCCAAAATATATTACATACCCACTGCTACTGCCCTAGCCCAAACCATGATCTTTTTCTCACTAGAACTCCTGCAAAAGCCTCCTGACACATCCTTAATTCCCCAGTCAGAGAAAGCTACTTGACAAAATTGGCATTGCTCTCCTGCTTAATACCCATCAATGGCTTTCCATAGCCTTCATATTCCTTAGCCACATCTGAAAACTCCTGCAAGATCAAGGCCTTCTACCTACTTCTTCATCCTTATTTCATGTAATTTGTCCCCTCATCTGCTTTTATAGCCTAAGTGGCCTTCTCTGTGGCAACAACATACCAAGCTTGTTGCCAAATCAGACTTTGCACTTGCTGCATTCTTTACCTAGAAGGCTCTTTCCGTAGGACTTCACAAAGATGAGTCCCCTTCTTTTCATCCCGTTCTTAACACAAATGCCACCTTCTCAAAGACGGCTCACCTGGCAATTCTATGAAAGTGAGCCCAGTGTTAGTGTTCTATTTTCTTCACAGACCTTGTTACTATTGGAAATAAACTTACACTTACTGTCTTCTACTAAATGTAAGACCTATGAGAACAGAAATCTTTTCTGTCTAGTTTACCACAGTAACCACAACACCATTTATTAATTTTGGAAAAATAAATTATTATTCTGTAATGCTATTCCAAATAAAATATTAATTTTTTTCTATAAAATTTGCCTTTCTGGTTTAAAGGAAATGTTAAATCTTCCCTCTTTAACTGCACAAGACTTACTTAAATCTCTAAAATTCCTAAGATAAATGTTAGCAAATCAAAAAATTTTACTTAGAGCCATGAGCATCATAAAGTTGGAATATTCTCACTGTCTTAACTATAAATAACTGAGATGAGCTAATAGGGCTTCAGACAAAATAAATTTCACCTGTAGTTACAACAGTAATTTCTACTTGATTAATATAAACTAATATAAACTAATCACAAATAGTTCTCCAGTTAATTTAATTCTGTGTGACCAAGAATGAATTAGTTAAGAGTTGTTCATCTGTTTCCTCTATCTATACAGGGGTAACATGATAAAAGCAAAAAATAAAAACTATACGTCTTGCCCAATTTCAATTCCTAAGAATTGTTTATTTTCTAAAAATGGCCAGGAGTGCTCTTATGGCAATGCTAGAAAACTTATCAAATCTCATGCTTGTCATTTTTCATCCAAAAACAAACTTTCTTTCTAAAAAAAAAAAAAATACAATAGCATAGGTCACACATAATGCATCAGAAAAAAGATTGCCGTAAGCTCCTTCAGTACCAAAATGCCTCCTTTATATCCAGTTTCCAGTGAATCAGAAAGTAAATCTAAGCTATAGTCCACTGTATATGGAATATCATAATGATCATCTGATTTGTGTTACTTTTAGAAAGGTTCTTAGTTTCAAGGGTAAAAAAATGTATCAAATCAAAGAACTGTTAATTTCTACTTATTTCAATGTGTTCAGCTTCTTTGTATAAAACACTGCTAGCTGGTTAGCTCTGCTGCCTGTAAGAGTTCACACAACAGGCACCTAGATGAGTTAAATAAACATAAAATAAGAGAGAAAGGAATAAGTAGATCACTCTTCTCAGAAAAATAAATAACTGAAGATGAGATAAAGGTAAAAACAACATTGTTTCGTACAAAAAAACTGCAACTGCTTTGTACAAAAGAAAAAAGAATTAGAAACAAAACCAAGGTTTTCCATTTCTCTATTTATATGTTCCAGGATGGTCCTAAGAATTTCCTTATCTTACATTGATTTACACAGTTACCTACTCTTGTTTAAAAATCAAACTATGTTTAGACTTCAAGTATGGTTTCCTGGACTCTAGATCAGATTACAGTAAATGCTAGACTAAAATTTAAGGTATAATCAGCTTCTCTTCAACAGCATTTAGAAACAATGAGTCAAATTAAAGCATCTTAACTACAGTATATATTCCCAAATGAAAACATCACAGACTATTTATTTATTCATAAGGAATTTACTGAACACCTACTAAGTGCTAGGCACTGAACAATAGATGAAGCTGAAGATAAAAAAATAAGCAAGACACAAGTGATCCCTTACTATTAAGAAACTCTAAGCCAAGAAGAGAAGGATAACACAAAAGTATTAATGATAAAATGAAATAAAGGAGGCTAAGTAAACTTGAAACTAAGATTAGAGGAAAGACAGGAGTTTGGAAAGGTTTCTAGAGGCAATAATGCCTAAATTGAGTCTTTAGGTATTAGCAGAGGTTAAGCACAAATATAATCTGGGTTGTGTGTTTGTATTTTGGCGGGGAGGGGTGGTAGATGAGGTTAGTAAAATAAGAGAGTTGGTGAGTGAAGACCCTATTTCAGTAAGAGGAAGCTGTGCATAAGTAAAAGCATGAGATAAATGTGGGATTATCACTAAACTGCAAATAGTTTACAACTGTGCTATTCAATGCAGTGGCTACTGAGCACCTGAAATATAGCTAGTCAGAATTGAGATATGCTGTAAGTATAAAATACACATGGATTTTAAAAATGTAGTACATAAAAATGAACATGAAATCTCTAAAATAATATTTTTTTAAATATTCATTATATGTTGAAATACCATTTTAGATATCTTGGGTAAAATAAAATATTAAAAATAATTTCACCTGTATTTTCTTGCATGGCAACTGAAAAAATCTTAAATTATGTATATGGTTCACATTATATTTCTAGTGGACAATGATAATTTAGAATGACTGCATTGGCTTGAGGTGGTGGGTAGTGATAAAGTAATAATAAGTCAGGTGGGATTAAATGGAAGAAACCATTACAAGAAGGATCTTTATGTCATATTGAGAAGTTGGCTCGAAACAAAGAATCTTCAGTAGAAATAAAATGATCAGATAGGACATTTACAAAGATCCATTTCCAACCCAATAATCGGAGGGCAAAAAGTCTGAAAGAAGATGACCAGCTGATCTTTAAATCAAGTGGCAAATAAATAATAGTGGTTTGAACTAAAAGTAGGGTAACTAGAGATATACAGGTCAGAATCAATCAGAAATGTTTATCAAGTAAGATAAACTGGATTTGGTGATGGATTAAATGTGGCATATGAGAGAAGAACCTAAATGAGTTCCAAAGTTTGGGGCTTGCCAAGTTGGGTGAATATGGTACCTATCATTCAATAGGATAGCCTTGGTGGTGATGGGTCAATATCAGGCAAATTCAGTTTAGGATGCCTGTAGCAAATTTATGTGGAATTACAAAAATCAGCTATACAAATTTGGAGCTAACTCAAGAGTTTCAGACAGAGATAAAAAAAAAAAAAAAAAAAAGGGTGCATTAGTAAAATATATATGGTGGAAGCCAAAACTACCAAAAGCCTGGGGGTGAACTCAGCCAAGAAAAGAACACAGAGTAAAGAGAAGGCATTAAACTGAATTATGAGAAAACACAATAATTAAATGGCAGGCAGAGGAGGAGGATTCCACAAAGTAGATGAATAATGATGGGCAGGAGAAGAATGAGAGGGGCTAGCATCTTTATCACAATGGACTTTTACTGTGTCTTACAGAATTACAGTTGTGTGATTGTTTAACAGAAGAGACATGTCTCTGACAAAAGAAGAAATCCCTTTTCCAAAGTCACCACTTACTTTTTGATATTTGAAATAACACTTTGCTGAGAAACGAACTATTATTTCCTATTATGTATTTGGATAAACATACAAGTCAACATGCGACAAACCAAAGTGAAACATGTAGAATAATAGTAATATAAAATTCAAATGTGAACTACAACTTGAAAAAATATAGATTAAAATAACCATGGTAAAGAAAGAAGAAAATAGAAAATAAATCTTTAGTACTGTGCCATTTTTTCAGTTTTACTGTTGTTTAAATGCATGTAAGCTCCTTCTTGCAAAACAAAAATTCATTTAAATGATGACTTTTAATCCCGAAGAGATATCTAATCCAAGTTCTTAACCTGAAGATAAAGGATGGCCATAAACATGTATGTGCCCAACCGTATTTTCCTAAGGAGGAGAGTCAAACTTTCTTCAGCCCTTTAAAGGGAGGGTCTAAGACAAAAAAAGATTTAAGGAAAATGCAATCCAATGCAGCCAATCAAATAGATTACACAAACCAAATCCCAATAACATATCCACTTGAACAAAACCATCCAATTTTTTTATCCCATTTACCAAAGTATAGGTATGAACATGTCAAAACAATCCCCACAATATCAACTATTCCCATTCCCAAATGGAAAAAAAGAATGACGCTAGTAGTTGGTTACGAGCCAGTAATTTACTTATTGATGTTAGTAATTTGTCCAATACTAAAAAGTGAGTAAGAGGGATTTAAACACAGGTGAACTGTGTTTGCTCTTCACCACTGTTAAACACTGTCACTTGGTCTTGCCAAATAAAACACCAAGGATCTAAGCACCCACTCCAATTCATCTACGCCAAGGCACATTTTTTTTTGCCAACTCTTTCCTCCTCTCATCCCTGAGAGCTGTGTAAAAAGTTCCTGTCCACTCCTAACAGTCTTTCCACTCTAACCAGTCTTAACCTATTTATTGTCCCTGAGCTATCCTCAGAGCCTCCTTCTCTTCCTTGGCCGTCCCCGCTTTCCCATCTTCAGTCTCCACAGGCCTCTAGGGTTTTCTAATAAAGCCTAAGCCCTTCTTTAGATCCTTCTGCAACGAGCTCCCTTCCGTCTCTTCCAGATCCTAATAACCGACCCTTCTCTAACTCCTCCTAACTTCCCAGTCCAGCACCTTACGGTCAACCTTCCCTCCTCCCGCCCTCTCCTAGCTGCAGGCTCTTACTTCCCCAGGACTTCCTTCTTTCTCCTCGCGTCCCCAAATCCTCTCCCATTCTTAATCCTTTCACTCCCCGCACTCTGCTTCCACAACTCTACTCGCACGCCCACCCCCATCCACCAACGCCGCAACGCCAACTCCACCACTTCCAGTCCGTCATACCTCGTACCCCCGCCCCCAACTCCCCAGTCTCTACACCCACCCTCAACCCGCCCCGGCTCCTCCTCAGAGCCGACGCGGCGTCCCGCCTCCTTGCCTTCTCTCCGTGTACTAATCTCCCCGCCGGGGCGCCCGCGTCTGGCCTCTAAACCGTAGGTGCCTGGCTCCTGCGGAAGCTGTGCAGGCTGCGGGGCGGGAGCCGTGGTCGCCGGGATGCGGGAAGTTTGAACACTGCCCTGGGGTAGGGGCGGGGACTGCAGCTCCAGGGTGGCAGCTGCGCGGCGACCTCGGCTCCAGGGTAACGAAGGCGGAGGCCCAGACTCCACTGCGAGACCGCCGCAGCCAATGATGCCCGTCCCGATTTCCCATTGGGTTCTGCCGCCAGATGGCCCTTTCTATTGGTTTCGGTGGGATTGGAAGGCGGGACTATGAGTACAGGAGAAGGCAGCCATTGGTTGACCGCTCCAGCTGTAGCGGCGACCAAGAGTAGGGAAGTCTTTAGCGCCGAAACTCAGGGAGGCTCGCCCGGCCATTTAAACTGCAGAGTGAAGCGAGATCGCAGGTGGTCCTGGGCCTCGGGTGGTGGGAGGAGGAGGACGAGCGCACGGAGGGGAAAGGGGGGCTCGTGAATTACAGAAATTGGCAACTGAGTAATTGAACACGTTAAAAATTGTCTCGAATCTCTTTTGGTAATAAATTTTAAATTAGAAAAAATAAAGAAATACGAAGCTAGCTACTTTTCGTTCTTAGCCCCGAAATTGCTGAATTTCAAGATGTGGAATTAGTATACTAATGCTCCCGCCTCGAGACCCCGGCCTTCGTCAGTCACGAACGCACCGAGGATTGGGCCTGAAAGTGATTTTAGGTTTCGGAACAAATTTGGAGTAGAATGACATTTGAAACATTTGCACACAAAATTTTAAAAGGAAATGTCTGTGGTGCATTAACATATCGAGAGCTGTTGTATGAAATATTTTCCCCTTTAAAAAAACTGACAGTGCATTACACGGCATTAATTGCAGGAGGCAGAGAAGATTAAAAAAAAAAGTGAAGGTTATTTTAAGCCTTCTGAGCCTTCTGATCATCAAAATGGCTTAACGCCGCACTGCGCCATTCTCGCCATTGTTAATTTCTCGAGAACCGGGATTTACCTCCATGCTGCAGAAAATCCAATTCTTGAAGGCAAATATTTTCTAATCAATCTTCTGACCGTGAATTACGGTAATTCAGTTTCTTGCTTGACCTTGTTTTCCGAACTTTGCACTCTTTCAAAGCTTTCATTTTATCCTGTCAATATATTTTACTTCCAGTTACAGACTAACCCACCTGAACAACACTGCAATTAAACGTAATTTTCTGTATGCAAGATCTAACTATCGGTAAAAGATAGCGATCACCTGTTGGTGACAAATTAACATGAGTAATTCCTAAAATTGCACTGAAATAACTTTTCATCGGTTTGTTTAAATCTGCTAATTCCCTTAATTAAAATAACTCACTAGATATTGACTCAGAGTTAGTACTGTGTAGTTTAATAAACTCACTGGTGGATTACTTTTAAATAGTTTTTAAAAAGAGTCAAGAAACATGCTGTATTTAGGTGAAAAAACGTCTATCCCCAGAGTCAAATGGGGGTTAACACTCAAGGACAGCTGAGAATGAAACTATATTTTATTCAGCACTCAGAATACGCTAGGCAGTATAATCTTATTCTATTTTTACTCATTCTAGACAGGTATTGTTACTCATCATTACACCTGAGGAAAGAGATTCAGAGGCTAAAGAATTTACAATATACTAAAGGGCCAACATTCAAGCCTACCTCTGCTCAATTCCAGGTTTCAAATTGAATGCCTTTAATGTATTTCACCTACAGCTTAACAGAGTTGCTGTAAAGCAAGAAAGTGTTTAAAAGGTTGTCTAATTGTATGTAATACATTTTCAAGATCTTTTAAATGTGCATTTTTTTTTATTCACTTCATCATATTTGGAAAAACAGCCACTATCAATTCATTTGACCTTGAATAAAGACCAAAAAATTATATAAACCTACAGAAGTAAAAACCAGTTTATTGAACTATTTTAAAAATGTTATTCCAAAATATGAGAATAATTTCAAGTTTTAAATGCTTTTACATGGTTTGGATATAATCATTTTGACAGGATTAGAATTTTCTAAGATAGCATTTGCCATTTCGTTTCATGATATACTACATAGGATTTGGCTTTTCAGGAAGAAAAAACAGCCAACAAACTACATTTTTATATTTCTGTCATCTGAAATTACATTTAACAGGAATTAGCCTTCTTGTTTTTAAAGATTATATTTATGAAAGAATTATACTAATAATTATCAAGCACTTCGGAGTATTATTTTTAATATTCCTGGGATTACATTAATGTTATATCTCCAGATTTGTTATATTGCTAACTAAATGTTTAGTTTCTACAGGGCTTTGATTGCCTTGTTTTATGCTATGCGGTGATAGTATAGATAATATTAAAATCTTCCTAGAAGTGCTTAGCAATAAAATTATTCCCATTTTCCACATGGGAAACTAAAGAGTTTGAAAATTTTGTTATGATTTATAAAATTAATAGGCAAAGTAATAAGTAGACTTTCTAACTGTAGACAATCCAGAAATTACAATAACTATAATTTTAAAGGGATATATTACAAATAATCATATTTGAAAAGCACTCCAGTATAAATAACTATCCTTAGCTAATGTTCAGATGTCCATTTAATACCATTCTGAAAAAAAACAAGAACAGCACTGTAACAATTTTATATACTTTACCTAGATATATGATAGGTAATACAAAATTCAAAAATTTTAAATCTAACTTTTTGATATCCATATTGCTAGAAAAAAATTAAATTTAATAATAAATTGTAGGTAAATAGTAGGTTGTCAGCATATAATAACTTTTAAACAGCCTAATATGCTAGGTATTTAAAAGAAATTTAATGGCTTAGGAAAACTTGAATTGGGTGTAAACCAAAAATGGAGACACAGAAAGTGGTCTGCTCTTATATAAACAAATGCAGTCTTTTGTATTTGTTTATATTTTGTAACCAATGTACCGTATACTTGAAATTAATAATAAAATTTAAAAAAACCAAATATAGTCTAATTGTTATTGTTTGCCTTTCAGTATAGAAAGCTGATAGATACCCTTTGATTACTCTGTTTAAAGGATAAATCTTTTTTGGTCATTTGATGAAACTTACAAGTTATTTTGTTAGTGGAGTAAAAACTATTGAGATGTTTACGAGTATTTTTCTTTCATAATTGTTAAGTAAATCGTTAATAGTTTTTCAATGTCTTGGAGTTTATTTGAATGTGCTAGGATTTTGCTTTTGTTTTGCCTAAAAAGAACTAAACCAAAAGTTGGTTTAAGCAACTTTTTAATACATTTTCAGATTTTGTTACTCCACAATTACATCTCTAAGGAAACTGACCTACAGATCAAATTCTATCTTCAAAGCAGTAGGATAGCATTACAGAAAACCATAATTCTATTTGTATTCATATTTTTAGATTTGAAAGAGAGAATTTCAATACAAATTTCTTAGTAGACAACTGCCTATTCTCAACTGAAAATAAACCACGGGAGACTAAATTTTTAATTGATAATAAATATGCTAGGTAAAGAAAAAGTAATTTTCCTACTTTGGAGTCCTAGCATTATAAAATAGCCATCTATTTCTCTAGTGAAAATAGGAAAATGGCATAGCAGAATTGCATTGAAAAATTTCAGAGTGAGAAACCTCCATTCATTCATTAAATACATATTGAGTACTTATTAGGTATCCTCAGGGAATACAGGGATGAAAAATGAAGTTCTTGTTGTACAGCTGCTCACTGTCTAATGAACAAGAAAGATGAATTTCTGGGATTGCAGGTACTGTGTAATAAGGGAGATTATAAAGGTATGCCTCGGGTGCTAAGAGAGCTTAGAAAAGGATTCAACTCAGCCCTGTGACCCAGACATGCTTCCCAGAGGAAGTAATTCTTGAATTACAGTTTATGCCACATAAAAGCTAACCAGAGTAGGAAGATATTTAAGGTAGAAACAAATCAGTATATACTCAGGCATTAGAAAAGCACAGCAAATAGTTTAGTAAAACATAATAGGGGAATATATGATGGAGAAAGGTGAGGGTACACTGAGAGAGGGAGCGGCGAGAGATACGCCCCAGAGAGGAGGCAAAGACTATATGTTTAAAGAACTTTTTAAGAAGCTTATATTTAATCCCAAAAGCCATATGTAGTGACTAATAAATTTTTGAACAGAGGATTAATATGGTTTGATCTGCATTTCAGAAAGATTATTCCAGTGGCATCATGCAGGGTGAGACTAGAAGCAGAAAGGTCAGCTAAGACCTTCAAAACTTCAGGAAGGGGACCAGTAACTTAAAAGGAAGTAATGAGGAAGGTCTGAGTCAAGTAATATCAATTGAGCATTTTCTATTCCTGGTCCCGAGTTTACAGTTTTACATACACATTTTAACCCTTGCTATAACCCATTTTAATCCTTACTACAACTCTATGATATAGTATTGTTTATTATTATTATTATTATTATTTTTTGGTTACAAGTGAAGGCTGCAGCTGAAAGAGGCAAAGTGCTCTGCCCCAGGTTACAGTTAAGAAATAGAAGAGTAGGGATTTAAACTCTTATATGTGACTTGAGGACCTGAGCTTTCAACCCCCCGTTTTTCAAACTGGTTATAACTCATTAATGAATCATCCAATCTCTTTATGGTTTATGACTACTTTTTTTTTTAATGGATACAGAGTAGAATAGAAAATGTCAGGAAGGAAAAGTATCATTTTATGAAACTTTTATATATATACATATATATATGTATATATATATATATTTACTATGGCTCAAAGTAAAAAACATTTGAAAACAACTGTAATATTTTATACTGCAATCGTAGTGAGGAAAGAAAAAAATGGATATGCGCTACCTGGGTTACAAGACTGGGTGGCTGACTGTATGTGGATTGTTTGTGGTAGGATAATAGGGGGAAGAAGCAGCCTGGGTTGACCCTAAATTCCTGGCTAAGACACCTGGCATCTTTCACCAATACGAGTCCAGAAGTGCAAGTGTGAAGGAAAAGACAAAAATAAGCAGTTTGGGGAGGTTTGGAGAAACATGGTGGAATGAGAGACGTCTCCAGATCTTTCCCCTTGAAACAACAATAAGCTTAACATCTAAAACTCAACAAAAAACACCCAAATTGCATACCAGCAAGTCTGAGAATGGGATCTGTGCATAAGAGCTATTACAGGTTAAAAAAAAATACTAATAAGTAGTTTGGGGACTATGTTTGAGATATCTTTGGGACATCCAGGTGAAAATGAAGATGGCATTTATTAGGAAGTTAAACATACATTTCTTACATGACCTAGTAATTTTATACCAAGGTATTTACACAGGAGAAGTTAAAATATATATAAAAAATACTTTATCAACGGTGTTTAAGGCAGCTCTATTCATATAAGGCACAGCAGGTAACAACCTAAATATCCATGATCATGAGAATGCTTAAAACATACTACAGTAGTCCCCCTTACAGTTTGGGGACTACTATACTCTATACTAAACACGCACACACACACTACAGTCCGAAAATATTAAATGGAAAAGTCCAGAAAGAAACAATTCACAAGTTTAAATTGTGTGCTATTTTGAGTAGCGTAATGAAATCAAGAGCTGTCCCACCTGGGACATGAATCATCCTTTTGTTCAGTGTATCCATACTGTATACTCTACCCACCCATTAAATAACTTAGCCATGTAGGTTATCAGATCAACTGTTGCGGTATAACAGGGCTTACATTCAAGTAACCCTGATAGTAGCCTAACACTATGTCACAATGACTACATCATTGACCTCACTTCATCTCGTCACACAGGCATTGCATCATCTCACATCATTACACGAGAAGAGTGAGTGCAGTACAAAACAATATTTTGAGAGAGATCACATTAATATATTATTACAGTATATTGTCATAATTTTTCAATTTTATTATTAATTTAAGTTAATTAACAGTAAGTTAATCTCTCATGCCTAATTTATAAATTAAACTTTATCATAGGTATGTATAGGAAAAAACATAGTCGTGTATATAGGATTTGGTACTATCCACAGTTTCAGGTATGCACTGGGGTGGGGTCTAGGAACATATCCCCCAGGGATAACTGGGGATCACTGTATATCCTTAAATTGTTGTGCTGGTCATCAGTAGAATTAACTACTGATCAACGTGGATGAATTTCAAAGACATGATGCTGAGCAAAAAAAGTCAGAAATGAAAGAATGTATTCTGTATATTTCCGTTAATAATTCAAAAAGAGGCAGTTAATTTATACTGGTGAAAAACAGAATCATCAGCTATGGGAAAAGGAGAAAGGACTAACTGGAAGAGAATCAAAGAGATTTTTAGATGATTTAAATATACTATGTCTTGAATGAGGTGGTAGTTAAAAGAGTGTTTCCTTTACCAAAACTAATAAAAATCTATAGCATTTTTATTTGTATGTGAACTTTACCTTAAAAAAGGCTTCATTTATTAAAAAACAACAACAACACAGTTTTATATAATAGAAAAATTATATACGTAGAAGTAGACCTGGCTCCAAATATTGTTGGATCCAAGTACTCAATGTCATTAAAATTTTGTTTTTTCTTTACCTCTTCCATGTACTTTACTGTGTGTTGATTTTATATCAGGCAAGTTTTCCCTGCCGGGTATGACCACCAAAGCTCCAAAGTTACATTCTATTCACCTAGCAACTCTATTAGAAAAAGAACACTTCTTTTCTTTTCAGCAGAAATCCTGGTACCAACTCTGATTGCTCATACCTGAATATGAAGTAATTACTGTGGCCAAATGGTTGCTTGGGGTTGGGGAGGGGGAAAGGTAGTAACAGTCACCTGAAATTTTATGTTCTCCCAGAAGAGTTGAGAGAGGTGGTTCTCCAGAGGAAAACTGGAATGTTACTAGAAGGAATACTGGACAAACCCAATAGATGTCCCCAACCGTGATAATGGTAACTTTATTCAATTGGTTCATAGACCAGTCTGGTACACTTGTTTCTAAAATTCATTTAAGAAAAACACATGCAATTCTAAGTTTTCCAGTCTGTACATACAGATAAACCACTTATATCAGTGCAAAGTTGAACTGGGATAGTGCCAGTTATATGCCTATTGCTTCTCAGATCCTAGCTTGCCTTTCTATATTCTATTATGTGACATTGGGGCTAGTACTTGGCAACTATATTTCCCAAACTCCCTTGCTGGTTGGCTCACTCTTAGGTTCTGCCAAAAGGTATTAGGGAAAGGTTGGAAGGTGGGAGTTAGAAAAAAAGAAGTTTTTTGGTGTCCCTGTTCAGTATTATTCTAGCAGCAGAAGTCGGCTTTCGTCTAACTTTGCTGCCCCTAGGACTACATTTCTAGAGCTATCTCCTAGGGGTGTGGACACCAGCCCTGTGGGGTCCTTTCTCTGAGTGTCGAGGTTCAGGGGCCTCCATCTCTATTCTTTTGTTCCCTTAATCATAAAGGTTAACTGCTTGCAGCAGTTACAAATATCTGGGTTATCTTAGTGTTCCCTTTGTGATCTTTCAAACTTTCAACACTTAGGTATCCATTCTCTATCTTAAACATCTTCGGTTTAAACCTAGTGTTATTTCTCTTTTCTCAATAGTATCCTGACTGAACTAACAGTACCTTTAGCCAGATTTTGGAGGTGAAGGTGAAATATCCACTTCCCTATATGTTACTCTGTTAGATGGGTCCCAGTGAATAGTTACTTGCTGTTATAGACTGAATGTTTGGGTCCCCCAAATTCATATGTTGCAATCTAATCCCCAATGTGATGGTGTTAGGAGGTGGGGCTTTTGGGAGGTAATTAGGTCATGAGGGTAAAGCCTTCATGAATGGGGTTAATGTCCTTATAGGAAAAGGCCAGAAAGCTAACTCTTTGTTCTCTGCCCTGTGAGGATACAATAAGAAGACAGTGGTTCATATGTACAATGAAATATTACTCAGCCATTAAAAAAAATGAAAGCCTACCATTTGCAACAACATAGATAGACCTAGAAGTTATTATGCTGAATGAAATAAGTCAGACAGAGGGATAAATACTATATGATTTCACTTAAATGAGGAATCTAAAGAACAAAAAGAACAAACTAATCAAAAACAGACTCACAAATATAGAGGACAATGTGGTGATGGCCAGAGTGGAGGGGAGTTGGGGGGCTGAGAGGACGGGGTGAAGGAATAAAGAAGCACAAATTAGTAGTTGATAGATGGTCATGGGGATAGGGAGCATGACATAGGGAATGCAGTTAGCATTAATGTAATGGCTAGGTAGAGAGCCAGAGGAGAGAAAGAACAATTAGGGAGATTATTTTATAAACTATATAGATGTCTAACCGATGTACTATTACTTGAAACTAATAATAAAATTAAATTAAAAAGAAGAAGAAGAAGAAGTCATCTGCAAAACAGGGAGTCTTCTCACCAGACACCAGGTCTGCCAGCATCTTGATCTTGGACCTCCCATCCTCCAGAACTCTGAGAAATAAACTTCTGTTGTTTAAGCCAGCTGGTCTTAGAATTTTTTGTTATAGCAGTCTGAACTGATGAAGACACTTGTTATGCCCAGATGTTTTATATAATTTAGTCACAGTGCTCTCAGTTCTCTTGCCTTAAGGATACAAAAACAGTAGAGAGCTCGCCTGGGATGGATCTGAGTAATGGTCCCATGCTACAGTAAGACACTATTTTCTCTGACAGCTCCTGATTGAAATACCAGAGCTTAACTCTTTTCCCCTTGGAAAAGTTTTTTCCCATGAGGATTCTGAGGTCTATGACTCAAGCTGAGATCCTCACTGCATGTAAGTAGCATCTACAATCTATATAGCTCAGTGCTGAGGCTAATGAGTTGATGGACTAGGCACACATGCCTAGAATATAAATGAGAAGATTGAATGAGTGTGCTCATTATTAGATTTGTAGCCTACATTATTACTCTGCCCCCCGCCCCCAAACATAAACAACAGCAAAAAAACAAAAAACAAAAATTTTAGTACCTTCCAGGGAGCAACTAACACAGTAGTGACCAAACAAGTATCAAAATGGCTTTGAGTATGAGCTTATATTTGTGTAGCATTTTGCAGAGCACTTTTGTTAAGATTACTTCTATTTGATTTTAAAACAACCCAGAGAAATAAGAAAGGCAGATATTTTCCACTTTTAACAGATGAGGAAACTGACCCTGAGGTTTCAGATTTGTCTAATAGGAATATAATGTGAACCACATATTTAATTTTAAATTGTCTAGTAGTCACATTAAAAAACGTTTAAAAAGTGAAATAAATTTTTACAATATATTTTTAACAATATATCTAAAGTATTATCACTTCAACATATAATCAATAAACATTATAAATAAGATGTTTCATTTTTTTTTGTACTAAGATTTTGAAACTTGGTTTATATTTTATAGTTATAACACATCTCAATTCAGAACAGCCACAATAGTCACATGTGGGTTGTGGCTACCCTTATCTGACAATATAGGGTTAGATTATGTACCCAGAGCCCTATAACAGGAAGTAGTGGTCTGGCAACCTAGAGACCTGAATTCCAGACACAGCTCTGCCTCTTACTGGTTGTGGGACAGAGCACAAGGCATCCATCTTCTTTAAAGCTTGGTTTCTGGTTTGTTAAAGCAAATGGCATTATCGGATGTCTTTACCAACTTTCCCACCTACCCCCCAGCCTTTCTGCAAATGAAATCTTGTATGGAAACATTAGGAAGCATATTTAAAACATAAGAGCTGCTTCTCTCTTGAAGGAGGTATGGCAGTGGGGAGTGAGGGGCACATGTGGATTACAACCTGTTTAGTATACACATGTATGTGTGCACACACACACAATCATATTCTGAGGTGGCTCTGATGAACCCTTTGGGCATATGTGAAAACCCTTGGAGAAAATCATCTTTAAGATCTCTCTCGTTTTAACAATGTCTTTGATTCAGTAAATAAAATTCCACTTAGGAATGTTGACTCTTGCAGCCAGTGTTTAGTTTAAGCTTTAATCAAGGAAGAGAAAGTACTATTGTAAGTCTAGTACTGTCCACAGACATTAATATATAGGTGTCTGACTCATATTTTTAGTTTCAAAGGTCATCAATTTGTATAAATGGAAGGAGTCTTTATAGTCAATTACTCAAGTGGTTTTCCGATTTTTTTCCCCTTCATCCTATTTGAAGCCTCTCTTCAAACAGTACCCTACACAGAAATGTAAAATACTCTGATAGAGTCAGGGCGGCCCTGCAAAGTTCAAGTGGATGAGAGGAGATAGAACCCTAACAGCTCAGCAAGTCCAAAATACCCTCTTCCAGAGTAGCCCCCAAGAATCCTCTCTCAAAACACCAAGACAAACCAAAGAGGAAACCGAGGCCCAGTGAGATGCTCAAAGTCCAACCACTAGTTGTCAGAGCTGGCATAGAATCCAGTCACTGAGATGCTGGAGCTTGCTATTACTGGCTCACCAGAGCCAATTGTTACATTTTCAGAAATTCTGTCAGTCAGTTGACATTACATTGGTACCTGGAAATCAGGCATCTGGAAAATATTTATACCACAGAAGTCAGCAAGTGCTATAAATCAGCGCTTTCCCTAGAAAGCCAGTTGCTAAAGTTTTACCAGCCCACCTCCAAACACAGGGGTTCTGAGTCCAGATCTCTATACACTATGTAGCAGCCTGAGAATAAATACACTGCTTTTGATAGGAAACAAAATTTTAAATTAATAAAAAGTTTAAAATAAAGTAAAAAATTGTGTCTGTTCATGAAGAACTTAATACCTAAAATAGCAATTTTTCTCAATATTTATCACTTTCTATTGTCCTGTGGGTACTGTTTCATTTGGTTCTTTCAAGCTGTTACTTGGAGGCTTCAGCTACTTCGGGGATTGATTTTTTAATGTTCGGTGAGCCAGGCAGGTCAAAGCTTTAGGACATTAGTTAAAATTAAAGCCTAAACATAAAATAAGGAGAACATAAAAGAAACTCTTGAAACTGCTGTTTGAGTAGTGAATGATCTGATATACCTTCTCTCTCAGTCTCCTTCTGGTTCTATTTCTGGCTAAGAAGGTATTAAAAGGTCGGTATAAACAACTGCTGGTCTCCAAGCTTCTCTGTTGGCCTCGTGCCTCCTCCTATTTAATCCTCCCAACTGAACTTCTGATTCATAGTCTTAACAATGACCCTTTCCTTCTGTCTCTCCCTCCCCTCCCTTCCCTGCTTTTCTTACAGTCCTTTGTGGTGCTGCTGCAGCTCTCCTCCCAGGCCTGCTTGGGCATGCTTGTGATGTCAGATGCTTGCACTTCAGCCGTCCTTTTGTATCCATGGTGATGGATGAAAAATAAGCTGCTTTGCAGTGATCTGAACTTTAATCTATTCAAATGATGCATGCTTTATTACTCAGGTGACTTTTCCTCCTAATACTTGAATTATTAAAGAGGAAGTAACATGCTTCCTTTTCCCTTTCCTTCCTTTTTTTAAAAACCCTTTATGCCTTGATAAATTCAAATTTTCTTCTTTGATCTCAGCATCTGAAAATTTTTTCTTGATAGTCAAATCCATGGGAAAATAATTTCAGAAAAATGATTCCAAAGTAATAGAAATTATAAAAGATATTATCTAAAGTTCCTTCTCACTACATCTATATAAGTAACTTGTATTAGGCTAAGTAACGCATGGAGGACCCACATATGACAAGAGAAAACATGACAAAACTATGAAACATTTACGAAGTAGTGTTACCAACTTAACACCAGTGGTACTTGAAATAATGTTAGTGGTCTATACACATACGTTAAATAACTGGCTTCAAACTTTTCTGAATTCAGTCAGGAAAGAGAAAATCTCAGCCCGGTGTAGTCTTTAGCACCTTGCTAATACTTGCTAACCATTAAAAAAAAGAGAGCAGATTTTTGTACACAAACTTTGCATGTAATAGTATTTAGCTAAAATGTAATATGTTTAAATTCTATGAACTTTCATAGTTGCTTTCCATTTATAAATGACACTAACTTTCCAGTGATGTAAAATTTCCTTGTATTAAAAAAAAGATGTAATCACTACTGTAAGTGATACAAACAAATAGGAAAAATGATAAAGCAGTAGTCATGGGAAACTACAGTTGTGCTACAGTAAACAGCCAAGACCCTGTATATCTTTCTGGGTCTGGAAGAGTAGAAGTGGGGCATACATTTATATACTTTTCTTAAGTTAAATATTATCTCTCATTTTACTGCTTCAACAGTCTGGACATCCAATGATCAATGTCTCCAGAGATTAGTAAACCTTGGGGGAAAATAATGTTATATGAAATATCTAGAATAGGCAAACTCATAGAGACAAAGTAGAATAAAGGTAACTAGGGCCTGGAGAAGGGAGAATGAGAAGTTAATGTCTAATGGATACAGACTTTCTGTTTGGGATGATGAAATGTTCTAGAAATAGACAGTGGTGACAGTTATACAACATTCTAAATGTACTTAATACAACTGAATTGTACTGCTAAAATGGTTAAAGTGGTAAATTTAATGTGAATGTGTATATATATGTATATTTACCACAATTTTCTAAAATATTGCAATTTTTAGCTGATGTTATCCTTAGTGAAAAAGTTTTAGTGAACTGACATCAGTAGAAACTAGTGATGGGTGAGAATCTGGCATTAGAGTTTAGTGAAGCTGACATGCACAGGATGTCCTACCCGAAAATTCAAAGGCAAAGCGGACTTGTGGCAAGTCCAGGCTGTGGCTAAGTATCAGTAACTGTGCAATTCATTATATTGGATCCTGAGATAAGAACAAGGGACCTGGCTGTGTAGGCTCGAGTAAGGAAGTATGAGCTCACTTGTCTTTTTTTGGCATTATGCAACTCTCTTCTTATCAACTCATAGTGGCCAACTGCCTTCTCTTAGTGACAGGACAAGAGTCATGGTATCTGGACCAGGTAGCAGAGTAGGGAGAACACAGTAACAATGTCATGTTACCTGGTCCAGTCTATAACACCGAAATTAATAATTGGGAACAGAAGCCAGATAAAAAATAAAATTTTCTAGTGATAAAGACAATATATTTTCTAACAACAACAGTATTTAAAAAAACAATTCTAATATGAAAATTGAAATAAAATTGGTGATATGAATTGTAAATTATATAATATAATTAATATAAATTAGCAAATATGATTAATGAAAGAAAAAAACTCTTCCACTGGGGCTTATTAAAAAATACACAACCAACCTTATTACTATCAACCATCACATTAGGAAACTCCTCTCTTCGCCTTCACTTCACCAAAGTTATGGCCTAGTGGGTGGGGGTGAGGGAGGAAATCCAAGAGAATAACTCAGAGATTCATAAGATGCCTTGAAGAAGAGGAGACTGGCATCTTGCTCCCTGACTGATCCTTGCTAAATTCTAGCCCCTTTGAAACTTTGTGCTGCTACTGAATAAAACAATTGACACAGTTCTTGGAAGTTTTCCATTGTTCATATGGCACCCATAGTGACTAATGTCCATTTCCAGTCTAGAAATTTCTGAAGGTGGGAGTAGAAAATACATTGCCAATAAGGCTTAAAGATAACATATGTAGAAGATGAGGGCTCCTGCCCCCAATCTGGTTCACCATGACCTTAAAATGACATGGCAAGGATATCTTAGGTTTCATGATTCTATGTGAAGGAGTGGGAAGTCAGAGGAGAAGCAGAAGAGCACGGGGCTGCCTGGGAGGCTGCTAGGTAGTAGATGCACATTCAAGAGAAGAAGCTGGGAGGATGAACTGCTGGTTGACCTGAGAGAATGTAGTTTGGCTCTCTCTTCCTCACAGCAATAGGGAACCTGGGTCAATCTGAGCATTGCTCCAAGGGAACCACATTTCACCTGCTTGGAGGACCTCTCCTCTGAGACACTGGTGTCAGACATGAACATGCTGAACCAGAGTGAGGCCAGTGATTCTTCTTCACCTCTAACCCTGTTCACTTAAGAAGGTGAATGAATGCCTTCCCTCTCCCAACACCAGAGCCAGCTGCACTGCCTTCCATACTTCTGTCTTGTTCAGAGTTCTAGCTTCTGCTGCATGGGGTAAAGGAAAAGAAATTGAATCAGAAATGAGACTAAAGTCTTAAAGCCGGATTGTACTTCTAAACTTGAAGTAACCAGAATATTATGGAATCTGTCCAAGATATTAATCTGGAATTCAACAGAGTGCAGCTGAAAATAGCAGCTGGCCAAAAAAAATACTATTTTTATTAATATCCCACTGAGCTGAAACAGCTCAATTAATATACAGAGTCAAATTATATACATCATTTTATATGATTATTTTTCACTTAATAATCATAATTTTCTCATTTAAAAAAATCTTCATAAATATCATTTATGGTAGTCTCATATTTACATGTTGCAGATGTCATAATTTATGTAACCATTACTCTATTATAGGATATTGGTGGTGTTCTCAAATTTTGAGAATTGAATTATATTTGTTCCTTTGATGTGATGATGATGATGATGATGATTAAATATCCACTGATCTATAGACAAAGAGATTCTGACTACCTAGTGACTCATTAGAAGACAGCTGGGGTATTGATAAGGCAGCCAGGAGTTTTGATGACATGTTTACTAAGCTGGCAGCATTACACCTTTTACCTTTCTAGTGTTTGCCAATTTGTGTGGAGCCAATGGCTCTAGTCTTAGAGTTTATAACATATCCCTGTCTTCTAAAATATAAGCACCAAAAGGGTGGGAGTTTGTCTCTGTTTTATTCTCTGCTATATGCCGAGCACCTGGAACAAGGTTAGGCACTGAAAATCAATCAATCAATAATTCTAAGTAGAAGTGAGATATAATTTCCTTTTGGTTTTTGTAGAGTGGGTTTATGGGAACCACATAAGTAGGTGGTTAGGGCAAGAATGGATCTAAGAAATAGTGAAAGAAGGCAGGGCCTATAGCAGAAGGCAGAAACGAAGGAGAAGAGGGAGCTTTAGGTCTGTGGCATCTGAATAAAAATTGATGCGATCTTATGGCTTTGTTTTTATTAAGATCTAAATTAATTAATCCAATTAGTACAATATCAGGCTTATTATAAGATGGTTGAACCCAAATAATGGCCAATTATTCCCAGTGTTGCCAAGAGATGGACTAAACACCATCTCTAACCCCCTGCCTCCCAAAGTCTCAGTGAAATAACTGAAAAACCATTAAGTAAATTAAAAAATATACATGTTTAAAGATTAAAAACATAACATTAAGGGATGGAGGTATGGAATGAAGATAGCAGTTGTCTCAATGGTTGAAGAGCTTCCTAAAACTAAACAGGATCAGACTAAAGGAGCAAATAGAGAAATGAAAAACTATAGCCCAAAATTTCTTAGATAAGAGGACTTCTTTCTAAAGGATGCCCAGAGATATTCCAAGTTCAGAGACATTAGCAAAAGTCAGTTCAGGATAGGGATAGTATCAGGGTAACTAATTAAAGGAGAGTTGAGGCAATCAGGTCTTCCCGACTCCCCTTTCCCTCTCCTTCCCCTGGGTTTACATTTCCAAACTCAGTCTATAAGTACAGCATATGGCAACTACTTAAAGCCATGAGACAATATCAACAATATAAACTTCAATAATTCAAAAAATATAACAAAAATCAAGAAGGAGGAAGGTAGCAGAATATCTGTTAGTGTCCTAATTTCTTCATCTTTCATAACAAATTGCTGAATACTGTTTTAAATTAGTAAGAAATAGAAGTGTAATGTATTATTTGAAGCTAGAGAGTAAACACCACAAACAAACAAAAATCCCTTAAAAATATCCACTGGGCTACTGATGAAAATTATTATCTCTGAGGAGTGAGACTTGGGAAAGGAGGTGGGGGAGGGGCAAGGAGTCTCAGACACATTTGATAATTTAAAAGGTTGTCTGAGTTTTGATACTGCTTTAATAAAAACAAACTGATTTTTAATGCTTAGTAAGAAGAAAATGTAAAGAAATACATTAAAGTGTAAATAGTGGTTGTTGTTGAATGATAAGAATTATGGACAGTTTTTGTTTTTGTTTTGTACAATTTTACATTTTCAAGTTTTCTATCTTCATTATTTCTATAGTAGAAAAAATTCATTAAGAAAATGTTACGACCATGGGTTTGCTATAAAGTATTACAGATGTAAATAAAGAATTTCAAACAATATTTAGCTAAAGGGAGGAGAATCAAAGAGGCCAACAGGAAAGGCTGGACTTTGTAGTTACTGGTAACAGAAAGAGGCAGAAGTTGGAATTGAAGAGAGGAAGCTGACATAAGTTTCAGAAAGGAATAAATTCTGACTGTACACTGGAATGGAAACTTTGATTAGCTATGGAGTTTACTGAGCCACTCCTGGATTTTTTTCCCCACTGTGATCCTCTGCTTATCTAGATTTTTCCTCACTTATTTATCACAACCAGATAAAAATCTGACCACCTCAGAGATCACAAATGAGACCTTCTCCACTAGGACATCTTCTGCCTGGAGCTTCTGCTTCCTGGTTTTGTACTCACTGGTCACGTCCATCACAGAGCAGACATGATCTTACAGAGTTTGTTTCATGATCACCTGACTGCTGTTACTACTTGGTCAAGGAGTCAGGGCCATGCAGGCTGTCGAGCTCTTCTAAAGGCTGGTCACCACATATAGTGTGGTTGGTGCAGGATATTATCAGAATGTAACTGGTTACTGTGAGAGGTGCCTCTCTGCACAGCAGCCTCTATGCTAGCACAACCATCAGTGCCTTCAGCAAACCTGTCTTACTTGTACTGCAATGTCATGACCATGGCTTCTGTCTCTGTGCCTTTTAGTAGTTTTTCTACCAGTGTCCCAGGAGAGCATATTCTTTCATGTAATATCCAGCAAAGATATTCTCCAAAAGTCAGTGGTCAAGGATGCAGGGTTAATAACAGGGTAGTAGCATGCCAGCCTATTACAGAGAAAGAGGTCTTTAAAATTATCCACCATTTTAAGGGACCCTAATAAAGGCCATTTGAGAATTTTTGTATGATGTTTCCAAAATTTGAAGGACTATTACTTTTTGAAGGACCTTTTTTTCACTGATCCCTCTGGCGGGTTTTTCCCACTGTAGACTGTAAGAATACAGTATAAATTAAACTATGTATAAATTCTTTGGAATTACAATGTCTCATCCCTGAACTCTTTTAATATGTAACGGAGCAGTAGAAGGTATTGCAATATTAAGGGAGCTGTGGCTGCCTTCACAGGGTGCTAACTAAAAGTTAGCTGAGACCTTTTTTGGCCAACGTCTTGCTTCTCAAAGTGGGGCACCACAAACAAACAGTGTCAGCATTGCTGTGAATCACTCAGAATCTCAGGCCCCACCTAAGACCTACAGTAGAATAAGAATCTTCATCCCAGGTGATTTGTATGCGCAATAAAGTTTGAAAAGTATTGGCTTAGGAGAATCCAAGGTTGCTTTGGGAATGTTCTCAGCTGTCAAAACAGAGGCACTGCATCTTATGAATTTCATAACTAACTTCTGAGAATGCTATCCTGGTTATTTGATATTCAAGATAGATTAGATGCTTCTCATAATGATAGCAGTATTTCAGATTGTAGTTACTCTAAGCATGAGACACTATGTCCTAGGGTTTGGCATTGACCCCTTCATTGCCTCCATTCCAACCCTTTTAAGTGTGATTGCAGTAGACCAGAGAGGATTCCCTCTCCCAAAAAGTATTCAGTTTTTGGTATGGAAACTGCTTTTCAGTCATTGCTGGAATTTTTCTTTGAGAAGCACTTACATAATTTACACAGCCAAATAAAGAAAGAAAAGACAGAGTTCATAGCTGATGTGAGTCAAAGAATAAAGTTCTAGTTTTACCACTTTATTTGCCATGGCCTCTGAGTTTGTACCTGCCAGTCTCAATGTTACTCTGATTAAAAATAGACTGTTAAGAAAGATAGTGTTTGTACGTTTTTTACCCACGGAAATACTTTGCAAGACTGGATTCTAATGAACCTCTTCAAAATTGCAACAAAACCTCAGTTTTAGATGAGATACACATATATTAAGATGAACTGAGTACAGAAGAGAGAGTTCATCGTCTAAATGAAAATAATCCATGCTTGTGGTTCCAGTGAAGAGAAGGGATCCAAAAATACAGTGTGAGTTTTGTTTGTGGTTGGTTTCTTTATTTTTTTAATCACTGAAACGACCATGAAAACATGATGTATCAAAATGAGAAAAGTAACTCTTGTAGCCACGATAGAAATCATCAGAATACCAAAGATCTTGAGTGACTTAATCTCAAGTAAAATGAGCCATTTTCCTTCCTCTTCCATTAAGTATCTTTGATAATGCACAGTTTTTTGAGAAAGTTATATGATCTGGTCCCGTTTTATAGAACTCTTCTTCATTTTGAAGAAATGCTATAGTTGTTATTCATAAGCTTTATCTGATATGTTATCATCCATTTCTTAATGGCCATTTAATGAGTACAATTTTCAATGGCCTTTGGAGAGGCAAATGACCTGCTTTCCCTCTTATTTTTCCTGTTCTGACCACACTAGGTATACTAATACTATGTCATTATGATGGTTGTCTAGTGTATAAAAAATTAGGAATTTCTGAAGTGTCTAGACGATTTTTATATAAGAAATTCCAGAAGTGGGAGGGAGAGAAAATTTTTAAATCACAAAATTTGTGCTAAGGACGATATGCATACAAAAATATTAATAGGGCCTTTCTAATCTTTTGGCAAATTCTACTGACAGTCATTTGAGAGTTCTTGTTTTTGGAGTACTCTTTGAAATTTAATAGAGGAGTTATTGAGGAGTCTGCACCAGAGAATAAAGAATGCTGATTTGAAATTTGTAATTCAAATGTACTTTTCTCTAAATCCTAAAATCCAGGCAATAGGAATGTAAGTTTAAAATACAAAGTTTAATTGCTTTCATATTGCATTGGTAAAGTCAAGAGCACAGACTTTGAAGTCAGAGGTCAGACAGATTTGATTCTCATTCAGAAGTTACAAATTGAGCAAGTTATTCAAACTCTCTAAGGTTTAGTTTTTTTATTTGTAAAATGAAAACCACATGACCATCATGACCACTTCTTCAGATTATTCTGAAAATTAAATAAGATAATGTTTAGTAAACCTTAAGGATAATGAATGTGGGTATTATGTTATCATTGCTACTATTATTATATACCTGGCAATATCTAGCTAGACAATAAACAGACATTATTATATACATTAATATTGTTATTACAGATATTACAGATATATGGCTAGATAATGTAAAAGGCAAGATATTTCATTCACAATAATCATATCTCATGACCTACATAAAGAAAAAACTAAAAATATGCCATGTCTCCGGAAAGAAAAACTGAATAATTTAAAGATATCAAATCATCCCGAATTGATTTACAGGATCCCTGACATTCAAAAACCATTTCTTTAAAATTTTCAAAATGGTCTTAAAATACATCTAGGTGAATAAACACTCAAAATAAGTTTAAAAATGAAAAATAATAATTATGAGATATAACATATGTAAATATTAAAATACTACACTGCTACAAAAATTAAAATATACGATAAAGTTCTCAAAGAAAAAAAGAAAAAATTATTCATTAAATGATTCTAGAAAACCTATGCTGGATCCTTTTTTCACTCAATAAGAATTTAAATCTTTTATAATTTAATAATAATTTGGAAATTTTTATATCTTATAAAAATATAGGGTTCTTTGTTTACATTTCATCATATCATCTTATCAACATACCAAATGAATTTGAAAATTAAGTTTAAAAATTCAAAATATGAGAGACAAGCATAAAATTAAATATTTAACAAATTTCTACAAGGAGGAAACTTCCTAAAATTAAAAATAATGAAAAAAGTCTCCACTAAATACATGAACAAAGGATACGAACATGCAATTGCCCAAAGAGAAACTAATACATGTTCACAAATGTGGAAAAGTCTGATGTCATTAGAAGTCTTTTTTTAAAATTCCAAAATAAAATTATTAGAACTAAGTAGATTTCATCTCTCCACTTATTTCATATTTCAAGAATAAAAATAATGAATGCTAGTAAGGAGGTAATAAAACAGGCACTCTCATACTCTTAGTGTATTATAAACTGGTTTAAACCTTTTTATTAGTAATATATCAAAAATCTTACAGTGACTGCATCCCTTAAACCAATAATCTGACTTTTAGAATTATTCTCCTGGAAAGAATTCCTAAATACAAAAATTGTAAAGTGCAAACATACACTTATAATATAACAAAATTATTTATGAAACACTATTGAAGATACCATAAATAATAATGTAGTTAAATATATTATGGCTTATGGTTAAATTCTGGAAAACGTTAAAAATGTAAAATCTATAGATAAGAGGAAATAAAATTTTTAAAAAAGAAACAAACTTGAATATAAAAGTATATTAAATGTGTAAAAATATTAACTTTGTTTTTGGATCATAGAACTATAAAAATTTTGTTTACTTTTTAAATATATGTTCTGATTTGTCTATCATGAACACATGTAAGTTTTATAATTAGAAAAAGGTAAAGTAGTTTGGAAAATTCCAAAAGTAACATTTATTTTTATAGTAATTTATGCTTTTCTGGGTATGTGGGAAATATACAAAATAAAAATTGTCAATTTATATTTTTTCCCTGACAATATGCATAATTATAAACTCCTAGCTGGTCCACATAGAATGGTATTATATACATTTCGACAAACTTTGACAAAAAACATGAAATTTTTAGTTTTAATCTGCAGATATTATATTTCTTATAATATTTTATAGATGATTTCAAAACTAACCACTGATAAATAAGATGATTAGGAAAAGAATACAGAATTATAATGGTAGGTCAAATTGTAATTTTTTTATTACAATTAATACCTATCTATAAATACCTTTTTGCCTTTTTAATTTATGATCATTTTAGTGGCTCATCACAAGAAAAATTAAAACTTGTGACTATGTAGAAGATATAAAAATTTCCAAATTATTATTAAATTATAAAAGATTTAAATTCTTATTGAGGGAAAAAAGGATCCAGCATAGGTTTTCAGAACATCTGTAACATGAAAAAAAAAAAAAATGTGGGGAACTATTAATAGAGAAATGAGAGAACTGGAGCTATTCCACTGGGAATGTTCCCAGATTGTAGCAACCATACCATGCAATAGCCTTCCAAGGGTAATTTTGTTCGGAATATTTACATTTGGACTAAATGAGCACTGGAGGAAAATGCATTGTAATTAGTAGTGGATAAGCTTGCTAGAACATAACCTTGCTTCAGCCAGTAAACATTAAATGTTCAGGTAATGTCTTTTTTCTAAGTAAATTTTAATATTTTATGAGACAATTATTCATTTATATGTCTCATTTGGCATGCAAAACTTTTTCCAGAATGCTTCCAGGAGAAAAGTTACTGTGACTGCAGAGAGTCTGGAGTTAATATGGCTGGAATGGACAGACTATTCTGTACATTACAGTTTATTATTTTGAACCTCGCTGATTGAGGACTTATGATCATTCAAATCTGACTGGGCTCCTGCTTTCCTTGGCATCATCACAGATGAAAGTGTTTACAATGCAAATTAATATCTCAAATAAGAATCTCCTAAAAGAGAAAATTATTTTAAACATGTTGGCATGTTTTGTTATGAGGGTCAAATTACTTTCACTTCAATGAACAATATACGCAATAAGGGAGGTGATATAGCCTTGGGGAATGAACTACAAGGGAAAGGATGTATGCAGTCTGCTGTTGTAACTCCTCTAGACAGCTCAGCTCTGGAAATGGATGAATTGTAGAACTGGCACAGTTTGCACTCAGGTCATCTACACACAGAAGAGTTAATCACTGTCAAATGAATAGGCAATGGCTTAGGGTGTTGCATACATAAGGATAGCACCAAGTCCTGACCTTAAAACCAGCTTTCCATGGTTGCATAAATATATAATATATATGTAATTTTAGAATTCTTTTTGAAAGAAGGAAGCAATTTACTTAAGGATATTTCAACCATAGAATCCATTAAATATAGTCATATATTTACCTAAAAAAATGAAAACTCTACATAAGTTTTCTGTGAAAAAAGAAACATCCTTAATTGATCTTCTCACCAATGGTGAAATAGCTATTGCTCAGCCAAAGTTCCTGATGAACTGATATGAATCTATAAGATGCATTCTTGGCACTTTGGAATTTTTTTTATTTAGCTTTTTATTGTGAAAATGTTCAAATATATGCAAAAATAGAGATACTAGCATAATAAATCTCCGTGTATCGATCACTGAGTGAAAAGTTATCAATATTTTGGTGGTATGGATTTTGATTAGAATTACTACTGCTGTGTATGTATGTCTCTCTGACTTTATCTAGAATACCAAGCACAGTCATGAAATGTATATGAGTGAATGAACTGATGAACAAATTTCAAATTAAAAGAAAGTAAAAGGATTTAGTACAGAAAGTTGTAACAGGAAAAAAGGGCGGGCTAATGCAGCTTTTGGAAGAATATTGTACTCTCACTGGTAGACCAATTTGATGTAAGACTGGTGAAATGAAAGTGTGAAATAGAACAAATCACAATCCATCCATACATCCACTAAATGAATGAATGAATGAATGAATGAATGGGCCCAGAATGAAAGAAGAAAAGAAGTAAGTCAACATGTATCAAATAACAGAGAAGCTATTTTGGATCTGTAAAAGAAGGACAAATCAGGAATGAGATTGATTACTACAGTAACAGTGAATGAGATTGATTACTACAGTAACAGTGTATTGCAGATGCAAAAAGAAGGCAAACAGGATGAAAGAATCGGAAGATAAAAGGGAGAAGACAGATACTCGTAAGGAAAAGAAACAAAAAGAGCTCTGTCTAGTAAAAAGGCCCTGGAAGGAAAAACATTCCAGTACTAACAAGTATACTTAGTGCCCAGATCCTGGTCTCTAATGTCATGCAGAAAGGAGCCAAGTTTTCTAGGAGGAACTGTTGATTCCAGGACATAGTGCACAGGACAGGTTTAGTCTATTCTCCTTGTTTCACAGACTACTAAATTGGAACCCAAGGAAGCTATGTAATTTTCCTAAAGTTATATTGTTGTTCAAAAGGCAAAATCTAAAATTAAAATCCACATTTCCTGATTACTGGAAAATTGCCTTTGCACTATGCCATAAAATTTATGCGTGTAATTTATATTAATATATTTATTTTATATTTTATTTTATGGTTTATATTTATGTATTTTATATTATTATACTTATTTCTAAAGAAAAACAAATATATTCACAAATGAATATTATACACTAAGCTCCATGAGAGCAGGAATTTTCTTTTTCTTATTCGCTGACATTTTCCCAGTGCCTAGAAAAGTGATGACATATATTAATGTTTATGAAATATTTGTTGAACGAATGAATGCGGGGAAAAGTTACAAGATACAAAAATCATCAGCTATGTGATTATTTTAACTAGACTGTAAGTTAGATGAAGGTACTGTATTTTATTCACTGTCCTATCTTAAGCACTTAGAATTTAGGCTGATATAAAATATTTACATAATCTTTCGAAAGTTATGAAATGGTGGTTTATTTGTACCACAAATGTGTTTTTGATCACAGGCAGCATGATGTGGTAGAAAGAGCACAGGATCAATATGGGTGGTCTGGGTTAGGGTCTCAACTCTGCAATTAACTGGCTTTGTAGCTTTGGATAAGTTCCTTCAGCTCTCTGAGCAATGCTAAAATGTAATATTGAACCATATTTCCAATCTCTAATTCAACTCTAATTCTAAGATTAATTTCCTCACATCCTTCCCAAAAAACAATATTAATAATAATTTTGCAAGATTCCAGATGTAGTAGCTTAGTAATTCACTTATTTTCAAATGTATGACATTCTTCTTCTGAAAACTGTCATATCAGATAGGTCACGAGGAAGCCGAGATACAAAGCTGGGTTACAACTGCTCTGAACAACAATTTTCATTATCTAGATCACAGAGGTAAAATGCTGAAAAACAGACACCTTGACAGTGGCATAAAATGAATCTGGTAGCAAATTTTTTAGCCCCTGAAGCCAAATGTAAAATGTATCAAACATGTATGTTTCTTTCAGTTTCAGAACATTAAAATATGGAGACTTGTATAATGTCACTTAAGCATAGAGTAGGGTATATAACGTAACAGGTCCATTACTATCTCTGGCTAAACCATTTTCTGCATAAAATTGAACATCACTGACAAACTTTACTTAGTCTTTGGTTCTCCTTCTACCTAACTATGCAAAATCCATCATAGCTAACAGAGTCTATTTTTTTCCAAGGAATTCCACTGGTATGCTTATTATTTTCATGCATTGCCCACCACTCCCATCACTCCCAATCTGAATTGTCTAAAATGGAATTAATATTAATGATTCATTTAATTACTTGTTGGTGGTGAGTTAACTCTAGAAATTTTTATCTTATTTAGAAAGTAATAACAATTTGAAGTCTGAAAGGCAATTTGAATCAACTATATGAATAATGATTTTTTTACTGTTCTCTTCATAATTTCTAAAATATCTTCTTTAGGGATAAGCAGATTGGTTGAAATTCAAATTTGACATTAAAATATAACCTAAATTCTAATTTTAAAGCTTGAAATCTGCAAGGTTGAATGGTGGCAATATGAAGAAAGAACAAAAACACGTTTTCAGAATAGATTATGAAGTTTATTCCCCCATGGCTTTCAATACTATTTTTCCTCTTCTTGCAGTGAAATTTCCCTCCCACTTGCTAATCTGTCAAATCCTATGTGTCCTTTAAAACCAAGCTCAGGCATCACTACTTGTTACAAATTGTTTTCAAAATTTCTCTTACACCTATGACCTTGGATAGTTACCTCCCACACTGACTTTTGGCTTGGCTAAATAACTTGCTTGGCCAATCTGGAAGTAGCAAATGCGACACAAGCAAAGACTTGAAAAGTAATTACACATTGAAACTTACTTTCTGTTTTTGGAGCCCAGCAACAAGAAGCTTAGGGTAGCCTGCTACAATATTGAAGATGTGACCCAATTGCCCTTGTTGCTCCAGCCACCTGCACAGGTATGTGAATGAGGCCATTTGTAAACAACCAGACCCCAGGACATACCAGCTGAATGAAGCCGCGTGAGTGAGTCCAGGTGAAATGCCAAAATTGCATATCTACAGATTTGTAACTTAATAAATAATTATGCTTTTATGGGGCTTGTTATAAGCAAAAACTGATATAAAAAATTTGTTTCTATAAGTGGGGTACTGCTGTAAAAAATATCTAAAATGGGTGACAATGGTTTTAGGACTAGGCATCAAGTAGAAGCTGGAAAAGCTGTGGACTAAGACTATTAGCAGACTAGACAGTAGCAAGAAAACTTAGCAAAGGCTGGAAAATTTTTAAGCGAAACTAGTAGTGAAGGCTAGAACAATAAGTAAACTGCTCTAGCAGGCTAAAAAATGATGACTCATATTGTATAGCAGTGAAACAATTTTTAAAATTGTCACCTGTGGTACTTTGAGAAGATAGAAAACATATATCTAATAAACTTGCGGAACTGACTAAAGAGTTTTAGTGTCAACTGGTTTCTGCTAGTTGTATATTAGAAAGTACCATAAGAGAGAGATGAGCCAAAGAAGGACTTAGCTCATCTTGTAAATAGAACTTAGAAGATGATGACTTCTATGCCTGGTAGAAGGAACTTTAAGAATATAAAACTGCACTATATTTTATTCAATTTTTAGTTTTTTTGATTCAATGTTGCAAATTTTACATCTTTCACTAATTCTGCATGAAGTTTTCTTAGAAAATGCTAATCTCTGAGGCTATAGATGAGGTAACCAAAGCTAAGAAATTTGCCCAATTAGACATCAAGTACTAAAGCCAGGATTTGATCTTGAGCTATCAGGATTCAAAATTAATAGTCATTTTTTCTTCCTTGTTTCCCAAATTCTTTCAGCAAGGAGGGCATTCCAGTTTATGAGTTACTTAAAATAAAATGTATACTATATTTTCATTTACAACGAATCTCAAAAAATAACAAGAGTTCCATGGAAATGAATCCTTTTAATATTCAAGATGGGTGACAGAATGATACATTATGTATGAAGGGCTAGAATATGCTTTCCATTTTTGTAATTATAATAGAGAGGAAATTATTGTGCCCCAGCAGTTTATGCTGTTGAAGGTGAACGCTCTTTGATATCTGACCCGTAATGCTCTCCTGGTATATCTCCTGCTGCTTCTGACTTAGTATCTTCCTCTTTTACTGGATAAGCTTTCTCTTTCTATTTGGAAAATTCCCATTTAGATTAATGAAATGGAATTTTCTCTGGCAGGAGAACAAGAAAGAAATGGATTTTCAACAACAGGAGGACATAATATTTAAACCTACTTTGGAAGGGAGGAATACATTCAGTTAAGATAATTATTCTTTTATTCTCCCTTCCACAAAGGAAAGAAAACTCTATTATTTGAATGATTTATATGCTATTTTCCTTGGAATCAGGAAACACAGATGATAAATTTCTTTGTCCTTTATTCTCTGAATTTCTTCATAATCTTCATTCTCTTGGGATTTGGAAAAGTAAAAATATCTCTTTAAAACATTAATACAATAATAGGGCCTCCTACAATGACCTTTATGTATGGCAGAAGAAACTTTAAGAATAGAAAGAATAGAAAATTGCACTGTATTTTATTCGGTTCTTAGTTTTTTGGTTTTTGTTTTTTAATTCAACATCGATTTGTACTTCCCTTGAGTTTGAAAATTATGTCTTTTACTACTTGTGCCATATTTGTTTTAAAAATTAATGTCATTAACTGTAGTTGTCATTTATCAAATATCTTAAGTATTATAGAAGAAACAGAATTAGAGCACACCACACCACATAATTTATCATATTATTTGGTATCATAGCAATGCACAGTTTCTCAATAGAGGTGCTATTTATTAGCATTTGGGGCAGAAAGATAATTCCTTGTGTGAGAATGTTCTGAGCACTGTATCAGCTTATTATCCCTGGTCCCAACACACTCAATGGCTATAGGACCCCAGAGTCATTGTGATAAGTAAAAATGCCTACACACATTTACAATTACCCTTTTGGGTATGGTATTTTTCCTTAATTGAGTGAGATTCATTGGTATAGTGCAAATTTGAGAAATCTACAATTCTCTCCTTTTCCTCTCTAAATTTCTTCCAATGAATTATGGGAGTCTCTAAGGGTTATTTCACCTGTGCTCATGAAATGTTCCTCTCCTTTCCCACATGGCAGCAGCTAATATCCTTCTTCCTGCTTCAATTTTCCACAATGATGCCCATCCAGCTCATCATTGCTAGTGTTTTTCCTGCTATAGCTCTTTCCAGATATACACTGGTACAGACTGCTTCTTAAAACTTGCATATTTCCTCCACATTCCTATGAGATGAATGGTACATCATGGTTAGCTTTGGGGTGAAGAGGACAGAAGGTAGAGGAGTAATGGAGCTGAGAACTCTCCTTTCATCCTAGAACCTGTGCAACAGTCTCCTCTCTTGGAATGAATTACTTCCCAAAAGCATCTGAGTGCCTATCAGATTCTGGATTCCATGAAAGCAGGGACTTCTAAGTAACAAATATCTGGCTTATTGCTGGTGTCAAATATTTGAGACTTGGAATTATATTTAATTCATACATTAAACATCCTGAATTAAGCAGTAGCCTCTACTAGACCTTTAGGTACACTCAAAAGTGTCCCATCTAAACATAACCCTATTTAAATTCTCTGGCTGAGAGACCCTGTTATAATTTTAGCTTTTAAAAATTTAGTTGACATCTCAACTATGTTCTCATATCATGCTTCCCATTGCTTTTATTTTCCTATTGTCCCAAACTCATTATGTCCAGAACGAAAGTGTCTTCCTTCCCATCAAACCTGCTAGAAAGTCTTTTCAAGTTCTAAATTTGTGGAGAGAGAGGAATTAGTAGTATAATCATAATTCATGAATCCCAGGTGAGAAAATTTGAGGTAATCTTTGACTCTTCTCTTTCTTATTGCTCATTAAATACTAATTATGTTAATAATTCCTAATTAGTGACCTACTATGTTCATTGATTCCTTTATATTTTCTTAATTCACCAAATTATATTCTTTTCACATTGCAGTGACACTTTTTTCAGACCTTTATTGCCCTAAAGCTGGTTTAGTCAACTACCTGTGGCTCAGCCTCTCCTTGATTAATTCTGCCCTCTATCTCACCTAGCAAAAAAAATTTTTCATTGGACCATCATATGTACCTTCTGTACCTATTTGGTCAAATATTCCTTGTTGTCACTCATTTATGAATATTTATTGGATGTTTATTATGTAGCAGACCTTGTTTTTCCTTTCCTTATTTTTTAAAAAATTCTATTTATTTAACATGAAATTTATCGTGATTACTTTAATCAACACTGTTCTCTCCTTTCTCTGAACTCATTCCATAATAACTCATAATCAGAACTACAAAGTTTGGAATTTTATTGATAATCAATAGTTTCTGCGATAAATTATAAATTCTTGAAAGACCTAAATCATATTTTACTTCATTTATATGTTTTCTATATTATCTACAATAGGGCTGAGTATATAATTGCTTATGAATAAATACTTGTTCATTAATTTTATTGAAAGGTTATATTGTCCCAAGACAGGCCTGATTCAAAAATGAGCTAGCTGGGATAGAATATATAAGGTCTCCATCAGTGATCTTGGCTGGTTTCCTATAGGCTGTGATGTTTTATGTTTTGTAAACAAAATGAAATCTCACTAATTAAATTTTTTAAGACTGTTAACTCATTCCTTAATCTCTCAGCACTCTCTTAAAATGATTTAACATGTATTTGTGCAGACCTGGTCTATGTATAGAAATATTATAATTAAAGAAAGTAAACCTACAGAAAGTTTATTAATTTGTTTTTTGGGGATCTGATAAGCTAATTATAAAATTTATATAAAAGAGCAAAAGAACAAAAATAGCCAAGGAAAAAAAATAGCCAATACAATATTGAGGAAAAAATGTGTATATTGGGATAGAGAGAATTTGTCCACTGGAGTTCCAGGATTATTTAAAGTTTCACTAGTGTGTTACTGGTGCAGAGACAGATAAATATACCAATGAAACAAAACTAGAAAACTCAGAGACAGATCCTCACATATATGGAAGAAATCAGAACTACACTTGCAGAGTAGTGTGGAAGGAATGAATAACTTAATAAATAATGCCTGGACAATTTGTTTTCTACATGGACCCACATCACAACCAAAAAATAAATCCTGATGAAGTAAATACATATAAATTTCTAAACTTTCTGAAAAAAATATAGATTATCTTTGCAAACTTGTGTTACAAAAAGAAATTCTTAAGACAAAAAGGGGGTAGAATCCATAAAGTACAAGAGACAAATACAAGTTTATTAAAATAAGAACTTATGTTTATTGAAAGATGCCATTTTAAAAATGCTATTAAAATAAGAAATTATTATTATATATAAGTATTAGCTATACATGAAATATTCCAGTATTATATATATTTATATAATACTTGAGTATGTATATATGTGTGTATCTCCAGTAAAAACAAAACAAAACAAAACAAAACATGCAAACCAAGAGAAAAATAGGCAACAAACATGGAAATTAATTTCACAAAAGAGGAAAAACCAATTATTAGTAAACATATTAAAAATGTCCAACTTTACTTGTAATCAGGAAAAGGCTGGAATACCATTTTACATGCAAAATATTGGCAAAAATTTTAAAGCTTGACAGATAAACGTGCTTGTGAGAATGAGGGACAATAGGAACTCTTAATTAGTGTTAATGAGAGGGTGAATGTGTCCAATTCCCTTTGAGGATCTGACATTATCTAGTAAAGATGAAGATGCACCCAGCAATTCCAATTCTAGAGATACCCTAGATTTGGAAAACTCTCGCATATGTGCACTGTTCGGAAAACTCTCACACTGCAGCACTGTTTTTAATAATAAAAAACTGGAACCAATCCAAACGACCATTGACAGGAGACTAAGTAAATAAGTTGTGGTAGATACATATAATGGAATACTTAATATATAGCAGCGAAAAAAATGCTGATGAAAAATAAGGTGACAGAATATATAGATTGGAGCTCCAACTATATAAAATTCAAATACATACCAAACCCAATAAATTTATTATTTAGGGATAAGTCAGTGTTTTTAAAACTTAAAAAGAAAATGAAAAAGAAATGATAACCCATAATTAAGATAATGGTTAACTAGGAAGCAAATTGTGGAGTAAGTTAGAGGGTGGTGATACTAGGTGAGATACACAGAAGGGACTTTAAAAATATGTTACAGTTTTCATTCTTAAGCTGAGCAGTGGGTACCAGAATGTTTATTTTATTTTTCTTATTTATACTCTACTTATGTATGTTGTATGTTCTTTACATACATAAAATAATTTAAAATGAATTTTTTATTAGCATATGTAATAGATGTTCAGCTTAAAGACTGTGCTCGCTTGTATCTTGACTTTAAAGTGGGTTTGTTTGCCTAAATTGGATGTGTACCTACAGTGGTCACTTTGCACCATTCCTTTTTAGACTGTATGTAAAGAGAATTAGCTCTTTATAGTTTTATCTTCCTTCATAGAGAATTCATACCCAAACTCTAGAGAGTAAGACTATCAACGGGAACATACAGAAAATCAGGGTAGTTTTGCTGAAATTGGGGGCTGGGATTATTTATATTAGCTCTGTATATGAATAATTTGGGAGATTTCCACTTCGCTCTGTGCTGAGTGTTAATGGTCTATATGTCTACAATTTTAAAATATCATTTTCAAAAATAATCCCCTTCCCTCTCCTTTTTTACAACTCTCCCCACACTAAGTATCTTTAGGAACATATGGTAATTCCCAGAAAAAGCCAAGTGAAGATCTGAAACATTAATGCGCCATGCTGCTATCATCACAAGAATAAAGAAAACTGGGAATCCAACAATCTCCTAACACAACCACTGTTGCCTGCCAGTTCTTATATCAAATAAAAATCATCAGTTAGGAGAAGGATGGTTGCACGGTGACTAAGCAGACAGATGGCAGGTGTGAGTCAAAACACTCTGGGGTGCTAGCTCAAATAATTCTGTGTTATTCACTGCTGGAGAGAGAGGGAATCAAAAAACAAATTGCCCAGGAGTAAAATGCTGAAAATCTAACTAATAGAAATATAACAGGTAGAGGAGACAACCAAGGTTTTTAGTGTTGTGTTGTAACTTCTAAGCCAAATTCTTCAGGCCTGCCTTTTGATTTTTCTCTGCCAACAGCTGACAAGCCTTGCCCACCTGTTCTAGCTGGCCTTCCCTGTGATGCACAAGAAGGTTATTGTTTCTCTACTTTACTGCTCTGCCTGGGCTAGGACCACCTGTGACAAAGGTTAGCCAGCTGCATTCCTGGAAAGCGATGTTCCAATGCTAGAGATAAGCTGTTAACCAACTCCTTGCCTGGCCAGCAGCCCATGGTGGTTCACTGCCTTAGCATTCGTTCCTGGGAGTGACCATATCTAATCTGTATGTGTTAGACACATGCTTGGAACAAAACACTCAACCACTCTCCTTTATTTGCATAACTGTTTTCCATATTGCTGTCATAAGGGAGATTAGCTTTAATAAATATGGATGTAATTATAGAAAAGGGCCCTAGGTGGAGCCTCAGTACTGGTGGCGACAAAGGAAAGAAACAAACTGAAAATAAAATAATTGAAGCCTTCCAAAAATTCCATAAGGAATTTCAATTATTTTTACTGAAAAACTTGTGTGTTGCTTTTATTTGTCCTGCATAGGAAACAGCTGAATATAGAAATGTGTTTTGTTGAAGAATAACTCTCAAAAGAGCATGTTCCATAATGAAGAATAAAAGCACATTAAAGCCAGTATTCTCTCTAACAGCGTTTCTACAAGGCAGCTTATGGGTGAGAAGGGTCCCTAACTCATGAGCATGCTCTCTCAAACACTTCTCTTTGCTCCTTACAGGGACACCACTGTTAACTTATTTATCTGTATAGGAAAAAAACTCATAAGAGAAATAATCAGAATTATTTTTCAAATGACTTGCCTTTATTAGATTCCAAACACAGAAACTGTAATTATGTCAAAATTATTTTTTTTCAGTTTTTTAAAAAGTCTTTGTCACCACTGCCAAAGAGTTGAGACAGAATTATTAGATTTTGAAACTTATTATAAGGAATTTATGTAACACATAAACAGAGAAACCTATTTGTATTCTTTGTCATAAATATAGATTATTGATGCAAAAATAAGATTTGGAAGATTTTGAAAGTTCTGTCCAAACAATGACAAATAAGTGGAGAGAAAGTGGAAAAAGTAAGATCATCTCTCTATAATGCAGGAGGAATTCCTAAGCTGGGGAGAGAGTTCATGAGTAGAATACTTTGAGTCTTGGGTTAGAATTCAAAGCATCTATACTGATCCTCTCTCTATTTAAAAATCTTGATATTTTGTTCATCATGATTTTTTGGCCATAATATTGATTTTTTAAAATATTACATTAAAATGTTTTGATAACTGATTTTAGTGCTCCTTAAATTTTGCAACTGAGTGTAATTGCTTTACTCACCTCATCCTAGATCTGGCCCTGATCTCTGGACTATAATTATTTTCACAAACTTCCAACTGGAATTTAGCATTTTCTTTAACTATGAATATAGGCAACAAACTACAATAGTGTAAAGCATTATCTATGAGTTGGAGGCCAGTAGAAATTATAGATGTTTTCATAATTATAGTTGTTTCAAATATTTCCAAATAGCATTTACATTCAACACTATTGTTGAATTAGAGTAGTTATTATATCTGCAGTACATCTTGTCATCCAATGCGTAACTAAAGAAGCAAAGATTAATATATCACAAAATTTGTTTACTTTAATAACATAACTATATTTCAATATAATTGGTTTCTTTTGTAATCTTATGCAATTTATTAATATAAATTCACTATTCTGAAAAGAGATCCAAAACTTCACCAGACTATCAAAGGGTCTCTTAAGAATAAGAACCCTTCCTAGCTAGCTAATCACTTGATCAAATTATCTCTGAGCTGGGACCACTCATTAATTCAGGCAACCTATGACTCAAATATCATACATTCATACTCAAATAAAGAATATACGTATGTAAGTAAATAAGAAATTTTTGAAACCAATTTATGGCTAAAATAAAATCAAATCAGTTTACCTAGATCGCCATAATCAAAGTAATAAAAGAACACTTTTTATCAAAGTTCAAATTCCTGGGTTCTACCTGAGCTCAAATCTCTTGGCATCTTCGGCCTAGGAATCAAACTTTGATTTGAGCTTCCTTGAGATCCTGATTCAGATGGCTGCTGTCCTAAAGGTTCCTCAAACTCCAATTCTTACAGATTACTACAAGAGGTTGTTAAACTAGTTCTCAGCGAAATTTCCAAAGCATTTAGAAAAATGTATTTTAAAAATGTTTTGTATTTAGTACTGACTTTCTCTTTC
>NW_006494614.1:16426505-16448267 GCF_000325575.1 Pteropus alecto | reverse complement strand
CCTCCCTTCCTTTCTTTCTTCTTTGCAACTGACTTTTTTATTATTATTTCAGATTTTTAAAGAGAGAAATTTATAACAAAATCTCTTACTTGTACGTACCACCTAACTTAAGAAATTAAGTGTTGTAGATAAAATCTAAGTTCTAACCTTCTTGATCATAGGCCGGCCCCTCATCTACAAGAATAAATTAATAATCAGAATTTGATGTTTATCATCCACATTTTTGTTTAAAGTTATACTCTCCATATGCATGCCGCATTAATTAAGACATAATACTATATCGAATGCTTCTAAATTTATATAGTTGGTTACATACTATGTGTGTCTTCTTTCTGCAATTTGTTTTTTTCTCAACATTATGTTTGTGAGATTTATCCATGATACAAGTAGCTCTATTGTTTTTTTAAGTAAATGTTTTATTTTAAAATAATTTTAGACTTATGGAAAAGTTGCGGAGTCCAGAAGCTCCCATACACCATTTCCTCAACTTTCCCTAATGTTAACATTTCCCAAACAACCATGAGGATTTCGTCCAAATTAAGAAATTAACATTGGTATATTACAAATAACTAAACTTTGGACTTTATTTTGATATCACCAGTTTTCCCACTATTATCCTTTTTTCTGTTCCATAATCTAAACTGGATTAATACATGGCATTTAATTCATTAATTTTTTTCTACTGTATGATTATACTAAAATTTATTTCTCCATTCTTATGTTGATAGATATTAGGTTGTTTCCAATTTTTCTGGACTATATACCTGGAGATATCTTTGTGTATAAATATGGTGTCATTGTGAACACATATGTAACACATATTCTTCAAACTACTTACAGCAACATACACTTTCACAAGTAAATGAATGTTCTTACTGCTCCAAATTCATTCCAACTTTTGATATCATCAGACTACATTTTTACCAATTTTATAGGTATGGAATAGCACCCACTATTATTTTAATTTACATTTTCTTTATTATTAGTGAGATTCGGCATTTTTCATGTGTTTCCTATTTTGTGAAATGCTTGTTCATATCCATTGCTATTTGATTTTTTAAATATTGATTTGTAGATGTATACTCCGTACTAAATTTTTATTGACATATGTACTGTAAATATCTTCTCTAGTTAGTGGCTTATGTTCTCTCACTTTTTAAAATAGTATCTTCAGGTGCACAGACATTTTAAATGTTAATATGGTCTAACTGATTCATAGTCTTTCTCTTAAAGTTTTGAATTTCTTTTTCTTGAAAACACAATCTTTCCCAACTCTGAAAGCACAAAAATATTCTTTTCTATTGTATTCAAAAAGTTTGAAAGTTTCGTTTTTTGGTTTTACTACACTTGATGTAGATTTTCGTGTACAGGGTGAGGTAGGGATCCAGTTTCACTTCCACCCTATAGATATCCATTATCCCAGCAACATTGATTGAAAGGCTCTTCTTTCCTTGCTGATCTACAGTGCCACTGATGTTAAAGATCAAGTTTCCATATGTGCTCTGTTTCTGGATGCTTTGTTCTTTCTACTTTTCTCTTTTTTAAAAAAATTCTTTTGCTAATGCCATACTACCTTAATTATCACATCTTTGTAAGTATTATACCTGGAAGAGACCCCAATAAATAGTTTTTCTTCAAGAATGACTTAGCTATTCTTTGCCCTTTGTCCTTCCATTTCATTGGAAGGATTCTAATGAATCCTTCATTTTAGGATCAGCTTGTTAAGAACCATAAAATTAAACAAAAGAACAAAAAACCTGGTGGAATTTGAAATGTGCTGAATTTGAAAGAAAACTGACATCTTTATGTTTATGTCTCTGCATTCACATCCATGGTATATATGTAGGTCTCTTTTAAAGTATATCGATAAAGATTTAGAAATTTCTTTCAAGAATGAGAGTAAAATAAAGGCATTATTCAGGCAATCATAAACTGGGAGAGTTAGCACCAACAGTCCCTCACTATAAGAAATTCTAAAGAATATACACCAGAAAGAAAATGATTCTAACTGGATTGTATGAGAGGTAAGAAAGAATAGTGAGCCAAGATATGAGTATAAATGTGGGTAAATAATAAGAATAATGTCTAATTTGTGAAAGGTAACCGGGATAAAGCTAAAATACTGAACAATAATAGCATATGAGTTGATAAATAGGTGACAGCAGTTAAATCATCCTAATATCCTTACATGATTAGGAAAGAGGATACAGATATTGACTATTTTAGACTTTAAGTATGCATTTTAAATGGCAAGGGTAACCACTACCATTTAGATATGAGTGTATAACATTTCAAAAAAGTACTAATGGGAATAAAATAAGATAAAGAAAAAAGAAGGGGAAGAGGAAACAAAAGATGAAACGAGAAAAATAGTGAGCATGAAATAAGATAGTAAAAATAAACCAAACATATAAATAGTGAAACAAATATGACTTTAAAGTTCTCACATCTCTAGTTAGAAAACAAAGCTTGTTGACTGGAATTTTTTTTTTTAATCCAGCTATTTTGTTTGTTTGTTTATGAAAGGCACATCTAAAACATAAGGATATATAGAAAGGTTAAAAGTCAAATTAGAAAAAGACATGCCAAGAAAATACTAACTAAATAAAGATGGTCTCATGATAGCAATAGCAGACAAAATATACTTTAAGACAAAAAGCATTATTAGAGGTAATGAGATTCATTACATAAATTTAAAAGTTTTGATTTACCAAGATAATAACTATTCTAAACTTATAAACACGGTAAGTAAGCAAAAATGTCAGTAAGAATACATAAAATTTGAACAACAAAAATTGTAGACCTGAGCTAATGAACATAGGTGAACATTGTAATCGTCAGTTGCCATATTCTCTACATGTTCATTGACTCGAAGATGTACAATCTTTTTAAACACACAAAGAATATTTATAAAAATAGGCCATATTTTAAGCCATAAAACTAACCTTAGTTAATTTCAAAGGTTTGCTATCATACCACATTCTTTGATGAAATTAAATTAGATATCAAAAATAAATACACCACTAAGCAAGTATTGCTCAACTAAATACTTAAAGGAAATTACAAAATACTTGGACTTGAATAATAAAGACAATATTATCAAAATCCTGAGATGCAGTAAAGGCATTAATTACAGGGAAATTTACAGTCTTAAATGCTTATAAATAGAAAAGATAAAAAGCCTCAAAATTAATGAGCTAAAAACTCAACTTAAGTTTAAAAAATAAAGAATAAACTCAAAAAGTAGAAACGAGGAAATAATTATGAGATATATTAATGAAATAGAAAAATATACCACAGATGTGAGTGAAATATCAAAAGTTGGCTCTTTGAAAATGCTAATAAAATCGACAAACTCCTAACAAATTTAATTAAGGAAAAGGGAGAGAATTCAAAGTAAACAAAATTAAGAATGAAAAAGGAAACAATATCAAATTCTACAGATATCAAACAAAAAATAAAAGGAAATTGTAAACTTTGTCAGTAAACTTGAAAAATGTAGCTTATCAACACTGAAAAATATAACTTATGAAAACTGACTCAAGTATAACCATATTAAAAAAAATCTCTAATCATTAAAGAAGTTGAAATAGTAATTTAAAAATTTTCCCAGAAAAAAATGCCAATCCGATTAAATTTAAAGGTGAATTCTATCAAACATTTAAGGAACACGTTATCTCAACTTTATACAAACTCTTCTGCTCACTGATGAACTAAATCCAGGTGAGTATTAAATGTATAATATACTATGACCTCAAATCACCTGAAGATGAATAAGATTGGGGGATATATGATAAAACTATAATAATAAAGAATGGGTGGTATTGGCAAACTCCATTGGCAAATAGACCAATGGAACAAAATATATACTTTTGAAACAGATAAATTTAGAGGACCTCGATTTACAATGTAATAGGCATTTCAGGTAAGTGAGTAAAGGAAAGACTAAGATAAGTATTTGAGCCTTGGTTTCCTAGAAACCAGAACTTGGGGCAAAACTTAAGGGCTAATACTTTATTAAAAGATCTAATCTCAGGGCACCCAAAAGTGGGAGAAAAGGGAAGTGAGGCTAGGAAAGAGGGGGAAACAAACAATTTCTGAGCTAGCTACAGTTTCACAAAGAGACACAGCTGGTTGCTCACTGCTCAATCATGGGCATTTTAAGATAGGCTATTCAGAAGCGTTGTGCTTCTGAATAACAGTCTATCAAAGGAAGCATGGGAGAAGAACTGATCTACTGATTTTCTCTCATTAGCCAAAGTTTGTCTCAAAAAGCATTAACCCCACCACAATTCCAGGCTATATCACTTGATCCCTTTGAACCACCTCTAGGACACTCATGTAAACATGATGTTTATCATGACGTTTATCTGATGACTTGTAGTTTTGGATTTTATCTAGAGTGGCAGTAGCAGGAGGAGCCAGAAACTCTGTAGGTCCATCTAGGTTGGGCATGGGTGCCACATCCACTGGTGCTGCAGAGCAAAAGACATCATGGGGGCAATGCTGGAGTTGGCACTCTCAATGGGAAAGGTCAAGACAGTGGCAGTGCTGGTAGATGAGGCAACAGCTGCATCAGCTATGGAGCCATCAGGAACTTCGCAAGAGCAACCAGAGGAGGACCCTGGGCAAGGTGAGTTTGAATGAATCTGCATTAATTATGTCCAAAACAAGTGAATAAAATGTGGCAGCTGATCCTATCTCACACCTTAAAAAAAAAGAATCCAGGTGAAGTAGAGATTTAATTGTGAGAGACAAGACAATTTAGAATAGACTAACCTCCAGAAGAGAAAGATTACTTAAACAGGTCTCTAAAAGTACAAACCATAAAAGATCTTTAAATTTTATAACATTAAGGCTCAGAATCTACTATTCATCAAATAACTCCATAAAGAGCGAGGAAAGACAAACCACAAATAGGCAGAAAATATGTGTCACACTTATAACTGATAAAGATATTTAGTCTATATAAAAAATTACAAGTCAGTAAGAAAAAGACCCAGTAAAATAGGCAAACATATTATGAACAGTATTTCACGGAACACAAATGGCCTGTGAATGCATTTTTAAAAGCTCAAACTTGACAGCTGAAATCAGTTAATACAATATATCATATGATAGAATAAAGGACAATGATATGATCATCTCAATAGAAAAAATGTTTGCCAAAATTCAACACCCTTCATGATAAAAGCCCTCAAATTAGAAATAGAAGGAAAACCCTTCAGTCCGATTAAGGGTATTGAAGGGGTTCAGAACAGGACTTCCCCAAGATGTGCCATTTAGACATATGAATTATTTTGAGCTGAAGGCAGCTGAAACCCTGTGGGCTCAGGAGAAATGTTTACTTCTTCCTTAAAGCAGTGGTCCCCAACCTTTTTGGCACCAGGGACCAGTGCTCCTATGAGAATCTAATGCCTGATGATCTGAGGTGGAGCGGAGGCAGTGATGCTAGCGCTGGGGAACAGCTGCAAATACAGATGAAGCTTCGCTTGCTCACCTGCTGGTCACCTCTTGCTGTGTGGCCAGGTTTCTAACAGGCCATGGACGGTACCAGTCCGTGGCCTGGGGGTTGAGGACCCCTGCCTTAAAGAATTTAAATTAGGGTCCTTGCCCATAATAAGAGTTATCACCAGAAATATCTTTTTATCACCATATAGGGCAAGACAAACTTCTAACTGCTGGACATCTGCTCTTCTTATTGCCCTGTGAATGACCTTCCTCGCCTCTGAAGCCCTAAAGCACCTTATCTCATCCTTAGCTCAGAATGCCATATATACCTCATTTTAACTTTTTGTCTCTGAACCTCTCATGTATGTGAGGTCTCTAACGCCGTCATGTGTGTGGGATTCCCATACATACAAATGTAATTAAATCAGTTACTTTCTCTTATTAATCCATTGCATGTCGATTTAATTATTAAACCAGCTGGAAGAACACAGAAAGGTAGAGAAAATTTTCATGGCATCTATGAAAAACTTGCAGCTTCCATCATACTTAATGGTAAAAGACTGAATGCATTCCCCTTAAGATCAGGAACAAGAAAAGGATGTCTGTTCTTGTCATTTCTATTCAACATTGTACTGGCTGTTTTAGTCAGGGAAATTAGGCAAGGAAAATAATAAAAGGTATCCAGATTGGAAAGAAAGAAATAAAACGATCGCTAATGGCAGATGATCTTTCTTGTGTATAGAAAATCACAAAGATTCTACTAAATATCTATTAGAACTAATAAACGAGTTCAGCTAGGCTGCAGCACACAAGATCTATATACAAAAATAAATTGTATTTCTAGACAGTAGCAATGAACACACCATAAATGAAATGAAGAAAAAAATTCTATTTGCAATAGCATTGAAAAGAATCAAATGCTTAAAAATAAATTTAACAGAAATATAGAACATATACTCTGAATATTAAAACAAACTGATGAAATTAATTAAAGAAGACTCAAATTAAATGAAAGACATTCTGTGCTCACAGATTGGAAGACTTAATATTGTAAAGATGGCAGTCTCTTCAGATTGATCTACAGATTCAATAGATCTCTATTAAAATTGTACCTGGCTTCTTTGAGAAACTGATGAGCTGAACCTAATATTCATATAGAAATTCAAGGAATCCAGAATAGCCAAAACAATCTTGGAGAAAAAAAAAAAAGAGCTGGAAGACTCATATTTCCCAGTTACAAAACTTATTGTAGTATGGCAGTAATTGAGACAATGTGTTACTAGCATAAGCAAAGACATACATATCATTAGGATAAAATTGAGAGCCCAGAAATAAACCCTCACATTTAGAGTCAATTGATTTTCAACAAGGGTGCCAAAACAATTCAATGTAAAAAGAATAGGCTTTTTAAGAAATGGTGCTGGGACAACTGGACATATAAGTGCAAAATGCAAAGTTGGACCACAACCTTATACCATATACAAAATTTAACTTAAAATGGATTAAAGTGTGAGAGCTAAAACTATAAAAGCTTTAGAGAAAGCAGAGTAAATGGTTTCTTGGATATCACATCAAAAGCACAAGCAACGATAGAAAAAAATGATACATTAAACATCATCAAAATTTAAAACTTTGTCTTTCAAAGGATATCATCAAGAAAGTGAAAGTACAAGCCACTAAATGGCAGAAATTTTTTGCTAATTCTCTATCTGGTAAGAGACTCTTATGTGGACTATATAACAAAGTCTCACTAGTCAATGATAAAAAGGTAGCTAACTCAGTTTTGAAAACAAGCAAAGGATCTGAACAGACATTTCTCCAAAAAAAATATATATACAAATGGTCCATAAGCAAATGAAAAGATGTCCGCTAGCTATCAGAGAAATGCAAATCAAAACCAAACCAAGATACCACTTCACATCCACTGGGATGACTATAATCAAAAGACAGTCAGTAAGCTGGTGAAAATATGAAGAAACCGAAATGCTATACACTAATGGTAGGAATGTAAAATGTTACAGCCACCATGGAAAATAGTATGGCAGTTCCTCAAAAGGTTTAGAGAGTACAAAGGCATATAGGACAAAATCAATTGACCCAAGCAAACTAACAAATTTCAATGAAAATAAAAGGTAGAAAGAAAATATTATTAATGATATCCAGAGAAAGAAGTACAGTGAAAATGTTGCCTTCTTTTTACATGGCATGTTCCCTAACTGATATCTCTAATTATAAGTTTTCAAATCTTAATGTTAATTTTTTTTTAAGTAACTGCAACTTAATACATGTAATATGTACCATCTGTAACAAGAGAGTGGCAGATTGGTCAAGACTGACTTGTCTTGAGAAGAAAATGGCGAAACGTGCTTTAGATAGGAAAGGCTAACTGGCATGCAACTTAACATGTTCAAAAAATTAGCCTATACTGCCAAGCCATTAACTCTTACTATAAGAAATATTAGAAGACAGGACATATATGCTATGCTTGAAAAAGTCAAAAGTTATTCATGCTCCTTTTTAATGAAAAATTGTGATAGCCCTTTAAATTATAGATAATCCAGCCTCATATAGAGTCCCAGAAAGAGTCCAGATAATCTTTACATAATCATGGAAGAATGCTCAGCCTGACTCTGTGGAAGGAAATCCCATGAGACCCATTTACTGCCATGCTATGCATGTAGAGTAAATGCAGCTGATGGCATGTTGTGGACTTGACTGAGATTTTAATCCTATTATATCTGATTTTTTTCATTATCAAAAAAATTTATTGTATCAGGCATGTAAATCTTAGGTAAAGGCTTATATCCAAAGAGTTCAAAAGCTCAAAACCTCAATATTCCCATAAGGACATTTCAGTAAGTGTCGCATTTAAAGGCAGATATTTTGGTCACTACCTGAAACCTTCTGAAGTTCCACCCTGATTAGTCAGGAAAAGAAAGGCACCTTTCTCCCCAGCAGATGGCTGAGTTTCAGCCCCTACTTATGCCTCACTAAACATCCTTGTGCAAGACACAACTATGGTGGCCTGATTGCAATTCCCTCCACTACCTCCCTGATTCTTTTTCCCTGCTTTATTTTTCTCTACAACATACAATAGCTTGTAACATACTATGTAAATTAACTATTTTTTGTTCTCTTCACACTACAGTATATGCTCCATGATGGCAAGGATTGTTGTTTTGTTTTCTTCACTGTTATGTCACTAGCACCTAATATGCCTGATTAATCATGATAGTACTCAATAAATATTTGTTAAAGACACTGGAAGGGAAATGGATCAGATAAAAAAAAGAGTTACTATATGACTTAGTAATTCCACTCCTAGCTATAGACCCAAGAGAAATGAAAATATATATTCACACAAAAATTTATACACAAATGTCCAAGAGTGAAAACAACCCATAGGTTATATTTCTACATAACATTCAATGGTAAATGAATAAATAAAATGCTGTATAGCCATATAATGGAACATCTGGCAATAAAAAGGAAATACTCATACTGGTACATGGCACAAGATGGATGGACCTTAAAAACATGGAAGAAGCCACTCACAGAGAAGCTCACATTATGTAATTCCATTTATAGAAAATGTCCAGAGTAGGCAAATCTATAGAGACAAAAAGTTACCAAGGCAGAAGAACTTGGGGGAAATGAGAAGTGACTGATAACGGGTACAGGGTTTCCTCTACAGGGAGATAGAAATACTCTAAAATTACCGTGGTGATGGCTACGCAACTCTATGAACAAACTAAAACATATTGAATTGTACACTTTAAATGAGTAAACTGTAAGGTATCTGAATTATATCTCAATTATGATGTTATAAAAAATTAAAAAGTGCTCAACCTTATACAATATCAGACAGATACAAATTAAAACCACGACGATATATCATTTTACTGCAAACAAGTGAAAAAAAATTCAAATTTAGAAAGTACCAAGTGTTAGCATGGTCAGAGAATAATGAGAACTCTCATTCGCTGCTAATGGGAATGCAAATTGGAGGCACCACTTTGGAAAAAAACTTTGGCAATAAGTTGTACATACCCTATGACCTAGGAAATCCCCTCTCTGCACACCAGGAAAAAATGCGTAATAATGTTTATAGCAGCTTCTATCATAACGCAAAAGACGGGTACAACTGTGGAATGGATTCAATGGGCTGGGACCAGGCACATTACCAACTGTTCCATGGAAACTGCCCATAGTAGGGGAGAGGACATTCTGTAAGTAGAAACTGAGTGCTATTAGAAAAGGGAATGGGCAAAAACCACCACCACCGCCACGAAACAAATACCCTCTACACACCAGGCAGGGTGGGGTTTTTTCTCCTGTTGGTTCCAAACCCACAGGGAATATGGGTGCGTTACCTAACTCCCTCAAATTTCTAAAAAGCAATTCCCTCTATTATTAGCCCAACATGAGCCCAGATTCATAGAAAGAAATAATGTGGGGGTAGAGAGAATGGGGGCTTGGTGACTAAGTGTTTTGCAAGATGCAAGATGGGACTCAAGGTGAAAGACTCTCTGCCCCTTGCTATGCAGAGAGGAAAAGTAACAGTAGGCAGAAGAAGGCAGATCACTTTCCATTTGTCTCCTAGCTACATCCCCCTGCCCCAGAGAGTCAGGAAAGGGGACAGAGGAAGCCACTGGACCCTCCAGTCTCGAGATGCTTCAGAACCTGCATTATTCATACTAATCATTTCTCTACCCTCTACCCACTCACCCAGGGGCTAGGAAAAAAAACAACAACAAAACACTTATCTGCCTTATTTTCACTCCTGTCCCCTCAGTCACAGAAGAAGATACTGTCTTCTTACTGCTGTGAAAAGCACTTCCTTCTTTCATCCGAAGTGGTTCCCAGCTTCTCTTGCCACTAATCATTTGTTTTCTAAATGTGTGACATTTTCCCAGCTGTCCTTTCTAATAATAAATCATCCCTTGTCACACCATCTTCCCAGGTGACACGGGTGTCATTGATTTGCTCCCTTACCACAGTTTCCTCTTTTGGCCTCAGATACTTAAAAGTGTCTCAGGAGTCCCTCCTAAAGCCTCCTCTCCTCCCTCTCTGCCAACTGCAAACAAACCTCAGAGTCATTTCAAGGATTTTATGTCTTGAATCTGTAAACCTGGGTCGTCTGGCGACACTGATTACTTACGATGGTAAAACCTATGAGTCTTGATTTTCAGACAGTTTTTTCTTCTCTACAAAGAGGCAGCAAGGAACCATATAGGTCCCAGAGAGAAAGACTTTTAAATGGGTCTGCAAGAGTGTACATATATATGTATACAAATATATGTATACACACACATACGTGTATGTATATACACGTAGTGTACATATATATGTATACAAAAAAGAGTGTACATATATATGTATACAAATATATGTATACACACACATACGCGTATGTATATACACGTAGTAAATAATGTAGTAAAGTAATGCTTCAGCAATTCAAGTGAATTTTGCTCTTAAAATCTGATAAACATGATCAGTTTTATATGTAATATTTACTTATTCTCACTCAATACCCCATAACATAGCTGAAGAGTGAAAAAAGCCATTTTAATTTTCTACTGTTTAAAGTTTCTTTGGTCACTGTTCATGTCAATACTTAAATATTAACCATCTGTAATACACACCATTCTCTCTGAAAGATTCTTGAAAAATCATTTTACTACGAAAGGTCTTCTATATTTATTATTATTAGATAGTACTTGCTTCCAAATAGATTTTGAGGTGACTTAAAAGACCTAAAAATAATGCAACTACAATAGTAAAAGAAAATAAAAGCCATGACAAAGAAAGGGCACAAACATGCTTAGCTTAGTAGCAAATACAGCTATGCTGATTGAGCACTAACTTGAGCTTCCTAGCAGCCAAAGTAAAAAGTGTAACAGAAACCATATAAACAAATTAGGAAAACAGGTTTGGTTTTGATTACAACCAAATCTAAAAAAAGTTTTTCAAAAAGGAAACTATTCATTCATTTGAAAAGTATTTATTTAATACTTACAATGAACTAAATCCTGCATAAGATACTGGGAACACAGTGTTAAACATTTCAAAAATGATATCTGCCCTCATAGAGCTTAGAGTCTTTTGAGAGAGACAATAAACAAGTAGTCAAACAAATAAATATAAATCATAATTGAAGAAGTTGTAATACAGAGAACTAAGAGAATAACCACGTTCAGAAAGGCTTCTCTAAGGGGGTAAGATTTAAAAAAACAAGTAAGAGATAAAACGCATTTTCTGCACAGAGATATGTTCCAGTGGAGAACAGAGCCCTGAAATATTCCTACGGAAGATCAATTTTTGAGGTGCAGAAACTCCAAGTGTGCTCATCAGATATCCTGCTTAGCAATGCTACAGAAGAGCAAATTAGAACACAGTTTCCAGATTTTTAACTAATATGCCCAAGTATGATGCCCTTGGGACTGACAGTCGAGGAAGACTTTTAATGTGAGGGTGGCTGAAAGTTAGATTTATCTAAACGAGTAGCAGAATTTGCTTCCAAGATTCCTTGAGGGTACATGCCCACCTACTTATGCTTATGTGATTTTATCTGAATTCAAGGTTAAGAAAAATTATCTTATTTTAGTAAGTTTTGGCCATATAATTGTTTTCCCTCCCACATCTCCTTTTAAAGTAAGAGAGAGAAAAGTAGGAAATGAAATTTTATAATGGCAACATTATAATTCAGATTTGTATTAAAGTTTGGATTAATTTAGAGACTAAAAAACCAGAAGGAAATTATATGAAACTTTTCTGTTATTATTTTAGAGAGAATGTGGTCAGAGGGGGAAAGTACAAGGGAAAAGGAGAAAGATGGAAGAAAAGGAACAGAGAGAGAGAGAGAGAGAGAGAGAGAATCAGAGAGAGAGAGAGCACGAGCGAGCAAGGGAAAGCGGGTCTCTGCTCTAAAAGGAATATGATGTTGAAAAAAGCTGACAGGCAGAAAACAAGCCTAAGTGTTGTTGCTATGGTTACTGTACCATCTGTGTTCTTGCCCACCCTACACCAGAAGGGTTGTATAACCCAGTAACTAGCTAGATATTAAAATGGACTGAAGAGTGAAACCAGTTATTTTTGTTATTTTTTTAAAAGGGTGACTTTAAGTCATAATGAAACACTACATAACTGCTCTTTATGTCTCCCTCCATGTCGAACACTCTGAGATACAAGCACAGTTCCTCTAGCGAGCATCAAATCATCTCCGGAAAGTACTACAGTGGCCCCGATTTTCAGTCCTTGGGAGGCTATTATTCTTATTTAATTTACAATTAGGCAATGTCACAGAAGTTGATACATTTATATGTTTCAACTGTAATTGATTTACACATAAACCAAAGGTAAGACTAAAACACAAGAACTGTTCTCTTCAGGAAATGAGACTAATGACCAAAATCCAATTTTCCTCACACATGGGAGTATACAGAGAATATACTGTCCCTAGCACAGAAAAGAGAATATTCTAAATCCATAGCTCTCATTAGAAACAGAGCTTTCTTATACAAGTTCACATGAACTGTGATAAGAATTGTTGTATCACAACTGGCAGAAACCCCAGCCCTGAACCATCCCACCTACCTATGGCCCACGACACGATATATTAGAAATGCCGACCACAGATAAGCAGCTTTCAATCATGACAAGCTACAACTGGGCAGCTGTTGGATTTTGCCAGTTTCATCCTTACACTGCTTTTCAATCTTCCTGAGAAAACCAGTGTTAGGGTCCCCTGAAGACCAACTATTCCTAAGTCTGTATTTGCGGCCCTCAGCTCTTCCCCATAGATATTTTGCAGGCACCTCAAAATCCACATATCCAAAGATTAATTCTTTTCCATTTCCTATCACTTGTTCTGCTTTCCGTATCCCACTTACTATCCAAGCTAGAAATTGAAAGCTACCTGCAACTTTGCCACCTCCAAACACGCTAGCCACGTAGCTCAGATGAGTTATCTCACCTATCATGTGTTAACCTGGGTTTTCCTCAGTTGCCAAATAGGAACATTTCTTCAAAGTTAGTGATGAGGTTAAATGAGAATGCTCAGAACAGTGGCTGGCACTGGTAAATGTTCAGGAAATGATGGTGGCTTCTTGATTATTCCTCAGATGACTGCATAGGCTCCTAATCCATCTTCCAGAGGGCAGAACTTCTCCACTTTTTCCATGGTTATTCTCTGCTTTCTTTAGGGCCCTGTGGTGCACAGTATATAATCATTTGCTTATTACAGTTTTCCTTTCCTTGTGTCATCATTGTGTGTTAGGTGTGTGGGGAGCAGAAAACTTGTCTTTTTAGTTCACAGGTTTGCAGATAGAGAGAAGAGCACCGGAGCAGCTGCACACGGGGCACAAGGAACTCTTCCCTCCACATTTGCATCTGAGATGATCAGATCCTGCACTTGGAGCAGATGCCATAATAGGATGAGCCATGGAGAGAGGTGGCAATTGGTGTGTTTTGCATGTGGGAGGAATGTGAACTGTTTTATTGGAGCGTAGTAGCTGGTTTCCGAAAATGGCTGTATCAATAGCTCCTATCCCGCAAGCTTTTGGCAATGTGACTTTGCCACTTCTCTTCTCAAGAGGTGGAATCTATTTTCTCTCTTCTTGAATCTGGGCTGGCTTCATGACTTGCTTTGACCAATAAAATGTGACAAAAGTGACACAGGTCTTACAGCTTCTATTTAAATGGTATTATTATAGCTCTGTTTTTACACCCTGGAAATGTTCCCTCTAAGAACACTGCCTTGAGAGTACCACACTTGAAAGGAAGCCCAAGGTGGCTATGTGGCAAGGCCACATGCGCTAAGATCAATGTGCAGTGGCTGACAGCCCAATGGGGCCCAGCCTCCAGCCACTCTGCCACATGAATACAGCCACATGAATGATGCCAGAAGAGATCAAGAGATCAGCAGAAGAATCACCCAGGTAACCCATAACCCACTGTGAGAAAAAAATAAATTGTTGAACTATTAAGCACATGAATGAATATGACAGGTCCTTGAGTAACTTTGTCTCTTCAACATCATTCATTATAATGTTGACAAGATGCCACAGGAACTTAACTCACATTTATATGAATTAGCCTACAATAAAATTGGTTTCCTTATACTTATATCATTTTGCTTAAGTCATAGGACTCACTGTACCTTCATAATCTTGTTCCAATCTTCCATCACAGTTGAATTTCCTACTCCCTGGCCTTGGAGCTGCATGAGGAATTATTTAGAAAAATATTAAGACCATTACTTTCTTCACAGAGAATTATTCAAAACCACCTTGAATTTGCAATATTATGGTAAAGCTGTAACATTCACAGTAAATTTTAAAATGCTGGGAATTATTTTAATGAACACCCAGGTTCAAATGTTAAGTGCCAATATGCAATCCGTTGACATGGGAATTCAAGCAGCTGAACAAGCATTGTTATTATCCATTGACTGCTGGTACACTACTCAACACATGAGAGTCAAAATGCAAGTTTTGTAAAAAAAAAAAAAGAGTTATGAATATGTGTGGTTATTATAGTCAGTTTGGTTAAACACATTCAGAAGAGAAACTGCTAGTGAGTGAATCAGGAAATGAAAACAAGCGTCTGAAAGCATTATGGAAGAGTTGGTCACTAGGAAGCAAATTTCACCCAGAAATATAATCTTGGTGGAAAACTTTAGTTTATTCTTCTCCTGGACATAAGATTGCTGACTTACTCACTTTAATCCCCAGTGGAAAGGATCAAGATATTTCTAATTTAAAAAAAAACCAATAATGTAATGAAACTTTATAGTACTATTAGACTGGTCTTCAAAACCTGCCTTTGCAAATTTGAAACTGATGCTAAAGATGAGAGACAGTCAGGAAGAGAGAGGCTGGCTGAGCGAGTGCACACAAACCACCTGGCATCCTACTGGTTTCAGGTGGGAGCTGCAAAGTGTCCTTTCTGCTTAAGGAAAGGACAAGTGTGCCCTGCTTAGCTCTCTGGGTATGCCTGAAGTCTCAGGACAATCCTTACACAAATGCTTTAGGTTTTAGGTGGTAGGGTATCTATTTTGTTTTTCCTAATTCTTCTTCGTCATATACACATCTATTACTACCTTCTTTGCATTCTCAGATATCTGAAAACTTATTTCCTTCATGTTGGGCATCAGACATCCTTGCTGGAAGAATTCAGACCTTCCTGCTCTCAGTAGTGGTTACACTGCATCTCTCCTACCAGCTAAGCACTGCTGGGTGGTTATAACTAGGACTGACATAGGTGCATCACAGAAAAACAATCTGACCTTAGGTGCCTGGCTGGCTGGTTAGCATATACTTCAGAAGCCATTTGCTTTTTGGTTAAAATGTCACAGCTTACTGTGTTAAGGAAATTTGATCTTTGGCTTTTTGGAAATCAGAAAACCACATTCCCTCTTCTTTATACTAAATACCGTATTTTTTTGTCATTTAAGCTCAGAACAATTTCCTTTTTCAGATGGGCTCATAAAAATTAACAAGATTTGTCATTTATTTACACAATAAAATCTGGATGGAAAGTTTTGCTAGTTGTACACATTGTATAATTAATGCTGTTACCTCCTACTACATTTTTTTTTTTTAAAGAAAACTATTTATGTTTTCGATAGTCATTATTTTCAGAATTAAACTTTGGCTCCAGTTTTGAGAGACACATAAATTTTTTTTCTAGTTGTTTAAGAGGAAAAACATACTTTGCTTCTCTATTATAATAGAAAGAAACAAACACCCATCTATAGTACATTTTTAGAATTCTTCAGACCTTTAAAAAGGACTTTGCTGCTGACTTTATTACCAGAACTCCATCCATCTTTCCCTCCAGCACTCATTTTATGAGAATGTAAATAAACCTTGTTTCACAGCGCACCCTTTTACACATAGTCTTCGGCTGCTCCCAGACTCATTGTGACCTCAGTTGATGCAGTTTGGTTCAACTGGTTTTAAAATTGTCTGCAGTTTGGAGCTTTCTACCCCAAGCTGATTCCCTGTAGCTTTAAAACCACAGTAGTGGAACTCTAGCCTTGCAATTTGGCATGCATAAATAAGAAAATTAGCAGTCTGCTGGATAGATCCAGGGATGGAAAACAAAGCACTGGAATATGAGGCTCAGAATACACAGCCAGGCAAACCACACATGCTGGGCTCCCAATATACCTGGCAGAAGGCAGAATTCCTGGCTCTTCTCATTTCTTTTTCTCTTATCTTCGTTATTTCCATCTCCTCCCGCACAACTTCTTTTACTCCACAGTCCTGCTGCATCCTTAACCCACAGGCCTATGGCTTTACTGGATATTCCAGCATTGCTGGATATTCCGGCTTTTCTTCAATTCTTCCCTGAGAGTCTGGGAGGCGCTTCTATACTGCTCAATTCTAACCCTATTGAAACAGCTGCACCCAGGACTCATGCATTGCAGCCTCGCAGCATGAGAAAGAGAAAAGTAGCAGGAGACTGGAAAAGGGCTGTCCCTGGCCTCCTAGAAAGACAGTACCTCTGACTCTTTCCATCTCTAGATTATCATCTGATTATTCATATGAGTCTTATTTTCTATAGTCTAGATTCAGTGTTAGTTTCCTGTAAACAGACCCAAAGGGCTTGGCTCATGGTAGGTGTTCGAGAAGTCCTGATTTAATGGGATCCAGAGCTACCTCCAAAAAGATTGCAATTCAGTTTCAAACTGAAGGAAGTAACATAAGTGACATGAGGCACTGTGACCATGATTTTATAAATATTCCTAGAGTATCTCAGCAGTTATTACTCAGGGAGAAAAATTCAGTCTTATGACCTACAAAATCTCTCCTCGGCCCTCCCCAACCAAGTCAGCCTAAAAATCTGGCTTTCCATCCTGGCTATAGATAAGAATCACCTAGAGTGTTTGCTGAAACTATAGCTGTCCTGCAACCCTACCCCCACCCCTATTCCCTTCACAACCTATTGTAATTCATTAGCTATGAGATACAGTTGGAAAATATGCATTTATTTTAGGTTGCCTAGGTGACTATATCTGGCAAGGTTTGGGCACACTGCCCCCAGAGAATACTGAAATGCAGAGCCAAGTGCTAAGAAAGTGGTGAGCCTAACCTTCTACACCTTGAAAAACTGCTGGGGAGACTGAGGGTAGCACTGCATGGTCTTAACAATCTCCTCCCAATCAAGGCTCAAACAGGGCGGGGTGGAGATTTCAGTTGATTATTTACACTAAACATACATTTACTGTTGGTGCTATAGGTGCTTACTCTTTGATAAGCAACATAATTTACCCTTTTGTGATAAGCTCTTTTTCAATTCATGACATTGCTCATTAGAATAGGTATTCAAGGCTTATGTGCTGACAGTCAAGGTAATCAGGTAGCACTGGCTGCCAAACCAATGTTTTTTAAGAGAAAAATGTATATAAAGGGCAGGAAGCATTTGAAAGACTGTGTTTGCCTACCAAAAACATTACTTAGACATATCCAGACCAGTCTGACTAGAAGAGGAGGAATGGTCATACTGGATATTGGCTTTGATTCAAGAATGCGCCCTGCCTTTGCAGGCCCAGAATCCCGATCTGTACTGGCCTGTCCTCTCCCCTGCTGACAGGTGGTTCTTCCAATTAGAAGGGTCTCTTTTATTCCTCTTGTTTCTTCCAACCTCATCCATCCCCATTCCTACAGCATGATTAAGTCAACACAGACATCTGAGTCACCACAATCCTAATTTCTATGGCAATTATTAATAGTTCATTGATTCGCAGATGATCCAATGGCCATACTGATCCAAGCAGTCACATTGCTATATTTCCATTAGTTGTCAGGATTCCAAAACACTGAATTAGTCACATCTCAGTCGAGCCACCTTTATCATAAACATAGTCATATTTACCACTAATCAGCAAATATGCTTGTGGACACAGAAGAGACTGGCTAGAATCTTCTCATCCATTTATCTGACCAAAGAAAAGCCGATCATTCAAGCCTCATTTCTCATGTAGCCCAGCAAATAGAATTATTATTGCATTTCTGCACACGGAAGGCACATTTCCAAAGTCAAATTAGAGAATTTTAGAAATGTCATTATGCAACCTGTTATGGTTTTAGAGATCTGCTGCTCGAGATAGTGTCTGCCTTTCCATACACTGACTTTACATTTATTTCTTCAAAGATTGCAAGACATTTTGCTTACATTCTTATCTTGAAGCAAAGGAAGGCACGATGTTATCCTTTTTTATAGTGTTGAAAGATTCCAAAGCAGCAAATTGGAAGAATGAAATAAAAATTGGACAGCAGCTTCAAGTTCAAGATTGCTGCTAATTAGTTATATAACCTTGAATAATCACTTAACTTGTTGAGCTCACTTTTCTCAGTCATGTATTTTTTCATTCAACATATATTTCTTAAATAATGTGCAAATATTTAGAGCCAAACGAGTCTAATAAATAAAGGGCTTTAAGAGTTCACACTTTTGGTGGAGAGAAGAGATAAGTCTCATGCCCTTGAAGCCATACCTTGTACATGCCTTGTGCACAGAGGGAACACTCTTACCTTCATAAATGCCTCCAAACGAGTCTAATAAATAAAGGGCTTTAAGAGTTGACACTTTTGGTGGAGAGAAGAGATAGTCTCATGGCCTTGAAGCCATACCTTGTGCCTGCCTTGTGCACAGTGGGAACACTCTTACCTTCATAAATGCCCCCAGCAGTTCACAGGTCATGAACTTGATGAATATGGCCCATGGTTATAGAAACAGATGCTTCTCACTATTCTTATTAACTGTGTTAATAAATCATCCAGTGAGATTCTAGTCAAAAAGCTTGGACTTCATTTCATGCAGGACAAGTTACTCCAAAAGTAACTCAGAATGGTATTTTTGACATTCACATTTAGGATCAAGTTATACCTCCTGCTCCAGCTCTGATCCCTCCTCTTTGGCTTCAGGGAAGGTAGAACATTTTTCTCACTAACTATGGTCAGTTCATGACTTAGAGCTCATGTCCTGATGTCCTGGCCACACAGTCTTCTTACACAAAGTCTGATATGTCCTGCATTCTACAGCAGGTCTGAAAGAGTCCAGGAATTAGGTGTATATCTATCATATTTCACATTTCAAGAAAAGAATGGTGTCTGGTATGCAAGTAGGCCCTAAACAGATGTGTACTGTATGAATGGGGAGTTAGTGAATGAATGAATGGACACTCTCAATCCCTATCATTACCTTTTTTCCTTATTCTTCAGGCCACAGAGTTATCCCCAGCAGAACTAGGCATGAGCTTTATGATCTCAGGCTCCATGTCCTGCTTTTGACAAAAGGTCTAACCGAAAAAGCCCTAGGACTGGGAGATTAGAGACCTGGCCATGTATGGCACAGAATAGACACTCAAATCAAAATCGATTGATTGAATTGAGCCTATATTCTAGCCTTGGATTTAAAACTAATCAAATGATATGTTCTTTGGTGGGGAGAGGGCAAGGTTCTAAACCCAAGTTTTCCAACAGGTAAGAGAGAGCAGTTAGACGAGGTCATCCTGACCATTCCTTCAGCTCTAAGAGTCTATGATTTTATGGTTTTATAGCCTAGCTTTACCCACAGCTTGGATCCACAACCTAATCTTCCTATATGGGGCTGATAGCCCTGAACTGCTCCATGAAAGGGTGCTAGGTAACCTCTCTGAGTCTCACTGGGCTCATCTACAGAGGTAGACAACAATCCTAGGGCTGTGTTGTGGCTTAAATGAAATAAGGGACACGAGGTACTTAGAAACATTCCTGACACATAGAAGGTGCCCAACAAATGATAGCTGTTTCTGTTTTCATTATTAAAAAACAGCTTTTCCTCTCGTTTTTTACCTAATGGGCTCTGCTAAATTAACTGGACTTAAATTAACTGCAGTATTTGACTCAAGCCTCTAGTTTGAAAATATTCGGTCACGGACTCTAGCGTTGGGCAAATCCAGATTCTAATAACAGCTCAGCCACTTACTAGCTGTGTAACTTTGGACAGGTCACTTAACTACTCAGAACCTCAGTCATCTCATCTGTAAAGCATAGATCATTATGTTTTGTTTGCTGGTTTTCTGTGAGGATTAATTGTATGTAAAGAAAGTGGCATAGGAATGGCTCAAAAAATACCAGCTACAATCTCAAATCCATGCTATTGGGCAGGGCTGGGTTCTGGGTTTTTTACAATTTCACCATCCACAGGAGAGAAGAGGCATGTGTAGTCTACTATGTTCTGTCTCCCAATTGCAGCCTACAGTGCAAGCATTCCCCATGATGGTTTTATTCCCCTCACTCTACTTTATCTGGAAATTTCCAGATTCTCATCAAGGATTTGATAAGTGGATGAGAAAATTTAACCCAGTTCTAACAATAAAGATAGTTACTGCAACTTATTCTACTCCAGTGCTGCTAAAATACAAACTTGGAACATCTAAGTAATCCAACCAGTGAGTAATTCGAAAATCATTTTGATTTGACTTTGAAATGAAGCTTAGGATGTTTTGTCAACAAACTTCCTCTCTAATTAAGTTCTGCCTTGGAAAAAATCAATTCCTATTTCCTGGGCTCATATCAACTAAAAGCAGAAACAGGAAGCTCAAAAACCTACTCGGTTTCAGAGAAGCCCCCCTTGCTCAATGTTAAATATTTGCCACAGAAATCCTCCGGCAATCCATGAAATGCATAGAACCCCAAACTATCTACTCATCAAATGAGAAATGTGTGGAGAATTGACTGTGAATTCAGCAGGCGTTGGCCAGTCCCACTCACATGCATTTGCATCCTTCCTGGCCATCTAGGGGTCTGGGTGCAGCCCTCAGGGACATCTGACTGCTGACCCTGCTGTCTCCAGCTTTGCCCAGGGAATGGCAGGCTCCCCCTGAGGAAGGCCACACTTAACTGGTACTTTCATTACCTGAGAGGTGGCTGTGGGGACAGCTGTGCAGGGCTGTTAACCATAAAGGCAAGCAGTACTCTGTTTAGACCATAGCTAATAAAAGATCAACCAGTTTGTCCCTTTTAGAGTCAGAAATCAAAAGAATCTGCAACCTGAAAGGAGGAAAGGTTTGAAGGTATTTTGTTATAGCAACCCAAGCTAACTAGGACACGTAGGGACTATCTCGAAGACCATTATTTGGAGAGCTTTTCATAATTTTAAGTCTCTGTGAGCCTCTCTCTTAGATTCTGATACAAATCTGGAAGGGAGAGGAAGGGCCCTAATATGAACTAAATACAAGTTCAGGTCTATTCAGGTAGAGGCTTGAAGTAAAGATTAAGTTGATAAATAGATAACAGAAAAAAACAACAACAATAT
>NW_006494614.1:16425778-16426476 GCF_000325575.1 Pteropus alecto | reverse complement strand
AATAGATGGCTTTCTGTTTTCAAACTACCCTGAAATTAAGTTTTGAGAGTCCCACACTTTTCACTGATCATAAGTAGTAATAATTGTTAGAAGAATGAGACTCTTCTCTACCTTTTGTACTTCACCAAAATTGTCACATTTATCTGGAGTCAGTGCTCTTGGCACCAGAAGAACTGCTTTTCTGCATTTTTGTTCTGCTTTTTAAAAGACTTATGAGGTTGGGAAGTTTATTTAAACTCTCTACCCTACAGCCTTTCATCTGCAAAGTTAAGAAGGCACTTATTGAATTGAGAAGAGTCATGCACAAAATGAGGTATTGATATTCAGTCTCTGGCTGTTCCACTCTTGGTCTCTCCATGGCTGTGCCATTCATGAATTAGCTTCTTTACCCATGTCGAGGAAATGCTAGGCCAACTGTGGGTATTTGGCAACCAAATGATGATGATGTTGTTGATGATGAGACTTTGTATTGATAATAATGTCCCTGAACATTTGTCAAGTGTTTTATGGTTCACAAGGAAGTTTCGAATATTTAATTTGACTTGATACTTTTAGTAACTCTATGACATATTGTTATGCCCCTTTTGCAAATAAAGAAACTAAAATCGCTAAAGTGAGAGGTCATGGTGAAGGTGTCTAGCTCATGACTTGTGGAACAGAGGAGCTCCATAAAAGTCTGCAGTTTCCACAGTGACAGC
>NW_006494614.1:16402929-16425722 GCF_000325575.1 Pteropus alecto | reverse complement strand
AGCCACTTCTCTTAACTAGAAATTGAAACTGTAAATATTATTATTTCCTTCATTTTTATCATAATAAATATCACATAATATGTCTGGATTCCTTTCTCTCACTAAAGCTATTGATAGAAAACACTAAAAATGAAGAATATTTGTATTCAGTAACCCCGAACTTTCTTCTCAGTCTCATTCCTTGATCTTTGTCTAGTCGTCAGACTTCTTGCTCTCTTGTGCTGCTTAGGCTTCTTTTACTGCCCTGAGAAACAGGTTGGTGCAGTTGTTCTAGGTGGGGACAGACAGGCACCACATCACCTACCTGACTCATGGCTCTGCCACATACTAACTGCATGACCTCAGCAATTTCCTCAACCTCAGGCTTCTCACCTTTAAGCGTGGACAGTACTCACTTCATAATGTGATTGCAATTAAACAAGAGTTCACATAAAAAACCTAGCATAGTTCCTGGCTATTAGAAAATGCACTGTAAATGTCGTGCTTCTGTGGTAATTCAGAAAAGCCGTCTCATCAACTCATCCTGACTAAAGTGTAGCAAACTTTTTTTTTGTCATAGGCTCTTTGATATCTTTAATGCTATGGTCCTCAAACTTTGGGACTAACCAAAATCACCTGGGAAGCTGTCCACCTTCGTGGGCCTGAGTCAGTAAGCCTGGGTGAGGCCAGGGCTGCTGCACCCCACTCCCTAACCAGGCCCGAAGGAACAAATGTCTAAAAATCACAAGTATAACGAGAAGAGCAAAGGTTTTGGAGATAGAGATCAGAGTTGGTTCTTAGTCATGTGGCCTGGGACCTGTCACTTAACTCTCCACTCTACATCCAAAAACCAGGCATGAAAATACTTCCGCCAGGGGGTTATTGTGAGGAAAAAAGTAAAAAGGGTTTTAAAAGCCGTAGCACAGTGGGATCGCAGTGCATGAGGGTAGTGTATGTGGAAGAAATCTCAAAGGAGTTCTAATTAATCCTCTTTGTATTAGAACAGATTTATGAGGTTAAATTAACAGGTGCTCATAAAACACTCACTGAAAGGTGACCCAGACCACGAACATCAGAGACTTGATCTTGTCTTTCTGGTGAGAGTCAAACTCAGGGTCTTAACAAGATTTTAGGCTCTAACAATTCACTGTAGAGCTCACTCTCACACATTACATTATTAGCATGAACCCCTTCAGGATTTTTAGACGGAGTAGTAATTAACATACAGCACTAGACTGGTAATGGTGGAATTGCATGCGTTACATAACTATACCATGATTTGGGAGAAGGAAGTATTAGTTTCTCCTCCTCCTCCTGCTCTTTCTCCTTCTCTCTCTCTTCCTTTGGCAGATGCATTGTGTTCAACATGTAACTGCAGCCAAAAGGAAGGCTGACTCTGAAGGCCCCAGAGGGCTTCCCCCTTACCCCTTCAGTATGAAATTTGGAGCTAGATACTGTGTTACCCTAGAAATCTGGTACTTGTCATTGCACTATCATGAACATAGAAAATATGTATAAGAAGTATAGGATAACTGCCTTGCCAGTACAACCTGAAGTTGCTGGCTGTTGGCACGAGTAATTCTTCCTTAAAAATGAAATTTTTCTGCTCATTTCCACCTTCAAAGTTGCAAAGAAAGGCTGCAAATATTCTATGTATCTTGAATTTCAGAGGTGGAAGGGATAAAGAGAAATGCTTTCAATTTTTTCTTACCATGATCGACAGTAAGAAATATATTTAAATATGACCCAGTGTATACACACACACACATACACATTCTATCTAATGTGTATTCTACACATTATTGTTTCTTATTTATTATATTTCATATTTTAATGTTTTTTGACCTGTTAAATTGGTTTCTTGACCCATTAATGGGTCATGACTTAAAGTTTAAAAAATACTGCTATAGACATTACAGTTCAATGTCTCCATGTTGTATTACAAAATGCCAAAGCCCAGAAAGTTGAAGTGATTTGTTCAAAGTCACACAGCAAATAATTATGAGAACAGCAAATTCTCATACCAGGCAAGGACTGAAATAGGATGTAGCAGAGGTGCGTGAAGAATGAGTAAGGGATAGTGAAGTCAGTAGCACCCAAAAATCAAGCCCTCTGTGTTCCAACACACACATACTCACACATACAAACTCCACAAGCTGTGAAAGCCAGGGAAGGATTTAAAATAGGCAGCTAACCAAACAAGTTTATGTTTTCAACTTTTGGTAGCTAGAGCACTGAGGATGTAATGGGAGCAGAGAGCAGTAGGGGAAAGGCAATCTCTCCTTTTCTCAATGCCACACCGTCTCTACTCCTTTGTAACTACATCTTTCAACTCTTGCACACATTCCCAACTGATGCAAGGATCTTATCCCTGGACTTCCTGTCTTCCCAGGACTTCCTGATACCAACTCTGGTGACTTAAAAACCCATTTGTTGATCCCTCTAACATTAGGATTCATAGATCTACGCTCCCGACTCTGATGACCTCCATTCTACTTTCATGATCTGAAACGAGCCATGCCTTAGACCATATGAGTGCTGGAAACTGTTTTTAGGTGTTATCCTGTGGAATTGACCATATTCATTTCACTTCTCTACCCAGCTACCCCCCAATTCCAGCAAGCATTTATTAAATGCTACTATGTGCTAGGAAATGTATAAGGAGTGGAAGATACCAACTTGTACAATACACAATCCTTGTGCTCAAGAAGATCCCAGTCATGGGATAGACAGACAAAGAAATAGAATCCAGAGTGATACATGCCGTGCTGCTGGGGATGGCATTAATAGTAGTAGTAATAATTAACATCTGTTTGGTGCTTTCTATGATCAGGTGCTATTCTAAATGCCTTATGGGTATGAACCCAGTCCTCTTAGCAAGTAAAGGTAAGATAGCTGGTAGGATTCACAGCCAGACATTCTGGCTCCAGAAGCTATGCTAATAACTGCCACTTCATACCATCAGTGATAAAGAGAAACACATGTTGCTACAGGTGCCCACTAGGGGACACCTAATAGAGAATATCCTGAAGAAGGTGACCTCTGACATGAATCTTGGGAGGTAATTCAGATTTAGCCAGTTGGAGACTGTGGGTTGCAGGGTGATCTAGGTAGAAAAACAGAGTTAGAGGTGAAAATAGTAGAGAACATTATGGGAAAAGCAAATGATTTGGCTTGGCTGGAATACAGAATGGATATGTGCGAACAGCCAGAGGTAAGATGGGCAAGATGTAAATTTTATTTGTTTTTGTCCCCTGGCACATAATGTTTGGTGCTCCAAAATGTTAAATGCTACGGGCTTTGTGGCAGTTCTGCTCTAAGCTCTTCATATACATTTTTTTCTCACTCTGTCCTCATAATGACTATGTAAAGATGGTTTATTACCTTATTAGGAAGACAGAGGAAGAAGATACATCTCAGCAATGTTAAGTGTCTTGCCTGAGATCACAGAGGGGCTTTTCATCCACATCTTCCTGATTCCAAAGCTCATTCTCTTACTGAGAAGAACAGCAAAGCTCCAAAGAGGCTGGTCCCGAATCTGCTCTAACTACTGTGTTGAGAGACCATATCTCATTTTTCTCATGGTTACATTAAGAGATTGCACTAATAAGCTCCATGGTCCCTTCCACCTCTCACATGCTGCTCTTGTCACTTTGGGAAGCTCTTCTCAGTGATCCAAGGCCAAAACAAAAATGCATGGAGTACCTATTTACTAAGTGCCAGGTATTGTCTCTTAGTCTATTTAATTCATACATAAATTTCCAGATAACTTTTGATTATGAAAAATATCCAACACTTTGATTCCACAATTATTAAAATTTTGCCATATTTGATTCTTTCATATCTATCTCTATATCTACCATCTATCTGAATTTTTTAAATGAAGCAGTGGACATATTGAGATTTCACTCCTAAATATTTTACCCTACATCGCCTAAGAATAGGGACATCTTCTTACATAACCTTATATATACCATTATCACACCTAAGAAAATTAACAACAGTTCCCTACTTATATTCAAGTTTAATCATTAGTCCAGACTAAAATTTCATTATCTCCAAAAGCTTTTATGGCTTTTTTTTCTCTGAACCAAGATCCAATCAAGTTCATTCATTGTATTTGGTGAAGCAAGTTAAACAAGAATTCTTCAAACTCCGATATGCCTGTTTCATTTCATGACGCTGACTTTTAAAAGAGTGCAGGACAAAGTCTCTCATTGTTTCCTCGTGATGTTCCTTAACTTCCCTCCCACAAGCCCATTTTCCCCATAAACTGGAAGTTGGTTCTAACAGCCAGATTGGAATTTGGTTAAACACTTTTGGCAGTGATACTTTACATGTGATTCATACTTCATGTTGCTTCAATCAGGAGACACAGAATGTCAGGTTGTCCAACAACAGTCACATTAAATATGATCGGTTAGCTAATATGATGACCCGCAGGTCTTTCCAATGTAAAGGTATGGGATTCTCTTGAAAATCTGGCAGAGTACAGATAATCTGTTCTACAGCAACCTTGTACTTAATGCTATAAGCATCTATTGACATTTAATTTTATTTATAATTTAATCGACAGTTGCAAAATGGTGATTCTGTAAATTATCATTTTTTTTCTTCATTTATCTGCACACCTCTGCAAACAAGAGCTTTTCCTTACCTATTGGGGGTGAATTATATAGTTCCTTCCTAAAAAGGCAGAGTAAGAACCTCTTTCTTTTTTCTAACTTTCAGGGTAAGAGGTTGCTATAGTCACTTTCAATGGTGGCCAATTAGTTTTTTTCTGTTTCTTTCTTTGAACAGTCCTAGGGACCTGTGGCTTTTTATTAGTCGATTTTTATAGTCAGTCACAGTCATTTTTGGCGCTCAAATTGCCCCAAATTTGGCGAGAGGGAACTCCTTCAAACTGACTGGTTCCTGTGTCCTTTGAGATGTCCCCATCATACTTTGAGTATTTCCCTGCTTTTGGCACAAGAAAATTCTTGGGCTTGCCTTGTACTTTCCATGCCCCTGACCCAGAATCAGACATTTTCCCAAGGAGCCTTGGGGCCTTTAATTAGAGAATAGTATTTAAAAACCAAGATCTCTGAGCTCATTGCCATTTGAGTGTCACTGCCTCTAAGCTCTTGCCATGGTTCAAGCTAAGAAATATATTTGTTTAAATTATGAGTTCATATTAATACTTCCAATTCAAAGTTACCATTACATGATTTTTCTCAACTTTTTTGATTTTGTATTTGTACTTCTTTTCTCCTACATAGAAAATCCCAGTTTCAAAAATCAATAACATGTTTACTTATTTGCCAATCTACAATATACATATAGTAGATTTAAAATTGAAAAAACAGATAATTACTTGGTGAACTTTAGACTTCTTTGGGAGGCATTTCTTTTTCATTCTTAGGATATAATAAAGATGAACAGTAACAGTACTGTGTTCCAAAGGCACATGAAATAATTATTTTCTATGTATCTTATGTCACTCATATGATATACAGTTGGAGTAATTTGTTTCAATCTGATTTCGAATTCAGTTTGCTTTAATTTTTCTTTGTGATTAAATTTTGTTTTTGAACAAGTAAAACACATTCAAGTATTTATATGGCTCAAATTCAAATTATATAAAAATATAGTCAGGGAAATTGATTATATTCATCCATATGTCCTCTACCATGTCCCTCTTCCTCCCTACCACTTGACCTCTACAGGAAACCAATTATTTTATTTGTTAGTTTGATATTTTATATCTGTATGTATAACTTCTTCACCTTTTTAAACAAAAGAAAACAAACTACACTCACTGCTCTGTGACTTGTTTTTTTTCCTTGCTAACAATATTAATAATATATTCTGAGAATTCATGTACATATGTACATATTTTCCTCATTCTTTTTTGATACTGCACACTTTATTCAGCAGTGCTATGCTGTTGTTGTTGTTGTTACTTAGTCCAAAACAAGCAGTTTAGCTTGTATAATATTACTTGTGACCCTTTTTGCCTTTGTTTATATCCTCTGGTCCTCTCAGGCATTTGAGGTTTTGACCTCAAACATGAAGGCTTTCCAGCTGGGCGGAGGCAGGGAACACCAGGTACAGTTGATTCCTAGAGGATTCATCACATCAATCCACTTGCCTGTGGCGGACAGGAAGGTAAACAGGAACCAAACTGTTGCTATTTTGTCTCAGATCCAGCCCCAGGTACTCTGGATTTCTTCCTGTTTAGATGGAGAGCTAGGGAGTGATGAATGAGAGCAGGGGTGTGGCTTTAACATAGCTTGGTTTTAACTTCTGCATCTATTCCCTTTCCTTTCTCTAATAGGCACAAATGGGAGTCATTTCCCTCTTGTGCCAATTTAAAGGCTTTTAAGAAAAGAAACATGGGATTTTACTAACATTCAGAAGTCATAGCATTTGATTGAAGAAAGATTTTATTGCACACTGAAGCTGGGCTTCCATTTTCAAAAATAAATGTTTCAGATTTCTCAGAATAGCTTTAGTGTATATGAGTTCTTTTTATGCTGACCTTTTCCCCCTGTTCATCTTCAAAGCTCATAACACACATTCTCTGGTTTTCTTTTTCTGTTATGTACCATTCATCAATCTCACAGGAGCCAGGTCCTGCCTTTTTTGAAATGATTAATAAATGTTCTTTCTTGCTGGGTAATTCTTTTGCAAATTTATCTATTCAAAATTTATTTCTTATTTGTCCTATTTCTGCCTTACTCTTTTTAAAAAAGGTGAAAAATGAATTTTGTTAAATTAAAATGTTTTTGCCTTTCCCTTAAATGATTTTCTTCTGACCTTTATGAGAGTGATATGGCAAAAAGAAACGGATGCAATGTGGTGTGCTTATCATCTAATCCACATGTGACTATCACCTGGCTTGTGAATTACTTATGCTTTAGCACATGCAGAATAAATTAACATAGCTTTGAATATATCATCCATTAGTCCTTGGAGGATAACTGTCTCATAGGAATCTGGAGGGTCCTGTGTGAGGGTCAGCATTCTTTTTAGCCTTGAAGTAAGGAGCAGCGTAAACCGGTGATAATTTCCTGGCCTGAAAGGCAGAGGGGAGGGTCATGAGAGAGAAAAGGTACATGTGTGGAAAAAGAAAATGGAAGAGAAAAGGTGGAGAAGAGGGAGAGAATGAAATGGGAGCAAGGGGTAGGAGAGGAATGAAAGATGTTGCAAGGACAGCATAGCACGGGTCTAAACTATATCTCAGAACTAGACCGTCTCTGAGGGTGGAAAGCCATGTTTTCCAGTTCCAGATCTTCTGCACATAGTGCTATCCAAGGAATATGAGAAATTTGGTTGTAAATCAAGCACTTTGGGAAATATAGTGCCTCTTTTTATTGGTAACTAATATTTATGAGTGCTTAACATGTACGATTAGTTTATACAAGCACTTGGCATGGATTATGTCATTAAATTCTGACCCATGTCTAGGAATTAGGTTTTATTATTATCTCTGTTTTATTGGTGTGGAAACTGAGGCACAAACACTAAATAATTTACCTAAGGTCACAAAAAGCAAACAACTGTGACATCATTGTTTGCTGCCATTCATCCCCATTCTCTTGCTTGCTAGCAGAACCCTAATAGTTTGGGTTAGCAATATGCCCACCCTCCGCTCTATTCCCAGGGGATGAGTGATAACAGATCTAAACCCATCTTGGCTCTTGAATTCTTCTTCCTGATATACATTTTCACAGCCTCCTTTGCAGGTAGTCACGTGACCCAGATCTGACCAACAAGGTTTAAAGAGAGGTCCACTATGGAGCTTCTGGGAAAGCTTTTCTTCCCTTATAAAAGGAAAGCATATTTTCTGCTTGCCCTCTTCTTTCTTCCTATCTGAATGGTAGTATGAAGATGCCGTAGATGCAGCTGTGGCAGCCACCTTGCAACCATGAGATAATAAGCCCATGTAAGAATGTCATTATGCTAAGGATGGCAGAATGGAAAGTGGATAGTGTCCTGGGTTTTGAGGACACTGTTGGACTGCTACAATAAACCTAGATCCACCTCCCTGCACTCTTCTTGTTATGAAATAATCAAATTTCACTATGACTGCTGAAAATTTGTTACATTTAGCCAAACTTGCAGCTGCATATATACTAACTGATATGGGAACAGAAGCAGATTTTGGACAGACTGTTTTAGGCTGACAGGTTGCTATTCAGTACAGCAGAATTGTCTCCTGCACCTCTCACCCTCAACCTTGACTGGAGTATACATTTGTTACTTTTAACCAAGGAACAAAGGCAAAAAGTAGCAAAAAGATGCTGATGAGATTTTAACTACCTAAAATATTCTACTTTAGTATCTAAAACAGAAACAATAATGATACATATTGCAAGTAAACTTAAGATACTACAAAGATGCCTTTCAAGGGACCCATATTCCATGCCTCTGCATTGTTCCCACACAATCACTCATTCACTGATCTTTATGCTTCCACCTGGTGCTTTAGTTTGTGCTAAAATGGTTTCATCCCATGCCCAACACACACTCTTTGTAATTAATCTTCATATTCCCAGAGCCCAGTAGAATGCCTAGTGCCTAGCGGAAACTCAATAAATGCTTGTGGTATAGAATTAGAATTGCATAATACCCCCGCTATTAAATAGCTATCAAAGTCATAGGCCTCAAGAATTACAAAAACATAATTCTCTGGTCTTAAAAGATTATTTCTTAATAATTATTAAAAATTTAAATAAATGCAAATTGCTGAAGAGAGAAAGTTTGATAAGTCATGGTAGAGAGTAGGTATTCAACAAATAAACTGAACTGAACAGACTGGGCTTTTAAAAAGCTATGTTCTGGACAAATGAAAACTGGTTAAAGTAAAATAAAGCACTTCACTACACTGTCCTTGGAGCAAGAAGAATTTAATGAATTATTCAAATATGTCTTGTTTACAACCAGGAAGCATTTAACACTGGAATTCCACTATTAAGTGCTTCATTTTGTAATATCTGGGCCAGTTCATGGCTTCTGAGCATGGTGAGTTGCATTTATAAAGAAGTCTTGCTCCCTGACATCAGTGTTAAATGAAATTCTACTTAGTGCAAAAATGTTTTGTAATATCTGGGCCAGTTCATGGCTTCTGAGCATGGTGAGTTGCATTTATAAAGAAGTCTTGCTCCCTGACATCAGTGTTAAATGAAATTCTACTTAGTGCAAAAATGTTTTCCCTCTCCAACAATGTTATTTAAACACAGAAGCTCTCATTGCAGTGGAGACCAAACTACTATAGAGTGATAACCAATTTAAGTTGCCTCTGAGTGAACTGGATAGAGATGGATGCAAAGAACTGAGGAAAACAAGTGGTAACCTAATGTTAAAAGTGCTCAACTCTCTACTTTTTCTCATTCTTTGATTTTTACTTTTAGGAAAGAGTTGAGGAATTTAAAGGTAAAAACCTCATCGTTCTTTTCAAAATCATCATGGTTCAAGGTATTAAAAAGTACTAAAAGCAAATGTTCATAATTTCCATTCAGCAGGCCCTTCAAATCATAGTAAAAACAATAAAAAAATTGCTACAACAATAAAAACACTTTGTTTAACCTGACTTTTCCATTTCTCTAATTGCAGCTATATATAAACATTTTCTTATACTTCCTCTGTTCAATTATTCTAAATAGCCTTTAGGTCTAGCATAATAAGAAATTATAATGCAGTGAAACCCATTAACAATATATTCACAAGGAATCAAAATGTTTCAGCATTCAACAATAACCTAAATGTAAATTTTTGTTTATTATAATATAGCAATCATTTATAAAGTAGTGAACTAATAACCAAAACATTGTATTAGAAGTTCCTTTAACTTGTGGTGCCTAGAACTATTTAAGCAATATCGCCTTTGAACCTTTATTTTGTTATGGCACTATCAACACCTGACCTGGGATGTAATCTTGGGGGTCAGGGGAGATTATTTATATATATATATGTAAAAAAAAAAAAAAGGTTGATTAGGAGAGACCTACAAGATTAAAAAACAAAACAACAAAATCTAGTCTTTTCCTGCAAGCGACTAGCATACTTGTTCAATTTTCATCTTCCCAATTAGCCATAACCTCTATCAGGGTAGGGAGAGTGTTTGATTTGCTATTGAATCCCCAGAATCTAGCACAGCATCTGACACATACTGAATGACTATAGCTGCAAAAAAAAAAAAAAAAAAAAACGAACTGCACACAAGGATTTCAGTTCTTCCTGTGGTTACCAGCAGATCTCAGTGTCTCCTTGTTATAGTTACAAGACGATGGTTTGTGCCATTCTCCTGTCTTCTCATACCTTTTTTCAGTTCCTAGTGGGAATAAGGCATTGGGGAAATGATAGTGTTTTCTTCTGTCAGAGAAGATAGGGAACCCTATTGGCTGGGTTGAATGTGAACCATTTCAAGAATAAGCCCTGAATGTTGGTTTCAAGCCTAATTGCTTACTTTATGATTTGCCAACAGTCCTTAAACATGAGTCTTGAAAGTTCCATCCAATTCAGAGATTGATTAGTATGGTTCCTAGAAATTAAAATTTTACTTTATTAAGAATAGACCGAATGGGCCCAATGAAGCAATATAAAAGCAATGAATGAATTCTCTTAGGAAATTCGAGCTGCATTATTTGACTTTATTGCTGCTTCATTTCACTAATATTCCTTTTATCTTAAATATAGCTTCTAAACTTCATTAACATCAAAAAGATTTTAAATACTTTAACTGAACATGTCACTGTACAAAGAGGCTTATACAACCAGATTCTTGTTATTTCGAAAGTTAAAAACACTGACATGAAACAGAAATATTTATAGGACTTATATGCTTTATGCAAATGAAGGCCATCCCCGATTTACTTGGCATGGTTAATAATAGCTAATACTTACTGAGCCCTATGTCCCAGGCATTGTGTGAAAAAAGCACTTCACATACATCTTCTCCATTCAGCCCCCAACTACAATAAGGAAAGTGAGGTACTGGCAATTTAAATAAACCACCTAAGGAAGGTCATACAGCTGTGACATTAATCCAGGTCCAGCTTAGAGGCCATATGCCTTAATGATTCTGACCTATTCCTGTCCTTTGACTTATAACCTCCTCTCCCACAAATCTATCACTCACTAACAGCCAAATGTGCCAACTCAGCTTTTGGAGGAGCAAATGCCTGGAGCAGGGCAAGGATTGTAACGGGCATGGTGTGGTGTCTGAAGTTCCTTAAATCCTTGGGGAGCCACACAGTATTGGATTAAGTGCTGTTAAAAACAGGGCAGCTGTGGCAGAACAGAATTATCAATCAGATTCAATTCCATCCTATAAATAAAATCTGGAGAGTTGATGCTCTAGAATGCTTAAAAGAGCTCTTTATTTAATCTGTAGCTAAACCTTATTAAAGAATGTTTATGTTCCCAGATTCTCCTTCAAACTTCTGTCCTTGTTTGTCCCCTCTTATTACTCTTCGGCTTCTAATTAGAAAAGACTACATCATTGCCTCCACTGCCTCATTAGCTATCAGTCTTCAAGCCACTGCAATCTGGCTTCTGCCTTCACTCTTCTGTTGGAAGTGTTCTCGCAAAGGTCAGCAATGATAATAAACCATCATTACTATAATACCCAGAGCTTCTTGTGGATTTACGGGGCACCAAACACTGGACTCAGTACTTTATTTATATTGGAGGGAGAAGCCTGGAGAACCATGGGGCTGAACAGGACTTGCACATGGTTTTCACTTAGTTGGCTCAGTTTTTAAAAATTAAGTCAACATTCAAAAATCAAATTATTTCAGACAAATATCCGAATTTTTGAGATGTGCTATCCAGTTTGTTATAGTCTTCACAGTGAATACATGTGCACTTGTTCCCCTGTAGGAACATGATTTACTAGTCATGCTTTACACGGATATTCTGGTCAGGAGGGTACATTAGCCGGGAAAAGAGACTTGCTTAATTAAACTAGCTCAAGATTAAAGACTGGCATCATTAAACAGTACTCTAAGGGCAGGAACTGTGGCAGACCTGGATTCATGGAAACTGAGACTGGAAATAAGACAGCAGCCAGCTTCCTCATTAGTGTCTCTGCTGTTTTTCACTCCATAGTGGCTCCATTCTCCTCTTGTCACAGACCAGCTTCCTTTTCTTATTCTTCATTTCAGTTCCCTCATTGCCTCAACTTGCTCAAAGCTTCTCATCCTCAACCCCCACCCCTCAGAGCATCTTCTTTTAAATTCCTACTGCTAATTGCCTTAGTCTTACAATTGTACAATTGTAAATTCCCCAAAGAGGACCAACAGATATTTTCAAGCTTGGTCATACATGTCATAAATTACTTTCAAGCTGTAATAGGTCACACTGATGTGGTACAAACATCTGTAATCAGGTGTGCTGGGAGCATCCTTCACAAGGGCTGTGAGTTGACAGATACGATGAGGCATAACTTAGAGAATATGCACAATTAATCCTCATAACAATTTTGAGTGATAGCCATTATTTTTACTGATTTTATAGACATGAAAACCGAGGCTGAGAGGTTGACAAAATTCGCTCAAGATATTAAGTGGAAAAGCTGGAATTTAAACTCAGGCTGCCTAAGTAACAAACTCAAAGCCTCCATTTTCATTATTATCTTTCTTGACTTCCCATCTGAGTAACATTTTTGCTATGCTCTACTTCCTGAAACTCAAAGCTCTTCTCTTGGATTCTGTGGCACTGTACTCTTGGTTTTTTTCTAATTGCTCCTCTGCTTTTTAAAATTCTTTGTTTTTCCTTCCAATTCTTAAATGTAGTTCTCCAAGGTACTCTTAGTGGCTCCTTCTTGTCTCTTTCTATACTTTCTTCTTTGGCTAATTCATCGGCTGTTATAGATTATGATATAGACATTATCATTTCTTAACTTGGGGTTCTTGAATGCACACGACCTTCACCCCACAAGGAACTTGTGGATAGAATTTAGGAAATACATGAACTTTAATGAGAAAAAAATAACATCTTTCAATTTTCACTAAACTCTAACCGAAATTTACCAATACCTTCAACTATGAGCGTAGGCAGCAAATCACTGTAACAGCAAATATTTGTGACTTTGTTACCAATAGAAATAATAGGTATTTTAATATTTTCCAATTGTTGGAAATATCTCAAAATTTTATTTTTTCCGATTATACTTCTATATCAATGGTGATTATCTGATCTACTACTAAGTCATGATATTAATAAAGAAGTGAGTATACTGCTGTATCAAAAATTGTTTAATATTTTGATAACTGTTTTTGCAATATAAGTAATTTCCTTTGTAATCTTATCTCTTTTATTTTCCTTATTTAGACACATTTTGTTTTTGAGAAAGGTCCACAGACTTCACAAGACTGCTAAAGGTTGAGAACCCCTGTTTTAAAACACTTTGCCTGTTAAATAATCTTATTATGGTGATTATTTCACAATATCTACATATATATCAAATCATCACATTGCACACCTCAAATACGCAAAATGTTATATATCCATTATATCTAAACCAAGGGGAGAACACACACACAAACACACACACACACACACACATAAAAACTTTATCCAGATGGTCTACCATGATTTTCAAAGGGGATCAAATCTTAGGCAATGCAGGAGCAACTTCCCTAAAACCTAATGACCTACTCGATTTTCTGTGTTCTGTCTTTAAGTTTCAGCTGTGTGCTTTATCTGCAGCCTTTACTTGTCAGATGGGCATCTAATCCTCTCTGTACTATGATATCTTGGTCTTGATCTTAGACCCCTAACTTATATCCCAGATTGCTTTCTACTCTTGCTCATCTCTTCCACTTTGTTTACTAACTCTGGGTCTTAACTCCATACTGGCCTTTTAGGTTTCCTGGACTGCTAACACTGTGTCCTACACACAAGCTCTAGAGATAAACTTTTTCACCCAGGGTAGAAAAAAACAGCTAATTATTACCAGAGTAATTTTCTTAAAGTATAGCTCTGTTCATACCTTTCTCTTTGTCAGAATGCTTACAATTTAAGTACAAACTTCTCTGTTTTTGCTTGCATAAAACAGAAACCTGTTTGAGGTGGCTTAAGATGAGAATTTTATGATATGGATACAGGGATATTATGCCTTAAGACCTGTAGGAATAGATCGAACCACAAACAGGGATTGGCAAACTTTTTCTGTAAAGGGACAGACTGTAAATATATTAAGCTTTGTGGACCACATGGTTTCTGTCATTCTGCCACAAACAATGTAAAAAGAAATGCATTCCAAAAAACTTTACTTACAAAACAGACAAGCAGTTGGATTTGACAGACAGGTCATAGTTTTAGGACACCTGGACTAAAGCATTCTCAGGACACTTTGAAATTCATCTCTGTCACCCTCCACATGTGTGCCTTGTTGTTCTTTTCCTACTGACTAGCTCCTAAGCTTCTCTCATTCTCAAGTTAGAACACAGCTTCTGAAAGCTCTGAACTTCCATGTCACAAGTTAAAGTTCAAACTCTCTTTCCCGGTCCTAATACTGAATCCTTATGGATGTTGTCTGGACTTGCTTGGATCAGGTGTTTGCCTGTAGACCAATCAGCTGTGGCCAAAATTCTGGATCTTGCTGTATGAACAGGGCTTTGGGGCACCATACATACAATCTCTTGGATCAGAGCAGAGTAACAGATTCCAGAAAAGGGATAGGAGACGGGCAGACAACCTAAGAGAGTCCCTTGCTGTATTCATTCAAACCTGTATTTTCAACCCTATCCCCTATATGTCTCCTCAATTCCTTCTGAAGCAAAATCAACTCCTTGCTGTTCTCACATACTCTGCATATTCTCACCTATCTGCCAGCAGAAATTCTACTCATCTTTAAAGTCTCTCCAAAAAGGTCACTTTCCCTCTCTTTCTTCTATATCCACACAACACTCTATTGGTACAGTGTTTCTTGTTCTGTTGCTATTTCTGTACCTTTTTCTTTTGCAGATAATAGGTGCTCTGCTGACTGAGAAAATGACTTATTCAACTTTCATCTACTTGGGTACCTTTCAGAGACTAGACTATGAGTCCCTATTTGTTGAGTTTAACTATATCTTCAACTGAATAATTTCAAAATGAAGAAAATGTTGATTTTTATAAAGTTGCAATTATACAAGAAACTAGTATCTACCTTTAAGAAAATTATGTTAAGTTTTATAAATATTCATTTCATGATATTCATATTATGGTAGCCAATTTAAAATACACTTGCAGAAAGATGGTAATTACAGCAAAACATATTTAAAATTATTGAATACTAAGAAGAAATAAGGCTCATTAAAGTTGTATCTTTTGTTATTGTATTAAAGTAAAAGGAAATACTACAGAAATAACAATAGGAAAGGTTATAAACTTGAAATAGTCAAGTTTTAAAAAGCAAATGCTCCAAAATGATTATTTGTGTAAGAGTTTTCCAAAAGCCAGAAACCTCATCATGTAATTTCTTTCTTTCTAGAACTATTAATTAACATTGTTCCCAGAACTCTGCTAAACTCCCCTGCTGAAAGGAAGAAAGTAAATACAGTACTGAAGGGAAAACTGGTTCATTTCCACGAAACTGTGAGAAGCTTGCTATTTTGTAACACAGAAGCACTTGCTAAAGAACAATTCCTAAACTATTAGCAACGACATAAAAGCTTCCTCTTGGGATACTACGCTGGAATGTGCAGCAGGACTGAAAAAAGCACAGATTTGGCTCAACTGTAAATATTAGGTGCAGAGGCAAAGCTATTGTGTGAGGTAGAGGGTGGGGTGGGTGGGGTCCCGATTCCCAAAGTTGATATAAGGATTCTGATTTCGCTCGGTATTTATTTTTACTGCAATTGCAGTTTTGCTAAAAAAATAAAGTATCGGTTGTGATCTCATCTGGGTTTCTAATTTTCAATGTCTACAGAAAAAGAAAACCTCTCATTTATCTAAAAGAATCATCTTTCTCCAATCTCCACAGTCGCTGGGAAAAGAGAGGCGCGCCGTGCTCCACTGCCCGCCCAGGGAGAGCCGGACCCACCCCAACCCGCCGGCCACAGATCGCTGAGGCTTGCCCAACTCAGACGCCCCTAAGACGATCGTGTCTGTTGGCGTTTCTGGGTGGGGATGCTCCAAAACCAGAAAACCACAACGCAGAACCTAAGCTTGGACTTCGAACCAAGCCCTTTTGCCTAGTTTTCTTTTTCCTCGTCTCGCTGGCAACCTCGCCTCCCCTAGTCATAGCCTTTCCCCCTCCTCGGGCTCCCTTCCAGCCAGCCACCTGCGCGCGTACGGCATTGACGCGCAATAAGCAGGCAACCTGAAGGCGCTCAGTCCACCAGCTACTCCACAGACCGACCGAAACTACAACTCCCATCATGCCCCGCGCCAGCTCCCCTCCCATCCCCCAATCGCCGCTTAGCCAACTCCCTCGGCCGGCGGCCGGGAGGCGCTGAGCTTTTATCACGGACCCGGCGAGAGGGATCCAGATCCGGGCGATCTTACCCGAAGGGAGCGCTGTGCCCGGTGCGGCCGCTGTTCTCAGCTGAGTTCTGCCTCCGCGTCTGTGCCAGCCTAGAGCCGGCAGGGGCAGACGGTGCGTCCCAGCACGGCGAGAGGATGGTCATCCGCGTGTTCATCGCCTCCTCCTCCGGCTTCGTGGCGGTGAGCGCGGCGGGGACCGGCCGCGAGACGGGGTCGGGATCGAGTGTGCGGGGGTAGGGGGCGCCGGGCGCGTGTCCCGCGGGCGCCGCGCTGCGCTCGCCCTTGAGCGTCTCGGCGCGCCGCACGTCCGGCCGCGCGAGCCGGCGCCCGGCAGGTGATCCATCACACTTAGACAACAATGAAAAGGGCGGGAGCAAAGGTGGGTGGGGGACTCCGGGATCGCCCACAAGCCCACCCTGCGCCGCCCGAGAGCGAGACAGCTCGGGAACCCCCCAGCTCCAGTTGTGTGGCTTAGGAATTTGGGGAAGGGGTGGTCCAAGAACTTCGGGGGTTCCGCTTTCCTTGGTGTTAATTCTTCCCGATTTGGGACGTTCAGCCTGGTTATGTATGTTCGGGAGCCTTTTCGCGTGCTTGATTTGCTATCTTACCTCTTGAATGAAACAAATTTAAGTGGGAATTGCTCCCCACCCTCCCTTCCCCACCAACTACATTTCTTTAGTTTTATACCTGCGCTAAGAAAACGGTAAACCAGGTTTTTCCTGTCGTGCCAGGATTTTGTTTGCTTTGTCTTTTTTATTTATTTATTTATTTTTGCCTCCGGTGCTATAAATATCTTTACATATTTATGTAAATGTTTGTCTTTAGTTTCCCCTTGTAATGTGGTTAAATTGATCTTTGGGGCATATAAAATTGTTGTCTCTTTGATTATTTTAACCCCCCACCCCTTTTTTTTGGTCGATATTCTTGAATGTTTTTAGGAAGAATTTTTTTTTTTAGAGATAAGTTAAATAGCTATATGTCAGACTTCAAGGAAAATTCAGAAGTATACTTGATAGCCAACTTGAGTAAGACAGGTGGTGAAATGTTTTACATTAAGACTGGTTTCCTTAGCTAAGAGTTAAACTATAGTTTTAAGAGGCTCTTTAATGAGATATGTAATCAAATACATCAAAAAGTGTAATATGAATTGCTTAAAATTTGGTATGGCTGTTGCCTGCCCAGCAACTCAACTGTATCGTCCCCAAATTTGTTTCCGAAGCAGGTGGGATGGAGGATGGAATAAAATATTCTTTGTAAATCCTTATAAACCATTAAAGCTTTTTATTTAAAAAGAAATCAACACTGTAGTACAAAAAAAAAAAAAAGCCTCTCTTTTGCATTAGGAACAATAGATGGAGAACACCAACTTATCTTTATATGCAGGCATGCTCTCCTCCCAGACCCCTGATAGTTTTGGTTACTTCTAGTTTTTTGTGGTTGCTTAGTCAACCTGCCTTTTATAGACTTCTCTACTGAAGCTACACTTCATGTGTTTGGAGACCCATACTGTTTTGTGGATTTTTTTCAAATGCATTCCTTCATGAGAATGCTACGAAGCTTTAGGTTTCACCACCAACTTACATGCTTCAATAATTGTTCCAGTAGCATTTTATTGATTGTGCAAGGGATGCTTTATATTAAGAAGTCTAGGCTGTGCTGGACAAATCAGAGTCAAAACTTGAAGTAATTACTTGGCTTATCCTGTCAGTAGGTAGTATATCAAGTTAGTTCTGCAACCTTTCATCACTGTTTCCTCAATTCCATTAACAATTAGATGCCTTTTTAATTTTTAAATTTAATGTTATGTGTTTCACATATGAAGCTAGGCTTAAGAGACGTGAGTTTATCTTCTGTAGAATGAAGGATGGTGGTGAGTAACTCAGAATTGTGCTCTAGCTTTGACTTCATCAGTTGGGTAAATGCAGATGAATCCTCGTAACAGTTTCTTTTACTTTAGCAATATATATTTTAGCTTTAAAATGAATTTGTTTTTTCCTTCAGTGTTTTACTGTGATTTCTCAGGTCTCTTCACTTCCCACCTGGTAGTGTGTGTTCTCACGTGGTTTGATCTGAGCTGGAAGACATACTTTGTTATCACATACGTGTAGCCTAGAAACACTAGGTACTTTAATGGACCCAATCTTTTCATGTCTCAATCAGTCCTCAGTCATTGAGTCTTTCCAATATCTCCTATATCAGTACAGTTTTTCTGTAATTATGTATTACTAAAGTATGGCAACTTTATGTTTACATGCAGGAATAATGATTTCCAAAAGATAATGAAATTGTTTAGGTCAACCATTGGGCTGGGGAGGCTAATGGGTCTTATAGCATTAAGCTATATTAAGGTTTGGTGGCATAACTGTAATGTTTTCCTTTTATTAGTGTTGTCTTGACCATTGGCACTGTTTTTTTTTTGGTGATGAACCATGACCAGCCAGTGCATGGAAGAACAAATAATTTTATTCTCAAGTCAGTTTGATTTTAGCTGAAATTTATTAAACCTCAAGGAAGGAATGTGACTAGAATTTGACTTAGCTAAATAAGTCCCAGAATTTTCCAAAAAGGTGCTCTGCCTCAATCAGCAATAGATTAAAACAATCTATTTAGAGTAAAAGTCCTCATATCTTGTACTGATTTCCCTGAACTCTCTGGCTTCATCACAGAAGCTAGTAGTTGGAATAATTGACACCGAAGTGTGATTGCCCTTTTATCTACCCCAGCTCCAGGTAAAATCTGCTTTTACTAGGAGATGAAAGTGATGCCGCATTATAATCTATGGATACCTGAAAAATCAGATTTGCTATGCAGCTGATAATGTTGCTGTCATTCATATTTTAGTGAAGGACATTTTATTTCAGTCTTAAGAAAATAGTACATTCATAGAAGTGCCATTTAATAATATAATTTATTCTGGTTGTACACTTGGAAGGGGAGGTCTCAGTAACTTTATCCAGGAAATGTATTAATATGAATTTTTAATTTAAAAATATTGAAATCAGTCAATTACTTCATTCATTCAATAAGTATTTTCTAAGTATTGGCTGCTTAGCCAGCTTTGTCCTTGGTTTTGTGGGGAACTGGAGGAAATTTGAGGGTGTGGTCTCTGTCCTTCAGAAATTCAGGTGAAGACCAGGTGGGGAGATAAGATAGGAAAAGTGAAACCACCAGTAATAAAGTATAGTCCAAGGACACATGCCACTTTCAGGAACATTCTTACCAGAGATAGAAATAATATAGGCAGCAGAGGGATGCATTGCAGGATGTCAGATAAGGAGGAAATGTGCCAGAAATCATGAAATATGCATGTGGGAGCCTTAGGCAGATGGCAGGGAGAGGGATTGAGTTAGATTTGGAGCCTGGGAGAGAGTGCATGAGCCCACCTTGTCGAGGCTGGAAAGGGAGGCACTTTGGGAGATAGCAGGCAGCAGAGGTCCCTGTGGACTTCTTTTGAAGACAGGGTAGACTCTAAGTCCTTAAAAGAAGCTCATGATAACAAACTCCACAGTGCTCAGCATTTCAGAGATGCCTTCTTCTGTATCTGCAGCTTGCATGCTCTCTAGAGGCTTTTGTCCCCAGGGAACAAAATGCTCTCTGGCAGGGAAGGACCCTCCTATGTGATTTCAGAAAATCTCCTCCCTACTTCCTTACTTGCCTTGACTAAAATTTCTCAAAAAAATAAATAAATAAATAAACTCCTTCACTCTTCGTTAAAGTTCATGAGCTCAGTTTTTAGAACTGGAAGAAAACCTAAAGAGAATTCTAGTGAAGTCTAACTACCTAATTTCACATAGGAGGACATAGAGATTCAGCGGTTTGCCCTGAGGTCATTTATGTCAGTGCAGAGCTGAGGGTTAAATGGAAGCCACCTCTCCTGACTCCTGAATGTATTTATTCATGCGTTCATTCAACAGTGCATTCATTCATGCATGGATTGATTCTTGCATTCATCAGTCATTGAAAATCTCTTAAATACAGGCTCTGTGTTAAGTGCTGTTAGGTGCTAGGTATATGTGATGGTCAGGAGAACAGATTTAGACTCCAGCCTCATGGCAGATATCAGTGCTGAACTCTCAAAGAGTTGGAATGCAAACTGTTTAATCAAGGAGAATGAGGGACTGATGGGGCTTGAGGGATGTTTCCATGGAGCGGGGTGAAATGAGCTAGATAGCCGTATATCCCCAGATGTTGGAGTGGGACCTTCACTGGGAGCAAAAGTTACAGAGAAATTGGAAGCAAATTGGAATACGTGGAGCTGTGTCCAGGGCTGCAGCTATGATCAAGTAAGGGCGAGGCTGGCCAGAGAACACATAGGAATTATGCTCTTTGTAACTGTAGAAGGCATACCCAACTGCGTTGCATGACATAACTATTTTAAACATGCCGTGGACAGTTAAGCAGTTACATCTTCACAGAATGTATTCAGTGAAACTTTACTGTGTGATGATGCCTCTAAAAGGAGTTCAAGGCAATTAAAGTCAGGATGTGACCATGTTAACAGATTGGGCATTACTTCCTAAGTGATTCTAATGCCAGAAAGAGCTAGTGAGGGTAAGCCTGGGCTCATTAGCATCTTTAACTCATTGAGTCTTCAGAGTCACATGGCAAGGCAGTTACTTATTCCCATTTTACAGATGAAGAGGTTGAATTTAACTGACCTGATGAAATCATATGCAGTAGATGGTGAGACTGAGTCAAACTCTGGAGGGCAGCTGACTTCAAAGCTTCTAGAGCAGAAGTACACTGGGCACTGTGGCACATCGGTACTAGAAACATTCAATATCCTGCAATGGGCTGGACAGTCCCCTGTATGAACCACCTTATGCAAAATGTGAGTGGTACTCCTGATGAGAACCACTGGTGAAGGGCATTGGCAAGGGAGGGTGTGGAGTGAGGTTAGGGAAGGGGTGGGAGCATACATGAAATGATTAGGGGAAGAAGAAATAAGTTGCAGGCACAAGGACGAGAATGTGATTGTAAGGGGCCATCAGGCAGGGAAGGCACGTGCATTAGTTTCCTAAGAGCTGCCATTAAAGTACCAAAAACTGAGGGTGAGGGGCAGGGTGATTAAACAACAGAAACTTGTCTCACAGTTCTGCTAGAAGTCGAGATCAGGATGTCAACAAGGTTGCTACTTCCTGAGCGCTGTGCTGGAGACTCTTGTTCCATACCTCTCCTATCTTCTCATGGTTTGCTAGCAATTTTGGGGGTTCCTTGGTATGTAGATATGTCACCTTGATATCTGCTTATACGTTCACATGATATATGATTTCATCAGGTCATTTAACTTCAGCCTCTTCATCTGTAAAAGGGGAATAAATATCTTGTTGTGTGTGTATCTGTCACTATGTCCAAATTTCCCTTTTTTTTTTATAAGGACACAGTCATATTGAATTAGTGCCCACCCTATGGACTTCATCTTAACTTGATCATCTACGAAGACCCTATCTCCAAATAAAGTCACATTTATAATTACTGGAAGTTAGGACTTTAGTATCTTTTGGGGACACAATTTGACTCATAACAGCATGCAATATGAAAGTTGAAATAGAAAGACTAATTGATGTATTTCCCCCTTTAATTGGAGAGACTATGGGCAAATTTCCTGTATCTTAAACAGCTAGATATATGGAATTATATAGATTTGTAGCCAATATATAAGGTTTGTTGCTAGAAATGGAGATTTTTCAATATCCCAAATGAAACCCTGACCTCAGTTTTTCTAGTTCATTTTACTATTCCCCAAATTTGATATTTTCTATTCTACAATGATATTTTAAACTTGTAAATATAGATGTAATCAAGGTCATGGTTCCTTTATGAAACTAGGGGTTTTTCACCCATTTGTTTTAGGACATTTTCAATAAACATTTCTGTCTATTTGAGGAAATGAAATTTTGACAAATATTTATAATATGAAGTATAAGGTGGTTTCCACATTGCAGGAATATAAGAATTCCTGAGCATTTATTTTTTTATGTTTTTCAACTTTTTTGATCAAAAATAGAAAAGGAAAACAACTATAGTGGGAAAAAGAAACCTCAACAATTCCATAGGAAGTAGTGTGAGATACTAACTCTAAAAAAATTTCTTCTTTAGATCTTTTAATGTTTAATTTATAACAAGTTCAGGAATGAATTTTTTCGGTAAAGTTAGAAACAAGTGACAGAATAGAAAAAGTCTAGCTTCTTAATGAATTTTTCACTTTAAAAAATAAAAATTAGCATGACTTACTGATCATTATATATGAAAGTTTAAGATACTTCATTTTGAAATGCAGATTTTAAGAAAATAGGATGAAGAAATTATTGTTTAGTTGCTAAATGTCAATTTTTTTAAAAAGTTACTCTCCAAAC
>NW_006494614.1:16397741-16402801 GCF_000325575.1 Pteropus alecto | reverse complement strand
ATCTGTGTTGTTGTAGATGCAGAGTTAGTAGATACATTAGATGTTCTGAGTTAAATTACATTCCTGTATTCATTATTTTTCTGTGATTAATTTTTGTTACATTGTTTATTCATTATGCAAAAAAGAACCTTAGCTTCTATATTAGAAATTTAGTGAATTTTTAAATATGGAATGGCAAATGCTTATTAATATTTGAGGGAAATTTTTTACTTCTGATTATGTACAATTGTCTTTTTGGGTCCTCTCTATAGATGTAACTCAAAAACATGACATTGAACCTTTCAGTTGAGTGGTTTTTTAGACCTGTAGCGGTCAGTATGTACCATTGCCTAGTTTTTGAGGGGTGGTGGTGTGGCTGGTAAAGGCAGGGGTGGGGAGAGGAGTTGGACGTTGGTAGCCTATAACAGCCACATACAACTGAGCAATCTAGTTTAAGGCAGTGTAATTTCTCTTTTTCTTTAGTAGGCTTATCTGAGTTTATCAGCCAACACTGGCTAGTTACTCAAGAACTAGACTATGGTAATTTAAAGCCAGTGTTGTCATGTCTTTTATGTTTGATTGTTCTTTTCTCAAACTGAAAAACAAATCAACCTAGGGAAAGCACGTAATTGAATGTTTCCCTTTTGGACTCATGACAGCTTTGCTATAGGACCGAAAGCTGAACTAGATGCAGGCAGATGGGGGCCCTCTTTATCTACTAACCCAGGTACTTTTAGGCTGGTCAAGCCCCTGAGAAACTCTAGAACAATCTGATTGGTCCCCTGAATCTGGTTCCCTCTGTTACCGTTGACAGCCTATTTATTCCTGAGAGGACCTGACTCTTTTGGGCTGACTCAATTACTGGCAGAACCACAAAGGGGGTTTCCTGGAACTGACCCCTAAAAGTGGAAGGGCAGGGTGCGGTATACATCAGGGTGTGTCTGCTTTGCTATGAGACCTTTGTGGGCTTTCTGCCAATATTGCTTCAGAGCTCCAGAAACCGGAAATGGAACGTTGGCTGTCACTGAGGGTAGAGGGTTCTAAGTACTTCAGGATGCGTTTTCCATTTCCTGCTGGTGATGGCCCAGATTTGCAAATGGCTTTTTTTCATCTTGGATCTAGTGGCTCTGGGGGTGGAGGGCTGAGAATGAGAGAGACCCAATTAGGTGACTTGCTTGACAGGTCAGTTTAGTGATATTTGTTCAATATAAATAGAGTTAAAGTTATCAGCTATCGTTGTCAATATTAAAAGAACAGAACAAAGCAAAACAAACACACAAAAGTAACAATAACCAACATAGCTTTTGAGTGGGTTGCTTTCCTTCTGTGGTTGGTAGGGAGTAGGAATATGGTCTTCATTTATGACATTCCCATGCGGATTGAAGCTTGCTGGTTTTCTGCTTTAGTAATTATATTCATTAGGACAGTTCCTTTGAATGGGAATTGGTCATTTCTATAAGACTAGACCCCCAGTTGATAGGAGTTTGGGGTTACACTGTGCTTTTATGATAAACTACTTATTAGCCACAGTAGGTGTTTGGGTTGACTATCTTCTGATTTATTTAATTCTGGAGTTAATTTATATTTAACTCAAGCACCTACTTCTGCCCCATCTATGGATTATCTATCATTGGAGGGCAGTATAGACTCATGATTAAGGCAGGGCTGAGTCCAAATCCTAGCTCTACCATTGGTAGAGATGTGGCCGTAGGCAGGTAACCTTAGCATCTTCATTTGGAAAAATAGAATAAGAATGGTACTTTCTGTGTACAATTACTATGAGCAGTGAATGAATGAAGTATTCCACATAAGATATTTAGCAGAGTGCCAGTATTTAGTAAGTACTAGTGTATATTATCTATTATTTCTATTATATCGTCATCAGCAGCAGCAATAGTACTAATAACAATAATAAAAAAATAAAAATTATAACCTAGGATCAGGTTAGATCTTTAATTATCAAAATACTATGTATAGTACATAGTACTTACTAAGCTGAGGGTGCATGCTGGTATACTTTTTAGATTTTTTAGTAAATTTTAGTAAATTTAAGTATAGAGAGTTTTCATCTGAAATTTGAATTAATAAGAACATTATTGAGGTTATTCCCCAAACCATTTAATTAATCTGTAATTTTTGAACATTGTATAGATCTACAACATGTTGTGCATGAGTTACTAAACCACATTTATTCCCTGCCTACAAAGTGCTTACTACTATGCAAATAGATACTATTCTTTGCTGTTCATAGTACATGATTTCAGGAGTCTTTTTTTATTTTAAGCTTCCTATACTTGGCAAGTGGTAACTGCTTTGAGAGCTGGGAGGGGAGTTTTGGAGCCTCATGTGATTGACTGATGATGTCTGCTCTGGCATCGAAGGAAGGGGGGACCAGGGCTTATGCCACGAATTTGCAAGTCCTGTCTTAGACTCTGTGCAATCGAACTCTTTCAGATTTGTGTAACTAAATGTAGACTATTTTGAGTCTGTAAGAGGGAAGAAAAATATGAGACATCAAGTTGAATTGATGGATACTGTTCTCTACAAATGTCTCACCTCAAATTTGGGGGTGGGGGGAAGGTGGTGGAGAAGGGCCCGGATATCTGTGTTTAGTGAAGATCAGTGGTGCTTCCCAGAAAAGACAGTGATTATCCTGACTGTGAAATTGAATGCTGAATGTTGATGCTTGTGACGCATAGGTGTGGTGCTTTCAAATCTGGCAGAAGGGCAGGTAGATAGTGGTAAAACAGATAAGGGGCTTTGTGGGAAAAGGTGGTAGAGACAGGAGAGGGAGAAAGACACTGGAATAAGTGGACTCTAGAATATGCCTGTCCACTGTGCTGTGAGCCTCATAGCTTTGAAAGGTTAGGTTCAGATGAACCATGAGTGTTTATCTATGCCCAGCAATGTGATAGGATTTTTTTCTGCAGGTTATTTAATCCTTACAATAACCCTACAAACTATAGTTCATTATAGCTGTTTTACAGATGAGAATATTGAGGTATAGGGTGATTAAGTAATATGCCTAGGATCATTAACCTCAGTGGATCCAGATTTCAACCCCTGTCTTCTGATTGTATGTTCAGTATTTTTTTTATTACCTTGCATTGTCTACTAGAAGAGCCCATGATTGGAAACCAATGAGAATCTGGGTCATGCTGACCCAGAAAGCTGGCTAGGTTAACAGTGTGTGAGCTCAAGTTAAAGAAAGGGGAGGTTCAGGACTTCTAAAGAGCAGTTCGGGGAGTCCACACTCAGCTGCTGAACAAGTAATTTTTGGCACAGTGTCCTCAGACAAGTGAAAGCAGTGGCTTCGCTCCTGCAGAGACTAATAAAAGCTATAAGGAGTATGGGTTAAAATAGAAAGCTAATATGTCATCATCATCATCATCATCATCATCATCATCATCATCATCATAACTATCATCACACCATGTGCAGGAAGTACTCAGGGCTTTGTGTTTGTTATTTATATTCCTTAAAGTAATTCAACATTGTAGCTATTCATTCTCTGTTTCTCTCTTTCTCTCTCTCTCTCCCCTTCCCTTCTCCCCTCCCCACCTTCTTCCTCTCTTCTACTCTCTCTAATAGAATAGGAAACTACTGAAGTTTAGAAACTTTAAATAACCTGCCTTGTCATAGAATCCAGAAGGTCCAGACACCCCAATCTGTGCCATCCTGTTTCCTAATGGCCATGCGCCAGAGGAAGGAATCTGAGATTAAAGAAAAATTAGAATAGGGCAGTGCCCTGAAGGGACTGTTGAATGTTTCGTTGGATGTCCTGAAACCAGATGTAAGATTTGCTTCAAATATGATTCCATTGCTTTCTGTGATAAAGTTGAGTAGAACTGACTTGATGTGTTGAATTGGAGGGAGCAGGATGGGGCGGGAGGGTAATGTGGGAGAAAGAAAGGTTGGCCAGATGATTGGAACCCAGGGTTAGAGTCAAGGACGCAGGTGTTTAATCTACTGTGACCTTTTGGGCAACGTGAGATCTACTGGGACAAATAGTGATGGTGGAAATGTGTGCCCTCGTTCTTTACATTCTGAGTCCTGGGTTCCTGGGAGATATTTTCTCATGGGCTGATTATTTCATGTTTTCTATCCTGCAAATAAAGTATCCTTTTGGATGGAAAGAGTTTATCTGTATTGCAGTCAACTGGGGGAGTTCAATGCAAGAGTGAGTAGAAAGTGGGAGGCCAGAGTCAGTGCTATTGGTGGTTGGAGGGAAGAAGGGCTTGTAGGAGTACAGGCATCTGCTGTGTGTAAAGGGAAATGTGATCAACACACACAGGAAGGCAGGAGGGGCCCACAGGAGTGGGTATGCAAAGCTGCTATTCACACACTGTACACAGATCAGATTATTTACTTGTAATTTACTGAGAAAGTCTCACATACCTGGTAGATAGAAAAAATTGTGTGATGTAAGCAAAGTGATATGTGGAAAGAATGTGAATTTTAGGAAAGACCTGGGTTCCTAATGGCTCTGGTACCCTAACCATCAGCACGGCTTAGCAAATCTTTTAACTTTTCTGGATCTCTGCACCCCCATTTGTAAAGTTGTTGAAGCTTAATGAAATGCCAGCCATTAATAATGAGTTTCATTTAAATTTAATCTACCAATAATTCTTTGGTCTTTCGTGAATTCTTAACTTTAAATCAGTTATTAAAATTTCATTAAGGAAAAAATTATTCTTATTATTGGACAATAGGTCCTGAGTTTGATGGAATGCATTTAAAGGAAGACCTGAAACTGACATTGTTTATTAGGATTAGAGAAGGCTAGTGGTCATGGTCTGGTTGCAGTGGCTGGAATCCCTTTGTTTTTGACTTAACACAGTGTTAAAAATTTTTTCGAGCCAAGATTTTAAAGACTGGGAGATCTCTCTCTCTCTCTCTCTCTCTCTCTCTCTCTCTCTCTCTCTCTCTCTCTCCCTCACACACACACACACCTCCACACACACACACCCCTTCACACACAAGCACACACACAGGCATTACACTCTGGGGCCTCACACCAGGCACCCTGCCCAGGCCCGGACCACAGCACAGAGCAGGCCCCATGAAACCCCACGTGGCTG
>NW_006494614.1:16389102-16397242 GCF_000325575.1 Pteropus alecto | reverse complement strand
CCTTTGAAAAGTCCAGGTGTGAGGAGGGTCTGCCCACACTTGCCAGCAGGCTTTGGGTCCTACTTTTGCTCATGACAAAACTGGAAAGCCCTCATAAATAGCCACCCTGGAGGCACTCAGGATCTGTTGCATGTGATATGCTGTGTCATCAAAAACACTACTACACCCTTGTGTTTTAGAAAAACTGTATATTTGTACACACACACACACACACACACACACAATCTGGACTTCCCACTCTTCTTGAGACATCTGAACATCTCTTGACCCCAGCGCCTCACTCCGTCATGGCATGTATCCGTCAGAGCTGATTAGTGGTATTCATCCAGGTGTGCACCCTTGTGGTCTCCATAGCTCCCCACCACTCCCACCATCTTCTCAACTCTGAGACATTTGTTGAGCCTGTGCTGTTGTTTTTATAATAGAAAGTATTTCTTGGCATCTATTTCTGTCAAAAGTGGGAAACCACAAGATTATATTGAGAGGGTTGGCTTCGTTCCTATATGTTAACTGCCTGGCTGCTGTGGGCATTTGAATGTTTGACTCTGTGGAAATTAATTATTATGGGGAATAAAAAGTGTCCATTTTCCATCCATGCTTGGTACTAGCCTCCTAGTCACACTGTAAACTCAGAATTGCTGCTTGAGGTCATTGTTTTCTGGGACAGAACTTCCTTGAAAAGCTTAAAAATGAAGTCGATCATACCCTAAGTCAGGGTTTATCACCAGCATCACTACTGACATATTAGGCTAAATAACTCTGTTGTGGGAGTTGTCCTGTGTATTGTAGTCATAGAGCAGCATATCTGATCTCTACCTACTGGGTGCTAGTGGCACTTTCTGCCCCCCCACCCCAATTGTGACAACCAAAAAACACCTCTAGGCATTCTTTAATGTTCCCTGAGCAGCAAAATCACCCCTGATTCAGAATCCTAGCTCTAATCTGTAGTACCAGAGAAAATGCTCACATTATGAGAAGACTCAGATTGCTTTAAAACTGTAAACTGAAGACGCCATTTAATTCATCTTCCTCTTCTGTTGAGGTGTAGAGCTGTTAAATGATTAATTCAAGTCTACTCTACTTGTCCTGATACTACTAGAACTGTGTATTGTGCATCTACAATAATGCTTTGGGAGCTAGGAGACTTGGAGCGTGGTTCAGGTGATGCCACTTAATCAGTTTTGTGTCTTTGGACAAGAAACTTAGTTTCTCTGGGCTTCAGGTTTCTCATTGTGTTGTTTTTGTTGTTTTCTGATTGAGATATGATTCATATGCCATGAAGTTCACTCTTTTCAATTATATGTTTCAATGGCTTTTAGTATGTTCACTATGTTGTGCATCCATAACTATTATCTAATTCCAGAACTTGTCATCACCCCAAAAAGAAACCCCAAGACCATTAGTGGCCACTCTCCATTCCTTCCTCCCTACAACCCCTAGCAACCACTAATCTACTTTCTGTCTCTATGGATTTGTGTATTCTGGACATTTGATATAAATGGAGTCATGCAATATGTGATCTTTTGGGTCCGCTTCTTTCACTTTCGGAGTTTATGTACTTTGTTTCTTCTTATGGATGAATAGTATTTCGTTGTATAAATATACTAAATTCATTCATCAGTTAATGAATATTTAGGTGGTTTCTACTTTTCGGCTATTATAAATAATGCTGCTGTGAACATTTGTGTACAAGTTTTTGTGACCATATGTTTTCATTTCTCTTGGGTATATACATAGGAGTAGAATTGATGGTTCAAATGGTAACTTTATGTTTAACTTTTGAGGAACTGCCAAATTGTTTTCTAAAGAAGCTATTCCATTTTACATTTTCACAGCAGTATATGACAGTTCCAGTTCCTCTACATCCTCATCAACACTTGTTATTATCTGTCTTTTTGATTATAGCCATTTTAGTGGATGTGCAGTGATATCTCAGTGTGGTTTTGACTTGCATTTTTCTAATGTTGCTTTTTAAAAACTGATGTAGATCCTTTTTTAAAAGAGCTCTTAAAGCTCTAAATTTTTAACTTTTTTCTTCTATTTCACACATAAGTCAGATGAGTAACACAGAATTACGTCTTCAGGGGATATATATTTTTGAAATTAATTGAGTTAATCAGTTCTCATATATTTATGTGAACCTTGCACTGCCCAGTCAGTGTTCACTATGTTTAGGATACAGAATGAGTATATGGCATGATTCTAACCGCGCCCCCTCCCCCCCCACCAAATAACTCATAATCTTACTGGGGAGCGAAGATGAACACAGGAAACAGAGAACAACATAGAGTCATATGGAATGTAATGCTAAAATTATCTATCCTGTAGGTAAGTCTCAAGGGCAGGAGTATTTATTTGAATGAGGGCAAATAAAGTCATATTCAGAGCTAGACAGAAAAGTAGCATTCCTTGAGTTGAGAAGGTGGCTGTTTTTAAGATTCTAGAAAATTTCACTTAAATAAAATCCTCTACTAGGAAATTACATGACTTTTTTTTCTCCAAATATTTTGTATGAGCTTGTGAACTGGAACAGATGTCATTCTCCCTGTCTTTTTGTCAGAGATATTAATTTGATTTGTATATTCATGCAGCCCTTTGTGTTTTAGACTAGATGACTCTTCTTCCATTGCTATGTATTTCCTGCAGTGAGAGAGCAAGACAAACGGTTGCTCTATAGTTAGTTCCACAGTGATATTTTAATAGTGAGCTTGGTTCAAGAGATAATTAACAGGAATGAGATGATTAATAATTCACCTTTTGAATTCTTTTTCCATTAAAGGGGGAGAAAGCCTCATCCTTTTAAAAGATTAAATCTGTGTGTTAGGTTCAGAAAGCTTAGAAAAACCTCAGTGACCCCTGAGAGCTTGTAGATTCAAGGCCTAAATTTTTGGCCTAGCATTTTGGGCCCTCTGTGATTTGTTTCTGATCTCCCTTTGCAGCATCTTTTCTCACTGTTCTTTGGACTACCAGATAAATACACCAGGCTTTTTACTCTCTGCCTTCTGTGCCTTTTCTCATGCCATTTTCTTTGCCTTGACTATGCTCACCTGGCCTTGGGACTAGTCAAGAGTCCCCTCTTTTAGTTGAAGCCAGTGCCAATAAGATTTCCCAATGAAGCATTCTCCATGCCTCTCTTTTCCTCCTTTGTCCTCACTGGAAGGACTCTTGCTTCCCTGGCCCTCTGCGGCACAGCCTGTGAATTGCTGTCTTACAGCCTCAATACATTTCACCCTTGGTTATTATTTTGTGCTCAGGTTGTTTGAACTACAAGTTCTAAGTTCCTTGAGATCAGAGACTGCTCTATTCACCTTTTTATTCCCCCGACTTTCCTATTAGAGAATTTGGCATGTAGTATTTATTAAACGAATGGAAAAGAAATATTGTTTCAGTAGCTTCTGCATCAGTATAAAGCTAATCAAGAGTTCATGACCATGCCAGAGTAGGACTGAAGTACAGTGTGCAGATGGAAGTGTGCTTTCAAAAGCATAAACACAGTGAAGGACATGATTTATTTTACTGCTTCTTAAATAAGTAGCATGAAGAATCTATGATATTAGAGATAATTTTATTATAGTATTACTTTTCTTATCCAGATATCAGAATTCTAGAACCCCCATGTTGAATGAAGCTGGAGAACTGGAAAGAAGCAGAGGCCACTGGAAGGCAATTGACTGTTCTACATTCTGCAGGGTAGCAGGCTGCCCTTCACAGCCTTACCCAGACAAATGTGAATGAAATAGGCCTCAGCAATCTTTGGTCCCACTGAAGGAGTAAGTAACAAGAGGAAGTTCCGAGAGATGACAAGTGCTTTCTGAAAGTGGAAATGGAGAATTTCAGAAGCACAGCTTTGGCCATTTGCTCTAAAGTAAAACAGCAGGCTTGTATACGCAAGTGAACTCTGAGAATGTCAGTGTCCTTATGAAAGTACAATAATGGATCATGATTATGATTCTTAGTCCAGAACAGATTAAATCAGGTTTGGCATATTTTGGTTTGATGTACACTGCTGAATAATGCAGGAACACGTGGTATGTTTTAGAAAAATTTCTAAACTAAAAATAGTTTAAAACCAAATAATAATAGATTGTGTTAAAGGGGTAAGCTTCAATTATACAGAAAACCTCAGTTTCCAATTCCAAGAGAAAATAATTTATTTGCTTCTGACTGTCCCCATGTTGCAATTCCTCTTTTGCCTCCCATTTTCCTTTCTTTCTACCTTCCGATATTATAATTGTAGACTCTTTTACTCCTCCTCATAGGAGCTGTTTATTTTATAGTCCTTTTTTAACATATATGTCTGATGTCTTGCTTTTGTTCTTTGCTTACACATTACTGTAGCTCTGCAGCGCTCCCCACATACCTTCCCCACAGAGTACCCGCCTTTTGGCTGCTCTAACCCTGTAGGTACTCCTGTGTTACTGTCAGTTTCATGTGGAAGTTACTTGTTGGCAAACCCTATCTTCCCCGAACACTCCTCTATTAGACTATGCACTGCATCAGTTTAGAGGCCTTGTTATGCTATCTCCATTTCTCTGGTTCCTAGGGCAGTGTCTAGCACATTGAAAGGTCTTCGCAAGGCCTTGTAAAAACCTATTGCGTAAATGATGGCTCCTTGACGTTTTAAAGAGTTTGACTTTTCTTTGTGCTGGCCCTCTGTGCCTTCTCTCTCTAATTCTCCTTAGTTAATTTCTCCACTTACTCTTTTGAGTCAAGATGTAATGCGGAATCATATGCCTGAAGATATAGAGAAATTTGAGGTGGAGATACCAGAATTTGGAGGCATGCTTTAAGACACATTTTTTCTTATCTGGAATGTGGGAATTAGGCTCATCTTTTGGAAGGAGGAGTGCCTGTGGAGATTTGAGAAACCTGCGAAAGCTCTCAGTGACAGTTGTATAAGACTGAAACAGAATTAAGTGTCCATCTGAAGTTAAATAGTTGGAATTTTCAGCAGACAAGGCACTCTGGCATTTCTTGGTTACCACAGGGCAGAGAAAGCTGATGACATGGCCAACCCAAGATGGGGCACGTCCATAAGAATGCAGTTAAGAGCATCCACACTTCCTCTTAGAGGTATCAATTTGTGCCTACTATGAAAATATGAACTAATTATATAATCCCTTGTAAAATGTAATTGTGAAAATGATATGCTATCCGAAGAATTATTTTTTAATTGTAAATAGAAGTAGTTTCTAGATCATCTTATAGGATCTCTTTTCACACATCTGAGGATATATTGATGTAGAAATGAGAATAACATATTCCAAACACACTATGTTACAGAGCAGCATCTCCGGCCGTTGATAAAGGCACGGCTCTTGGCTGAAGTCCTGTATTCTTGCCTGTGGAAAATACTATGCTCAGCAGGATTTCCTCCTTACTGCAGAGGATTTTGACTATTATAGCAAGTTTTGCTAAAACAGCTTTTCTGCAAAGTATCCTCTAATTAACAGGAAACGTGTATGAATAGTTATATATAATTTTCATAGTGGCAGCTTAAATTCATATTTTATACTTGGCCGACTTTTTTCTTTATGGAAGTAGACATGTAATCTTGACCAGGAATGTAAAAACTATAAAATCAAACCACCCACATCTTTTATTCCATGTTTTTGCTAATGTTTTATTATAGCTTCACCTTGCTAAGTATTAAATTGTGTTTTTTTTTTGAATGCCGAATAAAAATAGTTTAATATCTGTGTTGATGGAGAAATTACTTAGAGTCATTTATATTTCATCAAGCAGGTGGGAAAGGAGACAGATCAGCTGACGGGTATGTGATGAGCAGCTCCTCTGAAGCTGCCTTTCTGAGCCCCTTGAGGGATGCAGATGTGATACACACATGGTCGTCATCCTCCAGAGGAATTTATAGTTAAGTTGGAGAAGGAGGCACAGATACACACAACTGTTATTAAACAGTGCCAGGCTATATATCATTAAATGCTGGGTTGGTGGCAACCATGGATATAATGGGAGTTTAGTGAGGATCTGGGAGGGCAGTGGTTGGTATAAGTCAGGGTTTCTCAATATTGGCACCTACTATTGATGTTTTGGGATAGATAATTTTTTGTTGTAGGCGGCTATCCTATACATCATAGGGTATTTAGCAGAATCCCTAGCCCCTGCCCACTAGATGCCAATTGTGACAACCAAAGATGTCTCCAGACATTGACAGATGCCCCCTGAGAGGGCAAAATCACCCCCAGTTGGGAACCACTGGGTAGGCATGAGTGAGCGCAGTGTGGGCTTGGGGCTGAGCTGTGAAGTATATATAGAACTTAGATAGGAAGTATAGACAATATGGAGATGATTTTAGTTGAGAGGAACCATTACATAAAGACCTAGTCAGTTTCTACATCAGTCAGTCCTAGAGAAGTGCTACTCAAAGTGTGATCTGTGGACCAAACTCTGTTACCGATGTAAGTACTGCAATTGAGGGTCAACATTTATAGCAAGTTTACAAAGTAATTTTAGGATCCTATTTTCTATGTTTTTGGAATTTCATTTTTCTAGACATTTTCTGAAAGTATCAATTCATGATAGACTGGAACATTAAAACAAGAACAACAGCAAACTGGTCTGTTACCACTGATATTTTGAAAAGCATGGAGGCTGTGACCAGACTGGATTTAGGGTGCATGGTGGAGAATTAAGATGGGCTAGGTATGGCCCAGGTGAACCATGAAGTCAGACTGGTTTCTGAGATCTCACAGGGTGCCTCACACATCTTAGGCCTGGTACTCAGTAAGTATTTCAAGATGAATGCTTAGCAAGCCTCAAAGCAGAGCATAATGAACCTAGGAGTAGAGAGGGGAAATCCAGTGGAGATTTTTGAGATGGGAGTGACTTTTAAAAGAGTATGTTAATATCATTTACTCTGTCTCTGGTTTCAGGCTTTCAGTCATCTGATTGTCCCCAGTTAGAAACCTTTTCTAATTGCTTACCCTTGGACTATAATTTTGAACTGATAATTGCCCAGTTGAAACTTTAATTTGTACATTTTAGACCTGTGTTCAAATTACATGTGCCCTTCTTCCTTCAGATTTGTAAACACTTTAATGTCTTTGGCCCAAAGTAATTTTTGTGATTATTTGGCAAAGCTTATAGCTGTTGCTTAAAGAAATAAAGTAGAGTGCATTTTAGTTCATTTGCATTTTCTGTGAGTGAAGAAAGGTTTGTGCCCTTGGCACTGTTTTTATAGTGGTGTTGGTGGTCTGTGCCTCTCTACTCATAATTGGGATTCCTGTTTGGGTCCATGGATGGCATTACTGTGAAGTTGTGGAGGCTGACTGCTTAACCTATGGCCATAGGCCTGTGCTCTTGTCTTCTCTAGAAGCTTTGAAGAACTTTGCTGAAATTCCACCTGCCACTTTTCTTTCTTTGAACATATTAAACACACCTATTTTGTATTCCATATCTGATAATTTCAGTATCTGAAGTGTTTGTGTGGTTTTTTTCCTCCCTTCTGTTTTTGCAGCTGGGGCATGATGCATTGTGTGTTTCCTGGAATGCTTAATTTTTTAATATTAACTGCTTCCTTGCTAATATCTTGAAATGAATTGCTTGAAATAATACATGGAACTTAAGACTTTGTCTTTTCATTTGGGATGATATTAATGGGACAAGAATTATTGGTTTTCTAACTCCTAATTATAAATCATGTGGCAAAATGGAGACGTGGATATTGGGATGCTTGTTAGGAGATCTAGATTCTAGTCCTGACTCTTGCTACTTAACAGACCTTTTGTTTCAGTTTTATCATTTTCTCAAAAGAGTAGTTTTTTTAGGTCATTGAATAGTTGTAGGATAAATGACTTATTTCAGGATCACGGTCCAGGCATTGGCGATTTCATGTGCATTGTTTCTGCAACTTCATTGTTCGTCAAGGTAGTATACAAGGTATGTTAAAGTCAAAGAGGTATAGCATCTGTTCCCTGCCCTCCAGAATTTAAAATTACTTGACTAAACAAGACCCAGTAGCTCTTAGACACAAGTTGGATATAAGTAGCATGTTCTTTGGAAGTTCAGTGGAAATGGAGAATATTCTGGACTGGGAGTACTATGTGAGAGGTGGGCTCTAAGTTGGGCCTTGTAGAAAAAGGAGGACTTAAATTTTGAAAAGTCAAGTGGGTATTCAAGG
>NW_006494614.1:16351344-16389060 GCF_000325575.1 Pteropus alecto | reverse complement strand
GAAAAGAGGTGGGAGATTACACAGAGAAGTTGGTAACACAAAAGCTAATCCCACACCCCTTAAGCTATATCCCTAATACCACCTTCCTCCTCACTCTAATCCTACACAACCACTAATCTACTTTCTGTCTGTAGATTGGCCTATTCTCTGGACATTTTATGTAAATGGAATTATACAATACAGGCCCTTTATGACTAGCTTCTTTCACTTCAGCATGTTTTCAAGGTTCACCCATATTGTGGGATGTATCAATACTGTATTCATTTTTATAGCTACATAATATTCCATTGAATGGATATGAAATCAAATTCTTGAGCCTCATCCAAGTGTTACTGTATCAGAAACTTTGGAAGTGACCTCCTTCCCCCATTCTGTGTTTTGACAAGCCCAGATCCATTCAGAGTGAATGAGAGAGGGGCATGAAGCTGGAGAGGTGGGCCTTATGAGCCTTGGCACAAATTTTTGCCTTCATTTCAAGGATAATGGGAGGTTACTGAAAGCTTTTTAAACAGAGATGTGAAACCATAAGGCTTACACTTTTAAAAAAAAATCATTTTAGCTTTTCTGTGAAAAGTGGTTTTGGGGGATGCTGGCTAAAAGATATAGGAAGCTGTAGACTAGAGATGATGGCTTGGCATGGGCTAGTGGGAATGAAAATGAAGAGAGAAACATGGATGGGTTCAAGAAAATTTTTTTAAGTAAAAAATTGATGTTTCATAGCTTAATGATTAATTAAATTATCAGGGAGAGTCAAAGATGAAATCCAGGTTTTTGAGTTGGGCAGGCGAGTGGGTGGTGGTACCATCACTAAGATCTTATGAATCTTCTGGCTTTCTAATATGTAGGTAAATTTTATTCACCCATTCCTTCTCCTAGAAGCTTCTATTTCAGGCAACCCCAAGAGATAACATTGAATGATATTCGTGTATTTACTATGTGGAAAATACTCTTGAGAGACATGCCACACACATCTGGAACCACAAGTAACATTAATATTAATATGTGTAACTATATAAACAATATATATCCATGAGAAGGTGAAAAATAAAGGTATAACCAGAGTATTTGGACTCAGGTATGTATGTAGAAGTCTTTTCAAGCAAGGTGAATTTATGTAATTTAGAGAGAGGAAATGGAGTGTTCGATGAGAGGAGAGAAGAGATTTGAAGTCACAGTCACTTCTGAAAGGGCCTACGATGTGAGCTCAGGTGCTCTGGCTGAAGTGGGTATGATCCAGTATACCCCGAGATTCTAGGATTCTGAAGGTGAAGTGGAAACAGGGTATGGCTAGTGAAAGGCCTGGAAATCTAGGAGACTGTGGAACTATCTTTGTGTGTGTGTGTGTGTGTGTGTGTGTGTGTGTGTGTGTGTGTAAATTATCAAGGCGCCAATGAGGAATTGTAAAATTCTGTAAAGTTAGTGATATGTGCTTGAAGAACATTCTCGGCTGCTTTTAGATGGGAGCGGGTAGGACAGTAAAATTCCTAGAGGTATGGCTAGCAGTGGGATCAGAACTGTAGAAATGGGGTAGGGGGTGTAGTAATATGCAAGATAAGTGGAGGAGTAGAATTTTCAAGACTTGGCAGCTGAAGGAAAGTGTGAAAACAAAAGAAAAAAGATGACTTCGTGGTTTCTAAGAAACAAAGAGGATATGACTTTTGTAGCTCATGATGGAGGAGTTGTAGTAAGAGGAGAGCTGTGAAAGACACTGATTTTAGTTAACATGAACAAGTAATTACAGTTGACCATTAAACAATAGGGGTATAACCTGTGAGCCCACTTATATGCAAATTTTTTTCAATAAATACTGTAAATGCCTTTTCTCATCCTTACAATTTTCTTAATAACATTTTCTCTCTTTGTTTAAATCAAGTTTTATAGTTCAAGCATTGTCAGTGTTTTGACTTGACTCTATAACACAGCTTTCTTGGGGCAAGCTGAAGTAAGGCAGGGGCAGGTATGTACACCCTATGCCTAGCACAGTGCCTAGTACCTTCTAGGTCCTTAAAATATCCTTGTGGAATGAACAAATGGGTAAATCAGTGAAGGAATGGAAAAAGAGAAACCAGATTGTCATGGAGTTGTAGTGGTTCCAGGTATCCCCAGTGACAAGCAGTACTCCTGCTAAAGAACAGAAAAGCTGATGAGGTTTGTGGCCTTAGAATAAAAATTACTCTAACAATAATAGTAATTTTTATTACTATTCAGAGTTCTTTCAGCATGCCATGCACTAAGAACTCCGAGTATTATGCCAGTTAATTTTCATCACCACCCTTTGAACTGAATTATGATTTGCATTATACCGATGAGAAAACTGAGGCTTTATAGAATAACTTGCCTGAAGTGATCCATCTCTTTCTGACTCTCCAGGACTAGAACATGAAGCTAACTGGTCCAGATGATGATCAGTTCACTCCCCTTGGCATCATTATCAAAGTCTTCTAACCATCATGAAAAAGTCACAGAGAACCAGAGCTCCTCATAGACCTGAGTCAAGCTTGCAGTGGCCAGACCTACCTCTCCACCAAATCTACACCATCTGGTTCAGTGCTACCAAACCGAGCACAGGAGAGGCTCCCGTCATCAAGTTTAATAACATACACATGTGTGTATGTGTGCGTGTGAAGGTTTTCAGTTAGGTTATTTTTATAACAGTGTTAAGTTTTGGACTTGCAGGTAGTTGTGTTATCATGCTGAGTCTTCAACAAAGCGGCGTATTGTTAATAGAAACAGGAAATTTAGGAGGAGGTGAATGATGGGTTGACCTTGTGACAACCAGCTTTCGTTATTTTTGTTGTTTTGTTTTACCAGTCAAGTTTGAGATGATGGTCAGACATTTAAGCATAAATTTCCAGAAAGGAACTATGGGGTTGGCTATTTTGGAAGAGGTCAATTTTAAAATGCAAATTTTGGTTATATCTTCAGAGAGGTGATAGTTGAAGTCCTGGAAGTATGTGATGTCTTCAAGGGCACAAGTATTAGTATGAAGAGAAAACAGGTTATAAAGGATGTTGCAAGATGTTATGTCTTCATTTTGCCTGAGTCAAATACATTAGTATGTACTAATATTCCTGTCACTTCTGCCTCTACACTTATTACCCTTTCTTATTTATGTTAACTCATATAAAGTATAATATATTTACAGTGAAACTGTAAATATATTAGCAGTATAATATATTTACAGTGAAACTCTGGTTAGTTTTCTAGGATTTCTTTATGAATCTAGTAATTTTCCTCACCATGTGTATGCTAGCATGCTTCCAGGAAAAGAATATCAAAATTTAAGCCATACTTGGAGAAAATATGGTGAGAAATTTTTTTCTCAACATTTTTGCTGATTTTGCAAGGTAGAAATTTATAAATTGACTTTTAAAACCCGGTATAAGAAAAAAGGCACTGAAAAGTGAGAATAGAACTTAATGTTTCTCAAATGTTTGGAACAGAGATTTGCCTTCTGGTTTGAATGTTATTTAGACTTAAACATTTTAAAGGGAGATAATATAAGGCTTGCTCTTAACAGTTTTAAAATTGTTGAAAAGATACCTCCCCAAAATACATAGATGCAAATGGAGAAGGAGCATCATTATAATTGAAGAACAGTGGTAATCATTGTTTTATCTCATTCATCAGTCATCCAAACAGTGGTAAAAATTTTGGTAGTTAAAATTATACTGTCTTCTCTGATGTCAGTTAGTTCCTAAAATCAAATTGAAAGGTGTTATATTTTTACATTTAAAAAACAAATTTTTCATTTGAAGTCTTTTAGGTTAGAAAATTATGTAATTAGTTTTCATAGTGACAGTTTTTATAGACAACAAACATTGTTTTCAATAACAAAAAAATATTAGGCATTTCCTAAAATGCACTTTGTAAAACGCTTACTATTGTCAACTGATCGTTGGTACTACGCCAATAGGAATCCCCAGTTTGGGGTGCAGTAAAGAAGAAAATTTCAGTGTAAACAACTCAGTTGTGATACAGCATGGCTGTGAGACTAGCACACCTGTGGAACAGCTCAATACTGTTACAGCTCATTTATAACGTACCATGGCTATGGAATAGCACAGCTGTGAGGTGGCCCTGGGGCAAGGCCCCCTCTTGGGCTAGACAGCTGTCTTTGGCTCTGCCCTGCTCTGCCTGCTGTTCTTCACTGTGGTCCAGTGAGACATCTTCAGTATTTTGTCATCTTCTGTCTTCTGTAATTCAGCTCTGTCTTTAGGAGAAAGAGAAAAAGCACTCTGTGAGCTAGCTGGGAGCTGACTTATATAGAGAGAAGTCCCCACCCCTGGTCCTGATTGGTCTGCTCTCATGCAGATGAGGGCTCCAAATCCTCTCAGTTTGATTGGTCCAAAAGGCACTGTCCTGATTGGTCAGAATGGACAGTGCTGATTGGGATATAGCTATGCTGCTGCAATTGGACAGAGAAAGCCTCAGTCTTATTGGTTGAAATATAATAGCAGGAACTACTTGATAATGGCTGGCTCATAGGGCAGGAACACAGTGCAGGAAGGCAGTTTAAGTGCAGGCTTCTAATTGAAGTATGGTTTGTGTGAGGCCCCTGTTTAGAAATGGCTGCTAGGCTTTGCTTTTAAAATTGAGCCCAGTTAGCCTCCAGGAGCCCTTCTTAGTAGGTATCTTCTTTCTCAGGGTACATGCTGTGGATAAGAAAGTTACTTGATAAAGTATCATCTTTACCTTAAAAGGACAAATTAAGAAGGAAGAAGGTGTGTGTGTGTGAGAGAGCGAGGCTGTGTGTGTTTAATATTTGTTGAGTAGCTTACTACTGATACAATTTGCTGTCATGAAAAAAGTCAGCACAGTTGGAGCAGTTATCTTTTTTACATAAGAAAAAAATTTCTAGAACTCACATTTCCAATGATAGGATAGTGTTCTAAACATTAAATACTCAATAGAATTTATGTATTCAGTAATATAACTATGAAGATTATAAAAACAAAATATTTATAATACAACCACAACATCCTACCCCAAAATATATATTATTATAGCAACTATATAAATTATGTTTCTAAATATTCACTACTTAGAAGGTAATATGAAAAATACTTTAGAATGATACAATTATGGTTTTTTTTCAATAAAAAGTTTTTAAATTGAAAAGACAGCTTAACATTATAAACATGAATGAAGAAATCAATGCAAGTTGATTAAGAAAACAACAAAAAATGTTGACTAGTTGAAAAGAAAATAGGTTAAAAGTATTTATTAAAGTTCAATAATGTTTATATGTTTAATACAAACATGTTGAGTGCCTGTACCAGGGACTGATATATAGATGAAAAAACAGTCTTTTCTATCATTAAAATTATATTGCTTAATTTGCAACATATAATAATGGGTTTTTTTAAAAATTGCCATTTATTGCATAATCTCTTTTTCTGACATTGATTCTCTAAAACTCAAATTTCAATCTCTTACAGGACAACCTCTCTCATTGTTATCTTTGGCTTGGTAACCTGGTATTTGCTTTCAAGTAAGATAAACTGAAATGGACACTAGAGAGACAGTACTTTATGTGTAATCTCATGTTTAGTTAAACAGCATTAAAATGTTGACAGCAGGTGGTTTGTTGGGGCTCATTCTACACCCCTGCTTTACTCTCCAGCAATGAAACATATTGGCGAGTGTCTTAGCTAGAAATATGTTCATCTACTAGTAAGATAGAACCTGACTAACATAAGCTGAAATAAATAGATGTGTTTGGTCTCTCCTGGTAAGTCTGGAGGCTGATTTGTTCAGGGCTTGTGATGCTAGAATTTTCCTGGTTGGCATTTTCCTGACGCTCATTGCCTAAAATGGAAAGGCTGCCTATGTACATCTAGCCCTCATACCTGGGCTCCTAGCAGGAAGGAGGAAGAAAGGAAGAGACCAGGCTCTCCCATCTTAATCCATCTTCTTCACCACGAGAGCAGTCTTGTCCGAAACTCCTCCCAGCAGACTTTGGCTCACACCCCAAGGGCCAGATCTGGATCACATGGCTGCCCTAACTATAAGCGTGGATGGGAAAGCGGGGCTTTAGTTTTCCAGCTTTCATAGAGTAGGCAGTAAATAGCTTTGGGGTAACTAGTTAAGTGTCTGCCGTAATACTTCTTGCCATCCATATCCTCTTTATTATAATATAATGCCTAAGGATCCAATAGTGAGATATTAGTTAAAGAATTTGCCATGAAATTACATATTTTTGAGGTACCCTACACAATCACTGGAAAGTTCCTAGGATCTCTGACAAGGGAAAGATCATCAGTCCTTTCCTCTCTTTTTAGTTGAAAGAAGGAATTATTTTAGGGCCCTCTACTTCTCCTAGTCTAGTCCAGCCTCTCCTTTATAAATTTGGTCAAGTTATAAGAAAATTTATCCTTTATTTTTACTTTCCTTTGCCTGTCTTTGACTTTTTTTCATATAAGATACATAAAAGGCCTCAAGTCAAAAAAAGAAAACTGCATTTGAAGTGTGAAAGTAGGTGAAATAAAGAACTGTTGCATTGAATACCCAAAGCCTTTGAAAGTACTCAGAAGTCACTTTATATTTTTTGCAGAAGGCTTCATCTAGCGCAAGAAAAAAAGCTAATATATTTAAATGAATGAAACAATTGAGCAGGCGCCTATTATTGCTTAGTTCTTTTCTTATTTAATTCTCCCAAGAACTGATAAAAAAAAAAAAACAGTGGGTCTATTTTACAGACTTGGAAACTGAGTTTAAGAGAGAAACCAGGTAATTTCTCCAAGATACTCAACTGACAGGGCCAGAATTAAATCTAGGATAGTTTAATTCTGGAATACATGCTCATTACTTTTTTTTCAATTTTCCTCATTGTCCTCCATCTATGCCTCATTTGTCTTTAAACTTGCTTTCCCACAATTGCTCACATTCTCAGTTGTTTTTTTTTAAATCTATTTTAACTCAAATTGACTCTATCTCTTTATTTACTAGTGACTCCCAAGTTCCCAGGGTACTGCATCAGCTGTATACACCTCAGAATTCAAACACTACTACACATGCCCTGAGGCCTATGGAAGGATTCTGGTGGGGCTGCCTAATTACATAAGTTAACTGGCAGCCTTCTGGGAAAGAACTAACCTTACAAGAAGAGAATGGAGGAGTGAAAGTTTACTTAGAAGTCAGTGCCACAGAGTAGGGGGTGAGTCTAAGTCAAGTACAATGTAGTTTATTTAGCCTGTCCTCTGATCCAATCCCTAGGGACTTGTGGAGCTGGGATATTGCCACTGAAAGCTACAAGTGCCTTCACAGAGTTCCATGGGTCATTGAGTGTTCATGCCACATCAGCAGATTCAGCAGCAGCTCAGACAGCTTATCACCCACATGCCTGTGAGGGTGGGTTACCATGGCTTGGATGCAGGCATCGGGGTCCTCAGCAGGTCTGGAACTGCAAGGGTCTGCAGTTGGAAGGGTGAAGATTTATTGTGTTAGTCCGTTCAGGCTGTTGTAACAAAATACCATAGACTTGGAGACTTATAAATAACAGTGATTTATTTCTCACAGTTCTGGAGGCTGGAAGTCCAAAATCAGGGTGCCAGGATGTTTGGGTTCTGGTGAAAGCCCTCTTCCCGGTTGTGGACTTCAGACTTCTTGCTGTGTCTTCACATGGTGGAAGGGACAGGGGAGCTCTGCGGAGTCTTTTATAAGGACACTAATCCCATTTTTGAGGGCTCTGTCCTCATTACCTAATCACTGCTCATTGGCCCTACCTTCTAATACCATCACCTTGGGGGTTAGGTTTCAACATATGAATTTTGGGGGGACACATTTAGACCATAACATTTATTGACGCATTGGCAAAGAAGGCTGCTTTAAACCAAAACTGAGGAGCTTGCTTCAGAATTCCTGGAGATATCTGGGGGAAGCGGTTAAGGGTGATAGAATCCTACAGTAACAATTGGAAGCAGAGTCAGGGGGAATATCCGCGTATTTGCTTAATTCTCAATTGCCATCATTTTAGCAAAATAACATACTACATTATGCACTTGCTGTGTTTAAAATTAACAATAGCATTTATTTAAACATGAATCACATACAACTTTCTTCTTCAATATCAGTGTTAGAAGCAAAGCCTTTTTCACATTCAGGATCTAGAAGTTCTTCTGAATAATTTAGGCTGTTTACAGTTAGATGTAGCTTTCTAGACACACTGATTTTAAATTCATACAGCTTTAGCATTAATTGAGAATATTGGTTTTTGATCTCATTCCTGTTTGGTTAACCTTCAGTTACATTTGTTTCTAAATTAAATTACCAACTCATTTTGATCTCTTGAACGATCACGTGGAAATCTTTGATGTTCAGCACTGGAGTGATAATTCTTTAATCATCCATTCAGTTAATATTTATTGAGGGCCTCCTGTGTGCCAGTCCCTGTGCTTATGGAACTGACATTGTGGGGAGAGAGATGATCATAAAACAAGTAAACAGATAAAGTTTTAATAAATTTAGGCAAGACTTCAGCTAAGGTAGTTAAAGAGGAGATAATATATAAGATATCTCAAGCCTAAATGATGAGTCAGCACTGCTGTTACGCTAGTCCTTTTACTTGTAAGAATCCTGTCTATTCATTAACATATTTATTGAGTGTCTGCTGTGAGCTGGACACCAGTCTAGGCCCTAGGGGATGAACAAAACAGTAGACAAAATCCCCAGCTCTGGGGAATTTATTTTTTAGTAGGGGGAATTGGACAAAGAAATACATAAAACATACAGTATGTCAGATGCTAAGTGCTAAGGTGAAAATGAAGCAAGTGCGAAGTTCTGGGGTGGCTGGTAAAAATGTAAAATCAAGTGGTTAGAGAAAGCCTCACTGAGAAAGTGAACTTTGAGCTGGAAAGGAAGATCTGGGTTCTAGCCCAGGATTGGCAAACTTTTTCTGTAAAGGGCAGCAAGTAAATATGTTAGGCTTTGGGAACCATACTGCCTCTGTTGCAACTACTCAGCTCTGCCATTGCGGGGCAAAAGCAGTCATAAACTGCATGTAAATGAATGAGTGGAGCTGTCTTCCAATACAACTTTATTTAGGGACACTGAAATTTGTATTTCATATAATTTTTACGTGTCATGAAATACTATTAATGTTTTGATTTTTTCTCAACCATTTAAAAATATAGACTGTTTTTGGCTCTGGGCTATATAAAAATAGTGGGTTAGATTTGGCCTGTGGGCCATAGTTTGCCCACCTGTGAGCTAGCCTAAGATTTGGCAGTATCTGTTCCCTTTAATTGCTTTGGATGATGTGTAATGGTATATGAGATGAAATGTAACTTTCATGCTTTCGTAGTTACCTTCCAGTTTTAGGTCCAACAACATTGTCGTTTTACAAACAAAATAATGAAAATTCATCTGTTTATTCAATGTCAAATATTCACTTCACTTATATTAAATTCACGTCTTACAGCTTTTATTTCTAGGCTCTGCTGTGCAGTAATGGCTTTTATCTTCAATGTATCATACTACAGTATTTCTAAAGACATTTTAAGTAGCAATTAAGAATTTAACCAAGAAGCATTACATTTAAACACAAACTATAGAAAAGTTGATTAAAGAATGGCTCAACTAATTAGGGGTTTATTTGTCTAATACAGAAAGGTTTAGAGTAGGCTGCACAAGACTGCTATGACACCTATAAAATATCATCAAGGACCTAGGCTCCTACTGTTCTATTTGACCATCCTTAGTATATGGTGTTTATTTTCACATTTGTAAAATGGATTCTGCACCTCGAGGCACTACTGCATTTCTGCAAGGAAGACAGGAAGAGGTCAAAGGAAAAATGGACTTTATCTTTCCATTCATTAAGAGAAGCCTTCCCAAGAAGCATCTGTCTTATAGCTCATTGGCCAGACATGTGTCATGTGATCACCCCAAGATGTGCAGGGGTGTAGGTAAACAAATTTTGTACCTGAGCACATTGCTTTCCTCAACAAAACTAGGCTTCTGTATTAAGAAAGAAAGGGGGATGGGTACTAAGTATTACCTGCAATGGCTTCTAAGTGTGTTTAAAATAAACAAACCAAGAGTTATAGGTACCTTCCTTTCACTCATGCCTAAATTAACATGGGTAAAGGCAGCAACTGTTGCCCCACAAATTCTTCTCTTCCATTTGCTCCTCAAATTTATTTTGATATTAGTTGTAAGGTATACTTTGTTTCAGAATAGTTGAAGCGTGGGGAGAAGAAAGCTCTGTGTCAAGGAAATGACTATATAAGTTTGTGTTATTTGAACTCTGGATTTATGCCCAGCACATGAAGTGCCCTTGATGGCTTCCTGTTGCCACATGGAAATCCTTTCTATTACCCAAGGCCCTTACGTTTCCCAAGTTCCTGCCTCCTGAGCAGGTATGTCATCTGCCACTCAAGCCTGGGTTCCCCCAGTTCCAGGCCACATTCACCTCAGGAGATCTTAAAAACTGTGTAGTGATTCTTTCCTGATGCTAATGTCATAAACATCCACTTGAAAACTTCCTTTCCTAGGTTAAATTTCTCCTTTTTGTTTATTTAGGTGATTTGTTATAATATTAATTTTCTGTGGTCTTAGCTCTTTTTAAAAATTTTATCTTAATCATCTGGCCTTTTTTATAAGTGTAAGGAAACATGGAGGCCAATGAGTAACAAAATGCTCAGAGTCCTGCTATTGTGTCCTGTTGGGATTTATGTAATGTACTATTGTTCCTCTCCAGGCTGTGAAGCTCTCTGTCTTTCTCAAAATAAACTTCTTCCATTTAATCTTTTGACTGTTGATACATTTATACTGTTCAAAAAGTTTAAAGTTTATACATGTAGATAGTGAAAACTCTTGCTCCAACTTTGTCCCCATCACCCAGTTCCCATTCCCCCAGCCCTTAGGCAACCACTTTTGTTATTTTTTACATAACCTTCAAGAGTGTTTTTAAATGAAAATACAAGCAAATATGAATATGTTTCTATTTTCTTTTTTCTATTCAGGAAAATGTACCTAGTCTGCTCCTAGATGCTCCTTTCGTTGTTGTTTTCACTTACATAGATGTCTTGGAGACCTTTTCCTAGCAGTGTTCACAGTACATACAGAATTTCTCCTTTTTTCTTTTTAAGTTGTATAGTATTAAAGTGTTCTCTTTCAAACACAAACCTGGTCATGTCTGCCTTGCTTCCCTTTTCGAAAATGGAAATATAATTACTTACATTTTACTCCTTAAACTACTGACAGTCATCACCATTGTTAGTAAGGAACTATCCTTCACTTTCTGAGTATTGTCAGTATGTAATAATGCATTTGATTTTGTTTTAACAAACAGCAGCATTACTCTTTTTTCCTCTCCAGTTTTACTGAGTTATAATTTACAAAACACTGTAAGTTTACAGTTTACAACAATGATTTGATGTATGTATATATTGCTAAATGATGACCACAGTAAGTTTAGTTAACATTTATCACCTCACATTGTTTAAATTATAATCTTCTGCAATATAACTTTAGCTATAAGGAGGCAGAGGTGTTAAGACATGGGTGCTTTCAAATATTGTTAATAGGAATGTAAATTGATGTAGCCTTTTTTTTATTGAGGTATAGTTGACATATAACATTATATTAGTTTCAGGTCTACACATAATGATTCAGTTGAAAAAGGTTCACCACAATAAATCTAGTTAACAACCATCACCATACAGTTACAATTTTTTTCTTGTGATGTGAAATTTTAAAATCTATTACCAACTTTCAAATGTACAATACAGTATTGTTAACTATAGTTACCATGCTGTACATTGTATACCCAGCACTTATTTATTTTATAACTGGAAGTTTATACTTTTTGATATATGTGGCCCTGTTGAAAAGCATTTTACCTTGGGTCCATCAGGAGCTGAAAAATGTCTCTGCCTTTTGACCTGAGTTTTATTCATAGGCCTTTGTCCTAAAGTAGTATCTCAAGATACAGTAAGAGTTTTATAAATAAAGATGTTCACTACATGATGTTATTTCTAGTGGTGAAAGTTACTGGTACGCTAAATATCCAAGAATAGAGTAATAGTTAACTATACAGCTACATGATGGAATTGCCAGGCAGATTTAAAATTCATACCTTTGAACACTTTTAATGATGGGACAGTATTTATAATACTGAGTTGAGTGAAAGGGACAAGGTGTAGCTAATTTTACTGAGTGTGATCCTCTGAAAGGAGAGACTAATTGAGCTTCAGGGGATTATAGTCAAGCAATAAATGTGCTGTGTGTGTGTGTGTGTGTGTGTGTGTGTGTGTGTGTGTGTGTGTGTTATCTATGTGTATAGGTGAAGGGGGTAGAGAGGTAAAGTAGAGTGTGTCTTTGATGTATCCCAGTATTGAGAATGTATGAGTTTTTAGGTACTCACATTTTGGAGTAGGGGTGGATATTATTTATGTATATGTTATATGGAAAACTAAAGTTCAACTGTATAGCAGTTTCATTTTTGATCACTTTCATGAACACATCAATGTGCTGGATACGTAGAGCTCCACCTACGGACATTAAATCCAGACCCTTTCCTCTAATAAATTTCGACGGTAGTTGTCTGGGTAGTAGGATTGTAGGTAACTTTTTTTTTATTTTACAATTTCTAGACTTTTAAATATGCAGATAAATTGCTTTTATAGTCAAAGGAGCTGGATCATGAAGGACATTGTGCTGTATGCTAAGAAATGTATATGTTTTTCCAAAGACAGTGGGTTCCCACTGAAGAAGGAATTTGAATAAGAGAATGACATAATTTTCTTGAAAAGAGCACATACTAAGTGTGACCACTTTGACCTCAGGAACAATGAAATCTACTTTATGGTTGTATGGGGAAACTAAGTAGGGGAACAATGAAATCTACTTTATGGTTGTATGGGGAAACTAAGGAGGACGGATGATACTTTTTTGCAAGCTGACATTTGAAAATAAATAATATAACTACATTTCTGAAATTATATATCAGTGAAGAAAAAAGTTAACTTTTTCAGAAATGATAAATGGCTTAATTCAAGAAATTAAGATAATACCATTATCAATTTGGATTTAGAATCATACAATAATTCTCTCATTTTATGATATCATTGAGCTTAAAGATGTCCCATTTTGTTAGCTTTTTATGTCCATACTAACTATGCTCATAGACTTCAGCCCAGTGATCAGAATCTCTCTGCTTATCACATATAACAGATTTCCACTTCAGAGACACCTGTCATTGAGAAGTTGGGGTTGGAGATTGGATGGGAAGGCAATTGGCATGTGAAAGTTAGTTCTTCAAGCATTTTATTTTCTGTGACAAGAGGCTTTCTGACTGATTGATCTCAAAATGATTCTTTAGCCATTTTAAGGTTTACTTCACTGCTTAAATTTGTTCTCTGTGCAGATTTTCTAGAATCATTTAGAAAAAGCAAGCTTGTTTTCTCATGTTTCATGTGCAGTGTTTAATACATTGAGTATTGACACCCCATTTAAATTAGTTTATACACACTCTTAAATTAAGAAGATTGGTAACATTTTGAAAATTACAAGTGTGTTTGCAGATATTCAAGAACACACCTGACACCTAGTGACTTAGGAAGGAAGCATGAAAAATCAGAGGAATGAAAAGGGTTAAGAAATAGAGTTCAAAGTAAAATGGTGCTTGTTGTTTACTCTCACCTTAGAAGTGGAGAACATTTTTCTCTTGTGAATTGATGAAAGGATGCTTTCATGACAGCAGCCACAGCTGTGGAATATCTGAAAGAGACTGCTGAGGGGAATAAAAAGTTGCTGCTCCCGGGAATCAATGAAATGTCGACATCTCAGATGGGCTATACATGGTTTTCAAATGGTTTTGAGCAGAGAGAGCTTTCATGACTGTAAATGTCAACTTCTGTGGGTGGGAGGCGGGAGTGGTGATGGCCCTCTGAGAACTATGTGAATCTCTCACCTCATACATAGTCTGTTCCTTCCAGCTAATCTGAGGTGTGCCCCAGAGTTCTGGGGAGTCTAGGCGAAGAACTCACTGTGTCAGGACTTGCTTAGACCTCTGCTTGATATCCAGTGAGTGAACAGTGAATGGCGCCTATGTAAATCGCCTGGTTTTTTTTTGTATCATTGACCTCTCACAATGAGATATCAAATTTAGTTCACTTTGAAAATATCTACATATTATTTTAAATGAGAATTATTTCTTTATTTGTCTTCTCTCTTTAGATAAAGAAAAAGCAACAAGATGTGGTTAGATTTCTGGAAGCCAACAAGATAGAGTTTGAGGAAGTGGATATCACAATGTCAGAAGAACAGAGGCAATGGATGTACAAAAACATCCCCCCAGAAAAGAAGCCCTCTCAAGGCAACCCTCTGCCACCTCAGATATTTAATGGTGACCGATACTGTGGCGTAAGTAGCTAGATTGTTATCAGACTCTTTCTCTGCATGACTCAAATCACAGAGTTACCTAGAGTACAGTTGCATTTTTTCAGTGAGGGCTATGACCTCTTCACCCAGGGTCCATTCGGGTCCATAAGTCTAACAGAAGATAAAGCTGAGAGGAAGGGGATATGAATCCAAAGTTACAGACAGTGTTTGTAAATGTGAGTGTATGTGTAGTCTTCCTGTCTGTCCGTTTGCTTTGAGAAGGGGAGTAGGAAAGGAAGCTGTGTGCATGTTTTATTGTGTTCTAAATTTTAAAGCACGTTTTTTGATTAATACGTTTTGGACAACAGACTGGAAGGGTAATTATTCTTGAATTTTTATCCCTTTATAGTATAAGAAACTAATAGCTGATTTAAATGAGTTTCATTTTTCATGATAATGAGCCAGATGGATCATTATGAACATCTAAAATAGATTAGGCACCTTTCTGCTATATGTAGCACATGAAAAGATGAAGTCCTTTTTATTTAATTATCTATTTTCCTTCTAACTCTTAGGTTAAAGAAAAAAATCAAGAAATTTCTTTCCAATGAGTAGTTAGTACTTGCTTTTGCCAGAGTTCTAAATATATAAGTCATTGTTTATTTTGGGTTGTTTACTACAGTTCTTTAAAGATGTTCAGGAGAAGAGCAAAGGGCTGAGGTGCTTGAGGCAAAATGAATAGCTGAGTTGTCATTTGGGTTGAGAAAAGGAATAACAGTGCTTTTGGTTGCTTGAAAGGAAACAGTTCCTTATGTGCATAAGGGAGGATGAGATGTTGAAACATAGTCATGAAGATTGTTTTGAGTTCTATTACTACTTAATATTAGCTGTGACACCTTTGGGAAGTCATTGATCTCTTTAAGCCTCAATTTTCTAATTTTTAAGCAAATAATGATGATATCTATCATACTTCACAGGATATTTGTGACTATTTCCAAAGTACTTTTTAAGTACATTATTATATAAAAATAAAGGTTATTATTTTATAGAATTTTTTGTATCATGATCTCATATTTTATTAGGGGAAGAATGTGCTGACCAAGGGTATATCCCATTCATGATTACAGAGCCTAGAAAAGGTACTCTTGTGCCTATACATTAAAATGAGGTAATAGTTGAAGATGTGTGTAAACTGTACAATTCCAGATTTAATAAAGCTATTAGTCAGATAGTGCTAGAAGGCTAATCCAGCAATTTTTTGTCCCTCAGATTTTGCAGGTATGAAAATGCCTTAATTCTTGTCTTGTAGTTGAGTGGTAATTTGGCTGGGTATATAATTCTAAGTTGGAAAGAATTTTGGTGGTTTTGTTTCATTGTCATGCAGTGTCCAGTGCTGCAGTTGAGCAGTCTAATGTCATTTTTCTTGATCTTTTGTATGTTTTTGTCAGTTTCATCTATGCCACTTTTTAAGATCTCTTTCTTACTCATGTAATTCCTAAAATATTTTGAATTACCATAATATAAGCTATTTTTTATTCATCGTGCTGAGTGCTCAGTAGGTCCTTATAATCTAAGGATTATATGATTATTAAATATGTTCTTATATTATTTTCTTCCTGCTTTTTTCCCTGTTCTCTTTCTCTGGAGTGCATATTAATTTGGATATTGGGCTTCTTACATTTATTTTCTAATATTCTTATCTTTTTTTGTTGTTGTATTGTGCAGTTGTCTAACTTTTGTTTTACTTTCTGGGAAATTTCTTTAACTTACCTTTGAATTTTTTATGTCATCTTTTTTTCACCCTTTTTACTCTCTGATTTTTTCTTTTTAATAATGTTATGCTTTTATGAAATGAATGCACGATCTTAGCTCAATGGAGCTATTACATATAATTTCTTTTAAGTTTTCTTTTACCAGTATTGTCCCTGTTTCCGCTAATGTCCTTTGCTCATTTTGTTTATTTTGGTGTTCCTTCTCAAGTGAGATGGGCCTTCCTCAGATGCCTAGTGATCCTTGTCTTTTGTTTAAGAGGGGGAGCATTAGAAAGCTAGTTAGAAGCTGTGTTTGTGCCTATATATACCTGTAGGCTTGTTTCCCACTGGACTTCTCTTTAGGATGAGTGGGTAACCTGTCAGCATTCTCATTGCAGACACTGTTAGTTGTATCTGTGAGTCTTTTCTCAGATGATGGTTTAATTTTTCCAGAGAATGGCCCTTCAGTCTCTTGCTTTGGGAGCCTGACTGCTACCATTTTGGCCCTGTAGGATGAGAGAACTGGAAGGTCTCATTCTCTGTCATGCACATTTTCACTTCATATTCCTGTTTTCACTCCTCACTGTCTTCAGTGCCGGTGTTTTATAAATTTGTTGCTTCGTAGAAGCTGTATCTGTTAACAGTGTACCTTCCAGCTCTTTGGGGAGAATGAGGCACCCTTGGAGCTTAACTGGTCTTATATAAATTTTCAAGCAGTCTCCTTGTTTTCTGACTTTGCCCACTCATCCCACCTTCATGACAGCAGATGCCTCCAATTCCTAATATTTTCTGAGGGCCCTGCAGCTTGTTCCTTGTTGATGCTGCTCCTGCAGACACTAAGGTTTGACCATCCTGTGCTCTCTGACATCCCTCGCCATTAATTCACCCAATTCCTGCATATGTTGTAGTTCAGAGCCATAGATGTCTGATTTTATCTTTTAAATGGAGTTTCTGATTTAAAAAAAAATCTTTGTTGTTGTGTTGACTTTTCAAAAGAAAGGAGTTAGAAACATCTTTGTTCTGTCATCATAAAAGCAGAACTCTTCAGAGCCTTTTGAATAGAGGAATGTATTGAATGAATAAAAGAGCATAATGTTGTGAAATAAAATTCCTTCTTCTTATTTTCACCTCTTTATGACTTTCTAAATCTGTATCTTTGCCTTACAGAGTCTATGGAAATTTTTTGATAGACTGTCTAGGAGCTGGTTGGAGGCTTACATGTTGATTAAACTGTGCCAGATAAATGACATCTTCTCAGCTTGAGCAGTGTTAGTCCCATGGTGATGGTGACAGCAGCACTGGTATGTGAACTCTGTCTTTATAGTCTGGCAGGAGTTCTGAAGATAGTGTCTGCTCTTATCAAGGTCAAGTAAATTTAATTTTGACAAAAGCAAAAGCATTAGAGGGCCACTAACCATGACCTCATTCATCCCACCTGCTCCTGTGCACCTTGCTTTACCCAGTGATAGATAGAATATTCTTCTCTGATTGGATAACCTGTGGAAAACTGCCACATTGCAAGTGACAGGATCCAGTAAGCATGAAGATCCTATTTCCTGAAATTTGCTGGAAACTTATTCCTTTTATTTTAAACTGGGTAAGCTAGGCATTTGAGACACAAACAGCTGCTGAGCTACTTAGTAATCCATGCGAACAATTGCCTCCTCTCTCTCTTTTAGCATTTAGACATTCTGCCCATTGGGAAGAATTCCCAACTGAATGGAAGCACTCTGGGATGCCAAATCAGTTCTTACCATCCCAGAATTTGAACATTGAGGGGACGATGTGGAAACACATGATTATTTGCAGGTGGCAGTGATTGTTCAGGTGAGATGGGGCTAGGCATAGCCATAACTGGTATCCTAATGAGGCTGATCCTGGGGTGTGACCTGGGTGTGTTCTTCACTACCCAGTCATGGAAATTCCCCGTTTTCTAAATCCTCCAGCTTTAATGTGCATTCCATGAGCTCACCACTATACTTCCATAAAGCCCTTTCCTTTTTAATTTGTCCATTTCAGTGTCCATTTCAGTTGTTTGTAGTCAGGAAGCCAAATTGGCATAGACTGGTTCTTGCCTTTCCCTGAAGTGTTCACCATGCCCAAGAGTCTTCTCTGGAAATGGAGTCTTAAAGGTATACATCCACCTAGGCTTTTCTGATGGGCTTTAGTGTCTGATTTGGATTTTAGAAAGCTCGGGTCCTCATGTTCAACACTTAAACTTTGCTGTGGAACTGTCATGTGTGGAATGCAGCAAAATAAAAATGCACACATCTACAAAAAGGAAAATATTTACTCCCCTTTCATTTATCTTCTGTCTCCCTATGCATCAAAAAAAAAAAATGGTTTGGATTTCTTTATACATTTTACTTATTTTTACTAAAAAATTTTTATTGTGGTAAAAACATGTCATAAAATTTACTGTATTAACTACTTTTAAGTGTACAGTTAGTAGTGTAGTGTGAAGTATATTCATTGTTATAAAACAGATATGCCGAACTTTTCATCTTGCAGAACTGAAACTGTATCCATTAAAATACTCCCATTTGTACCCTCCCCCTTGCTTCTGATGACCATTAATTCTGCTTTCTGTATCTATGAATTTGACTACTTTAGGTACCTCATAGAAGTGAAATCATACAGTATTTGTCCTTTTGTGACTGGCTTATTTCACTTAGCATAATGTCCTCAAGGTTCAGCCATGTCATATGTCTTAGTTCATTCAGGCTGCTATAATGAGTTACCACAAAACTAGGCAGCTTACAAACAACAAAAATTTTTTCTTGTAGTTTTGGAGGCTAGAAGTTCAAGATCAAGTGACAGTATGGTTGGGTTCTGGTGAAGGCCCTCTTCTGGGTTGCAGACTGCTAACTTCCTGCAGTGTCCTCACATAGTGCGAGGGTCAAGGGTGCTCTCTCTGACCTCTTATATAAGGGCATTAATCTCATCCACCCTGTACAATTGAAGCATGTGACATTCGTCCTATACTATTGAGGCATGTGACCAGATTTCTTTCCTTTTTTAGGCTTCCACTGTATGTATCTACCACATTTTGTTTATCCATTTATCCCTCAGTGGACACTAGGTTACTTCTGCCTCTTGGCTATTGTGAATAGTGCTGTGATGAACATGGGTTTACAAATATCTCTTTGAAATCCTGCTTTTAATTATTTTGGATATATACATAGTACCGCGTCCTCTTTCTACCCTACTGTGTGACAAGGTCCGGAGATGGGGACAGAGGCTTCAAGGAATGCATCGTCAAGAACGAGGACGTGGCATGTGTTTAGGGATAATTGGTTTCTTAGAAATGATCCTATTAATAGGGGAAATTTGGGTAGCACAAATTCTAGTAAGTATAAACGCTATACAAATGGATTTCCTCAAAATTGGCTCTGAGGAAAACATAGTAAATTCTCCGCGTATGGAATCAGTTCTAGTCACCCTGACCTGTCCAGAATGCGTAAACCCTTTATTTGAACAATTATTAAGGGAAATTCCTTTTGACGCGCCTCTTAAAGATATTATGAATAAATTATAACAAGCTGAATTACTAGAACCAGTTTATACTCCTGTTCCCACGCAGTTAGTAGAAAAATTAGTAAAGGATAAGAAATTTACTCATAAGCCTGTGCCTACTATAGAAGGGCCTCCTTTTGTGGCCTAGTGGATAAATAGAAAACTCTGGTATCCACCTAGGGGGGCTAATAGTATGAAAAGATTACCTGATCTTCCTTTGCCTTATACAGAAGCTTATAATAAAGATAGTATACATGTAGTGAATAAAGATAGAATTCATGTGCCTTATAGTAGTTTAAGTTTCATAGAAAGGCTGGCTAGGTCAGGATCTCCTTGGTGCTTAAAAACAAAGGAACAGAAACTTAGCTTATGAAAGCAGCTTTGTAAAACTGATTTTTATAAATATTTTCCTCATTACTGCACCAAGGAAACTTTTGAACAGCTATGAGAAAGGTTCAGCTTGAACTTTAGATATAGCATAAATCAAATAGCATTTAAAAGATTTCTTCAGGCAGAAAGAACAATGTCTGCCCACAAGCCAATGCTTGCTGTTATGAATACATCTATCTATCACCTTTACTTAAATCAAACTGTATCTTACGTAATAGATATAAGAATTAAAAGTTTAGATTGTTCCATCAGGTAGTTCTGTTCTAATGATTGAGAGAAAAATGTACTAGTTAATCATGAACATTAATAATAATATACTCTATAAGATTTTCTGCTTCGCCTAACCACAGAAATTTAACTCCCTGCTACCTTAACAACAAAGTATAATCAAATGCCAAAATAAAAAGTATAAAAGTTGTACTCAAATCACAATAAAACGGAACAGTGTCACACCGCCTCTGAGCTGTGTAGTCGACTGTCTCCCGCGCCGACGCCTTGCCCACCTTCGGGGCCCCCTGGATCCTGTCGTGGCTGGACCGCGGCAACATAGAAATGGGATTTCTACATCAGATGGTAGTTCTATTTTTAACTTTTTGAGGAACTGCCATACTGTTTTACATTGTGGTTGTGCCAGTTTACAATCCTAACAGGGCACAAGGGTTCCAACTTCTCTACATCCCCAACACTTGTTATAGTTTTGTTTTGTTTTGTTTTGTTTTGTTTTGTTTTGTTTTGTTTTGTTTTGTTTTGAGAGTAGACACCCTAATGGACATGATGTAATATCTCATTGTGGTTTTGATGTGCATTTCTCTGATAGTGATATTGAGCATCTCTTGTACTTATTTTCCATTTGTATATCATCTCTGGAGAAATGTCTATTCAAGCTTTCGCCCATTTTTAATAGGGTTATTTGATTTTTTTGGTTTTTAGTTGTAAGAGTTCTTTGTATATTCTGGATATTAACCCCTTATCAGATATCTAATTTGTAAATATTTTCTCCCATTCTCAGGTTGCCTTTCACTCTATTGATTGTATCATTTGATGAACAAAAGTTTTTTAAGTTTGGTATAGTCTCATTTGTCTATTTTTTCTTTGATTGCCTGTGCTTTTGGAGTCATATCCAAGAAATCATCACTTGCTAAATACAGTATCATGAAGCTTTTTTCCAATGTTTTCTTACAGAAGTTTTATAGTTTTGTGTCTTATGTTTAGGTTTTTAATTCATTTGTAGTTAATTTTTGTTTACGGTGTAAGGTAAAAGTACAATTTCATTCTTTTGCATGTGGCTGTCTAGTTTACCCAGCACCATTTGTTGAAGAGACTGTCCTTTTCCCACTGATAGGTCTTAGCACTTTCGTTGGAGATCATTTGACCATATACATGTTTTTGTGGACTCTATTCTGTTTCATTAATCTATACGTCTGTCTTTATGCCAGTATCCCCACGGTTTTGATTATTGTAGTTCTGTAATATGTTTTGAAATCAGAAAGTATGAGTCCTCTAAAGTTAATAGAAACTTTGTCCTATTTTTTAAACTTGTTTTGGCTATTTGGGGTCCTTTGAGATTCTGTATGAATTTTAGAATGATTTTTTTTTTCTTCTATTTCTGCAAAAAAAAATGCCATTGAGATTTTGATAGGGATTATGTTGAATCTTTAGATTGCTTTGGGTGATATTGACATCTTGGCAATATTGTCTTTAATCTGTGAACATAGAATGTCTTTTCATTTATTTGTATCTCTGTTCATTTCTTTCAGCAGTGCTTTATAGTTTTTAGTGTATACGTGTTTTACTTCCTTAGTTAGATTTATTCCTAAGTATTTTATTGTTTTTGGTGCTATTAAAAATACAATTATTTTCTTAATTTCCTTTTCCGATTGTTCATCAATGTATAGAAACAAAGATGATTTTTATATGTTGTCCTGCAACTTTATTGAATTCATTTATTAATCCTTTTATTTTTTTTTAAACTGGTATTTGGAAATGGTAATGCAGCCAAGTTTCCTTTGACCAAGATCACATTAACCAGTTTGTGGATTAACCATCAAGATGGAAAAACACAGTGACCCTTCACATAGTCAAGATAAGTCGGTGCAAGTTTGGCTGAGGATGCCAGTACTCAACTGGGCATTGAGAAAAGGTGGGGGTAGAGATGGAGAGAGGTAGAAAATACAAAATCCTGTCATATATTGAAGAGAGGACAACTCAGCTTGGAGACAGCAGACTATTTTATAGAAAAACATTTTCAACAGGGTAACCTATGAGATTGTTTTAAAACTGTCAAATTACTTTTTTTGCACTTTTAGATATTTGTAGAATGTTAAATTTGTATCCAACCATTTTCACATATTGCTAACCAAATAAGTTTACATTAAAGCAAATGACGAGTTTAAGTAATGATTTGGGGACAAACTATGACTGCCTTTCCTCATATTATCTTGGCAAATTGGAGCCTTAGACTAATCTTCAGAGGTGCAGAAAGACCAAATGACCAGCAGTGGTTCTTTGTGGTGTCTCCTCTCCTTCTCTTTCTTTCCCATAAAAGGAGACAAGGAGATGTGTTGGCTCACAACTGGTGGAGGCTCAGAAATCTCATGGACACATAAATGTATGTACTTGTATTGTTCCCAAGTGCAGTGTTTATGTAAGACTTTTGAGAAGATTGTCTTGGGATAATATATTTTCATCATGTTTGGGAATTTTTTTTTGGAAGTATAAAGAACCAACTTCCTTAGTTATCAGTTTTGTAAGTCCCGGATGCATACATATCATTTTATTTTTAAAAAGGTAATTATATATATATATCTGTATATCCACACATAAATACAAGAAATGATCTTCAGTCAAAGGTCTTACAAGAAGTTGTTGGAAAGAAATATTTAAAAGTTTTCCTATCGAATTGGTTATTCAACATTATTATTATTTCTTCCCCAGCACTAAAATGAATATGAAAGTAGAGAAAATTTGAAAAATGAGAAAAAAAGGGAGAACAATCAGTTTTACCTTTATGATAAGACCACAAACATTTTGTTTATACATATTCTCTTTTCTTACAAGTAGATTTAATTTTTTTAAATCACATTCTTTGATCATTCTGTACCATTTTGTGCCTTGCTTTCTTCTCTAACAAAAATAGTTTCCATGTCATTGTAAACTTACTTTTTAAAGGTTGTATATTATTCTCTTGGATGGATTATAGTAATTAACTTAATCATCCCCCACCGTAGGCTATTTAGTTTGTTTCCAGCCACTTGACACAGTAGTTTGTAACTGGCAGGCTGTTCTGAAGAGTGCATTAAATCGAATGTTATTTTAGAAAGTACATTCTCATTTTAGGCTATAATACTCTTTTTTCTTTCATTAGTGTCCTCTGTCAAAAACAAAAATATTTGGGGGTATACTGTTATCAAGATACGAAGGTTATTGTTGATATCCCCAGAATTGGGTTTCAAGGTCAAGAAAAAGTCACTTGGTGAAATGAAAACAAGTAAAAGTTAAAATAAGATGATTACTATATGTGTTGCTGGTAAAACCAGAGTTTCATTTCTCAGGGCCTCTGGGGCTGCCCATAGTCATAGGATAAATACTGCCCATCTGCCCAGAGCAGCCATTTGACTTGAAGATTTTAAGTACATTGCAAAATATATTTTTTAATAGTAAAACAAACACGGACATATTATGGGGCAGGATGCCCGATTTCTATGAATTTTTAAACAGAGCTTCAAGAAATTTCATTTACAGGGGCTACCTCAAAATATATCCTCCAATCTTCTAGATTATGGTTAGGGCCACTTGGTAAATACTTAGGCTTTGTGGGCCACATAGTTCTCTGCTGCTTATTATTTTTTATTTGATTTTTGTTTGGTTGTTTTTGTTTTGTTTTCTAACCCTTTAAAAATGTCAACACCATGCTGAGCTGTCAGGCCTCTGCATCGTTTACTTCTCTCTAAGTGGTTCATTCACATTTCCCTCTGTGGTCACATTTGAGAGACACAGGATTATCTGTTTCCCAAGTCTCCATCATGAAAATTAAGTGTATCTTCTGGTAGAATGGAGGAGAATGTAGTGATAGACAGAAATTTTGACCTACGTTAAAGCCTGTCTACAGTAATTATATGATAATGAACTGTTTAGAGTCGATAAAAAAGAAACGGAAAGTTAACATCCAAATATTTCATCCTTAACTGCAGGAAATTGTGTTCTGTCTTTAAAATATGGATGTTAAATATGTATGGATAATAGCTACATCATCTACATGATACTTAAGGCAAATCCCTGAATGTCACCCCACACCCATTTTCCTCACCTCAGTACTCAGTTACCAAATCCTGTAATTTCTACCTCCTACATAATTCTGTCCTATTTCTTTCTCAAAACTCAATTCAATAGGGCTTTGGTTTTGAGCTTTCTGTAATTAACAAGGACTCTTGTTATTACTCTCCCTCTCCCATTCCCAGTAAACTTGTGTCTCATTACTGCTATCATGACATTATCTCATAGAATTTTTTCCCCATATCTTTGCCTTTCGCCAGTCTTTTGAGTTTTCTGTGCTCACCCTCAACAGGCACTGTGGAATATTTATCTTAGTATCTGGTACCTATCAGAAGGCTAGGAACATAGAACATACTTAACAAAAATCGGTTCTGTGCATGGGTGAAGAGCTACACAGATGTTTTCAGTTAAGCAGGTAGCTACCCTATTCTGCTGGGCCTTGCCTTGTTAAGGTTCTGAGCATTTGCCTTCCCGTTTTATTAATAAAAGTCAAAGCCAGATGTCTCAAAAGCAAGCTTATTGAACCTTCTAAATTTTATAATAAAATCTATTTGAGAAATCACCTCTAGTAGAAGGTCACATCTCCCACAGGTAGAATTTTCTTAGGAAACTTTTGACCTGAATTTGAAAACCTGTATTTCAAGGCTTTCTTTCTAAAATGTCACTTATCTAATCCAGGAGAATCTTTTCCTTCAGATGTTTTACTGTAAATAATCTTATATGGCATCCTCACAGATACTAGGAAAGGAAAAATTGGGTGATAGGAAAAGGGTGATATAAATTCCTCTTTATCACTGATTGCTTATCAGCTGTATGCCCAGAAGTATAACAATTTAATTAGATATTTCTTGCAGTTTTATCTCTTCCATATAACCCTAGTTTTTATTCTGCTGTCTATAAATGTTTAATCTCTCATTTTTACCTTACTGAGATGTTTACCTCAATATTCTACAGTGATGAGTCCCTGGGACATGTCTTTCATAAAAACAGTGACTTGTGCTGTGAATATTGAAAACCTTCATGCAGACATTTTCAGGCCATCCCAACTGCATGTTTAGCACTATATCTAACTAATATCCAAATTGGCGGTTTTCTTTTTGTTAAAACTTTTCTCTCATTCTGAACCTATGCAGATAAAATTAATGAAAAGAAAACAAAACTGTTAACACTAGGGCCATGTTAATATCAATGTTATGACAATAAAGCCTGTTGCCAGGAAGGTCAAAAGTGAGGAGGCAGTTTTTATACATGACCTCCCACAGATTCCCAAGATATAGTCTCTTTTTGAGGATCTTAAGTTATCATCACTTTGTTTTGCATAATAATATCTCTATTCCTTGATTTTAAAATGTAGACAGTATTTACTTTTTTCTTTGAAAGATAAAGAGAAATTTACATTTTTACAGCTTCTCTTATTTCTCTTCCATTTTGATTTACACACATACACACACAGGTGCACATATACTTTAGCATTGCTGAGGTTTGTAAGTCACATTCTCTTCTTTAACGATAGTAACTATTATAACGTATAACATAAATATATATTGTATGTATGTTGTTTTAAACATAAAAATACCATTCTCTACAGACTTTTTAGTTGTCGAAGCAGTCATATAGGAGGGTATATAATCCTATTTTACTAGATCCCTGTGGCTTAAAGGAGAATGATACAAATGACAATATCCAAGAGATTTTCTTAATTAATTTTAGCCTTTTTACTTATTCCTCTGGGTATTTATTACAATTTTATTGCTGGTTCCTTTTCCTGTGTTTAGCACAAAAATTTTTCCCATCTAATTTCAGTTGGTGCTTAGGTAGACATATTTGCTTGCCATCTTGTACCAGAATGGTTGGAAATATGAAACATGAATTTGGAATTTAAAATCTTCAGCTTTGGGCTTCCTCATATTTTTTAGTATTTGGCATAAAAATTACTGAATGAACCTGTTTCAGACAACTACATCTTATATATCTTAACCAGGGTTGGAACTGCCAACTACTCTTTCCTTCTATACCAAGATTTCATAAAATAGAATGTAGCACTAACTGTTCTAACTACTAAATCAAGAAATTCTGCTCAGAGGATACCCTCAGGCTTGAAAAAAACTTTAAGAGGAAAGAGCCTCTGCCCATTTTAAGCAGGCGCAGCAGCAGCAATAACTCTTATAGTCTTAAAAAGAGTTGTTTTTTTTTAATTTTCTTTCGGGTAAACCAGCTTTGCTTTGGCCCATTTAGAACTAATTGCTACTGCCATTTCTTTGTAGGCCACGAGTTGTTTGTGTTCCTTGCAACCTCCTGTTTAGATATACCCTTGGCATGTAGAAATAGTATGGGTCTGTCACTTAATTGTCGTTGACTTAGCGTGGTAAGCAGTACAGTGTTCAGTGTTTCAGAGTGACTGCCGTGGGTTTTCCTCACTGTTCTCTTAGGGAACACCAAAAAGGCAAAGAACTTTAAGGTCTTTGTCTCAATGCTTATCTAGCCCATAATAGTCTAATCACAGTGTACTGGTAATGTCCTCAAGTAAGCTCTTTGGAACAATGAGACCATTGTGAACTCTACCTGTTGTAGATATTATCATGAGCTTATAAATGTCTCACACATTGGTTTCCACTTGAACACAAATAGAAGTATAGGTGATGGAAGTTATTTTTTCCTTTTTCTTTTTGATAGCTGTTTAGCTTGCTTTATTCTTCTTAAAATTACAACATTTAGATGAATATTCCATTAGTAGCAGTGCTCAGTTATACTAATGTCTATATAGTCCAGAAATTTTTCTTTTCATAGGCAGTCAACATTAGAAACAAAGCGAATTTTTCATTCTTTGTTTTTAATGTAATAAAAATGTGCCAGCTTCTGAAACTGGGCAATTTTATCTTGAGGATGCATTGTATGTTTGTACTGTTCTCCAAAGGTGCTATTAGCTGATCATTGTATTCTACAGTTACAGAAAATCGATTGTCTTGAAATGTGCAATTTTTAGATGTGTATTTATAAACACTTCAGAGAGTGTCTTTGACAATTAGGAATTGAGCAAGACTATTCAGAAACTTTATAGTTACTTTTTAAAATATAATGTTTTTAACTTTTGCAGTATATGCCCTAATATATATTTTTTAAAATGTAAGCCTGATAAGTGGAATGAATTTGATAAGAAAGCAGATTTTTCTCTTTTATTGGGGAATGCCTAAGACCATTACGTAAGAACTTAGTAGGATATGATTTTTAAATTTCTAATACTATTTTACTCTTAAATTATTTCACAACATACTACTTAATATATTATTATTTGAAAGGAGGTTTTAACTATTAAGAAATCTTAGATTTTAAATTATCAATCATGTAGTCTTTGCCTAAACTTAACAAAGAATTTAAACTCTCACACTTTGAGATTTATCAGGCCACTCAAAAGCTTTCGAATGTCAGAAAGTAAATTTTGTACATAATTCTTTAAAACCCATAACTAATAGAGTAGAAATAGGATTTACTCAAATTATGCTACTAACCTAATTATGAGATTAACCTAAAACATGGCACATCAGTCATTAATCAGCAAACAAGTAATTCATCCATTTGACAAGTATTAGTAACCTGGTATGTGTCAAGTACTGTTTTAACATTGACTTTTAAAAATGATTTCCTTTAAATTATTCTGCTTTTAATGTTAATTACCAAATTTTATATTTGTCACTTTGGAAGGAGTTAATTACCTTAAGTGGCAATTTCTGAACTATTGGGAGGACTCAATTCAATATTCAGGTAAGACGCCCCTTCTTATAATTGTGTGGCACTTAAAGGTTCATAAAATAAAAATAAATGCTTATATTTTTTATGACAAAAATACAGTTTAAAAGAATTTTTTTAAATAAGAAATGTTACCATTCTGATATTTCTAAATATCTGAAAGTTCTAACTAAGTACCTTTGCTGGTGACTGAAATTTATGACTAAAATTTATGAGAACAGTTTTGGTTCAGTATAGTTAAATGGATTGCTTATAATGTTACATATTTTCTCTGCATGCATATGTTTTACATGTCCTCCTTTATATATATGAAACTTACTTCTGAGAGTTGACCTTATTTCCAGCTTTGTTCTTTGCAGAATTTTAAGGTTAAGGTTTTTAACGTAAACACTGAAACCTGAGGTATAGACATTAATAAATCTGTAAACCAGATAGTGGTTGGTGCAGTTGAAAGTATAGGACCTCTCTTCGCCTCAATTTTGACTAAGTCAGAGCCAAACTCCATAGCACTACCATTTCTCTGGTTCAGGCTGTCACCATCTCTTGCCTGAATTACCACAGTACTCTTCTGACTTTTCCCCCTGCTTTACTTCTTGCTGCCCTCTCTCTGAGCCATTCTCTACACAGTTTAGTTATTTTCTTAAAGGAAACTAGATCATTCTGCTCACTCTCTCAGAACCCACACATGATTTTCTTTTGTGCTTAACATAAAATTCAAAATATTTTTCTTGGTTTTCAAAGTCAGGCATATGCTGATTTCTGTCAAGCCTGCCAGCTTTGCTCTTCACCATTGTTATTCCCTGTCTTGAATGCCTCTGTCCCCACCCTTTACTTGGCTAACTCTACTCATCCTTCAGATTTCAGCTTAAAACTCCATTTATCCATCTTTTTCAGATGTGTTGCTCCTTTTTGGCATGGTTAAGGAAAGCCTCTCTTTGGAGGTGACTGGCATTAGGGCCGATCCTAAATGATGGACGGAGCTTCCACATGCAGATCTATAGAAGGAACAGTGAGTGCAAGGTCTGAGGCTACAGCTGCCTTCAAAACCACATGAGACTCAGCTTGCTAAAGCATTTAGACAAGAGTCTCCACACAGAGTCAAATAATTCAAAGATTTTTCATCAACTGAGGCATGCTTTGCAAGAAGCAAATCACACTATAAGTCATCGAATCTCATTTAGATTCCTAGACAGGTTTCAAAAGTACTTGCAACGCCACTGGCTTGGCTCAGCAGTGTATTAATTAGGACTCAATGACTCATATACAGGGTGCCCCATATTTGTTTTCCTCTTGGGCAAGAAGCATCATAGAGTACAAAAAGTGTCCATTACAATATCAGTGAGAATTGGGCCCCAATCCCAGCTCTCTCACATATTGTCTGTCAAAGTTGGGCAACATTTTTCTTTGCACTGAGCCATTCTCCAACCTGGAAGGCTGTAGTGTGGATTAAATGACTGACCTGTAAGGCACCTACAAAGCAAATGCCTAAAAATGATTCTGATCCTTCTCTGCATATAATATTTATCTTTAGAATAAAGTTCTCAAAGGGACATCTATTTTAAGACTGCTTTATGTCAACTTAGAAACTATGTAATATTATATATGCAAACTTTTGAAAAGAAACAATGGATGAGCATATTGACCAGAATCCTTTGATGGCTTCTTGTGTGAAAGTAGAAAGAGAAAAATGATTTTGTTTCTGAGGCAAAGGTAAATGTTATAGAGAATATAATGTCTTCCAGTTTTTATTTGACCTTTTTATTCTCTATGAAGGCACAGTCTTAAAGAATGTGGAAAACTTCAAAAACAGAATAGAAGCACTCATATTGACTCATGGAGACCTTTACAGCTTTCTGTTTACCCAGTGTTTTGTTTTTCTGTTTGTTTTATTTTTAAGCCCTAGATAACAAAATATCAAGAGTGGAATTGGGAGGCAGCCTTTCATATCAAAGGGCTAGAATAAAATCTTTGGTCAGAGTGATTCCACGTAAATAAATGTTAGTCATGTGCCATAAAGGAAAGGGAGCATGTTCCGATTTCATTTCTGTTGTTGATGTTTTATGTTTTAATCCTGCCACAGGTTTTGTATTAAAAACTTGTTACATTCATCATCATACTCAAAGAAATTTTTAGTCTTAAAGAGAGCAAATCCAGTAGATTTATGTAGCTCTTCCCTGGCCTGAATGGAGCAATGGTACATTTTTTATTTCCATAAAGAATTTGTCAAAAGTACCAAATACCAAGATAATTGTTTGCTTTTGTTTATTTTCTCCTCCTCTTTTTTCCTAGGATTATGACAGTTTTTTTGAATCAAAGGAAAGCAACACAGTCTTTTCATTCTTAGGCCTGAAATCACGGTTGGCATCAAAGGTAGGTATATCTTTTCCTATTTTAAAATTCACCTTTCTTGAATTGTTCTTAGTTGTTCTCAATCGAGGTTGAAGATGTTACAAGAATGTATATATAGTCTCCTAAATATTTAGCTTTCGCATTTTCAGATGCACAATTAGAGACTGCTCAGGGCAAAAACACCAAAAGAAGCCCAGTTTTTTCTTTCCAGTTTTCAATTGTTGCTGTATATTAGAGTTTATTTTTATTTGTAATTTAGTTTATTTATAATTTATACCCCCTTCTTCCAAGAAGATTTAAGGTAGCAAAAGTTAGTAGGTGCTTTCTATTTTAAAGTGCAAGTTTACTTTACTTTATGTTTTTTGAAATAGCATCAAAGTCATATTTTTAAACTCTTTTGCACATTTAGCTCATTTATATTGGAAGGGAGATAATCTGCAATAACCAATGGTCAACATTGAAAAAAACAGTGTAATTCCTAAACTAATCAAAACATTTTTAAACCCACTTTATTATGTCAGTGTCTTTTAGAAAACATAAAAGGCTTTTCTGATATTTAGGCCTAGAAAGAATATATGTCACGATTTTGTGAAGCACATGGATTCACTTTCAAAATAAAAAATTAGCATTTCCTTGTTAAATAAGGTAATATTTTGATTATTTCCCCTTTTGAAAAACATTTTTTTTTCCGATTATGAAAGTAGTCTAAGCTTATTTAGAAAAATTAGATAAATATAAAAAGAAGTGTAAGGTAGAAAATAAAAATCACTTATTATCCCACCACCCAGAGATAACCACATAACATTTTTGGTGTACTTCCTTGCAATCTTTAGATACATAGAAATTGAGGTCTTGATTGTTTTCGAATTGAGACTGAATTCTAGTGTCTATTTTAACACTAAATTGAAATGAAAGTACATTACTGGGATCTTTCATGTCTATAATAGGTCTTTTGAGGCTACCCAGGATTTGTACCATTTCTGGAACACCTGTGGGAGGAAGGCAGTTACTATCAATAATATAAATTATACACCAGCACCTGTAGTTCATAGCCGATGTGAAATCCTGCTTTGTTTTTACATCAGTAAGTCCACAGATGGTTGTGGGTGGTTTCCATGCACATGTTTTAAACAGAGGGAAAACCCACACATAATATTAAAAGGTTCTTAAAACTATTTTTATAAAGATAGAACATCGAAATACTTGTTAGGAAAATTATAATATTTTTATAATGTGTTTCATCTAAAGATATTAAACAATCTAGATTTATCTTCAAAGAACTGAAAAAAAAATGTGGTAGGAGTAATCTAATGGATGCATAAATCCAGTGAACATCAACATCTATGCAAAAACCTTTTAAAAAAATATGTCTCATTTGCTTTCTTTGCTCTCATTTTCCCTGAAGATATAGATTCCTTAGAGATTCTGTGGGCTGACTTTTACTTTTTAAAAATATTTATTCTCTCAAAAATTTCTCAGGAAACCTATAATCTGTAAAATATGCATTCTCACATGACTCGTGGTCATAATATTAAAGTTGGCCTTGATGCCATTGATGTTTACTTGATTTCAGCAGACCATTCTCAAGGCAGTAGTGGCTCTGTGCATTCCCACCCAGTCAGCCCACCATTTTCAGGTGCTTGAGTCAGTCATATCTGCCTGGGAACACGTGGAACCAGAGTGGAAGTCCATGGTGCAGTGTTTGTGCCACCCTCTCTCATGAACCATTTGGGGCCTTAAGGGTTAATAGCAACTCATACTTCATCTTCACAGGAAAGAAATAAAATTATCTTTAAGAGCAATTCAGCATTGCCCTCCTTTCTAGTTATTTATTTTTTACCTTGGTGGTAATTCATTGTACGATCTATACTCTAAGGCCTAGACAGAGCATTCTCAAGTGTAATGTACCACAAGATGGAAGCCCCGTTTTCTTGTCTCCTTTCCTAACCCCTCAGCAGTATACACACATAAAAGACAGGGCTAGAAAGCCTGCCAGGAACTTACAAAGACACCATTAGTATCTGTAATTGCTCTTACACAGTGAGGAGAGAGAAGAGAAATATTAGGAAAAGAACGTTCATTGACCCAAAAGGCACAGGTGTAGTGCAGACTCTGGGCAGTTTTCAAATGTAGAAAAGGGCTCAGGAAGGTGGGAGGTCACAAAATGGTGGCCTCTGGGCCAAATTGGCTCTGGATGTATTTGTCCTGCACAGGATTTTTAAAAGAATTTAGACGGGTTTCTAATATGTAAAATACAAATTCCTCATTTTTCTGAAGAAGTCGGAAAGTAAGGAAACCCAGGGGAGCCCACTTTCTCCTGTGGCTGGCTGGAGCCAACAGTGGCTGGCCCACCATGATGCCTACCTCAGAGAAAAAGAGGCCTTTACTAATAATTTTCAGGTAGAAAACCATCAGGTTTGTTATTTTAAGAGACTCAAAGCAGGGCCAGAAGTAGAGGTTTCTACTTTCAGATCCCTGCCATTCAGTAACAACTGGTAAACCCTGGGCTCTGACCAGCCAGGGCTGGAGTAGGTCTCAGAGGCCCCCTTATGCAAGGTGTCTGTTTAGTGGTTGAACCATGGAGCTATCATGCAGAGAGGGGCCAGTGTAGCACTTGGCAAATTGGCGCAGCAGCTGTTTACCAATAGGTATGGCCATACCAGTGCTATTCATCTTGGGTCACCTTCTACAGGCCTCCTCACCCTGGTGCAAGTGAAACAGTACCTCAGAGAAGTCTGGGCAGTTGTTGAAAACATGTGGCTTTCTGTCCACTTTTATATTTGGCAGGTCAGGTGTGTTTCATTTAAATCTGGGCTCTGAACCTGAAACCCAGGATTTGTTCTTAGCAAGCACATGGGGGTGATTTATTGTGATTTCCAACATCTCTGTTGCTGGCATTTAAAATATCACTGCCAGGGTGAATGTTCTTGTCAGCACAGTACAATAACTGACCTTTTTTTTTCAATAGGGAGAACCTTAGAGAAGACAAGTAGAAGATGACGGAGATGCATTTTGGAACACTCCCCTGGTACTCAGCACACACCTGCTTACCTAATGCATCACTGTGACAAAAGCCACATGCTTCATCAATAACTTTGCTTGCATTTGGAAGAGGTGTTTTTGGAAGACGTGGGTATAGATTGCATGATTGCTCTAAACCAAATCAGAATTATAGTGGGTTTCTTCTTATTTTCAGAATGCCTGCAGTTGGCTCAGTCACCTAGAGGTACTGTAACCTGTTACAGGTGTGCTTTCTTAATACTGAAAGATAAGTGGGTAGCTTTATCAGAGTCAAAATGTTGAATCTGTCCTAGGTTATAGTTGATGCCAGTATTGCTCAGACCTTCTCTTTAAGCTGCCTGGATTGTGTCCTTAAAATTAGTCTGCTAGGCTGTTAGAATCTTTTGATCAGAAAGAAGAAAAAGAAATGCTGATTGACAAAGGGATGAAGATTTTTGCTGCAGAATCGAATGCCACTATTATAGTGCTTTGTAATAACATTTACAGAAAAAGTTGGATGTTCTACCCTCTTTTTGGTAATGTAAATTCTTACTCACATAAATCCTCCAAGCTTCTACAGATGTTTCCAGAAATCACTGTTGTAACAATGTGTGATAAGAACTAAGTTATAGGGATGAGAATAATTGCTGTTTTGGAAAATAGATGCTTCTTTATCTCTTGCAAGGGGGAAATTTCACCTAAATGCATAAGAGTGCTTAAAAGATACATTTTAAGAAATACACTAATTAGTAAATTTATAGGAAAAATATCTGACACATATCTGAAGACATTTTCAGCTCTAGCAACTCACGTACAGGTGCACATATATTTTTAAATGAAGCTCCCCTAATAGCTGTTTATCCTATTTTGAGAAGGGATTATATTTTTTTGAGAAAGGAAGATCTTGGTTAGATATATTTTGTGAACCCTTGATGTGGCATATTAAAAGATGCTAATACCGCTGTACACTTTAAATTTTTTTTCTGTGTTATTTTTTATTGGTTCTCTAATTTTGCAACTTATATTTCTGGCCAATGCATAGCCCCAGATTTCAGAGTAATGTAGTTACATGTTCTCATTTCATATATGAGCCCAGTGAGTTTTCAAAGCAGCATAGAGTTTATAGTTGCCAAACATGGAAACAGTCTTGAATAGGATAAACTATCAGAGGGCTGCCTAAAATATTCTGCTATTCTCTGCATCCTGATGCTGGGCCTGCCGTTTAGATTCTGAGCAGAAAGTTTGTAAGAAATTGAAAGAACAGAAGAATGAAAGCCCTGTTACATGTGTTCTCTCATCCTCCAACTTGCTTAATGTGGACTAGTCTAAAGAACTTGTTGAATGCTAACGCTGAAATCCCAGCCTGAGATTTGCAGCCCAGGACTGCAACTAGAAGAAAAGCATGCCACAGATTTCTGCCTGACTGGAACAGCCCACAATTTTCTCTGCAGGGAAAGCTGTTGTGAAATCATGGCTATTACTGCTTAGTTGGCATTAAATAAGATCCAGGTCGAATTCCGTTTGATAAATCCCAGGGACTATCCAGGAATTTTTTTAAACTGGATATTGTGTTTGAGTATGTGAGTATTCTGATAAGACTTAGAATTTTTTTTTCAAGATACAGCAATTAAAAGTTTAATGTTACAGTGATCTAACATATATTTAGTCTACTCTTGCCAGTGAGCACCAAGAACCAAATTGGTAAGACTGAGGCTTTGCAGTCTAAATTCTGGGGTTATAGGATCAGCACTGTATTTGCTAGACAAAGAAAGCTACTCAGATTTGTCTTAAAACTTTTAAATTACTATGGTTATGATAGGCCCAGTATGATTCTCCTAGACAGACCAGATGGATAGTAGTGTTAACTTACTACCACAGTTACACATCATCTACTCTCCAGCCCACTTTTTTTTTTTTTATCAGCAAAGAAATAGGAGAGGCCAGCCCTTGCTGGTGCTTTACTTGTTATGAGTGATCTAGAAGCACGATGTGTGGCATTAACACAGTACCCAGGCTCTGCAGAGTACTGAGGGATTGCCTTTTGGGACCACACTATGTTCAGAGAGTATTTTGTCCTTACTTGTACCATTTTACCAGTTGAATTCCAAACATTCAATGATTTTCTTGTTCCCTTCTTTAACTAGCTCTTTCAACTGGGATTCACATAGTCTTGAAAGCATAGGAAAGAAGTGGATGAGAATTATAGGCATAGATATAATATCAAGGGCATTTCAAGACAGAGCTTTTATTTCTTGTGATAGGCTTGTTGCGGCAAAGGAAATGTGCTGCTAAAAATCAAACTATGCCATTTTAAAATTAAATAAAATACAGAGTGCCATCTTGTTAGGTATATGCAAACTAGAAAGAAATTTAGTTGGGGAAATACGTGGTTTTCCAAATTCTGGTGTTCTATTAAAATCAAAGAAGAGAAAAGGAAGATTTTTTTCTCTCAGACTTTAATATATTTTAAATTCGTTTCTGTTTTATAGATATTCAACACTCCCACATGGATGTTTTTATATTATATGAATTTAATAATGAACTAAACTTATTTTTGTTCTCTGTTATTGAAAGGTACCAAAGCTTTTTTCTGTTTTGTTTTGTTTTTTAATTTGATTTTGCTGTATATGGTTTTGCTTTTTCTAGAAATGTTTTTTCATTCAACAGCTCTTCTTAAGTGTCAGGGCCCACATTGATCTGCATTATTGATTTTAGATTTCAGTTTATACTCATTTGTCTCTAAAGGCATTGATGAAATCTCAGATTTTATATTCAACATTCAAGAGGAATAAATTCCAGAAAACACATTCTGAAAATGGAGTGTTTCTTCCTTACCATTTTTCTAATTTTAGTTGTTTAGTTAAAACCTTCCCGTTTAGTTGAGATACTGTTTCTCTTCCCATCCATGAACAACATACCTGCAGATTAGTTGTAAAAACGCAGACATATCATTTGACCAATCAAGGACACACACATGTACAGTGTGTGTGTGTGTGTGTGCGTGCGCGTGTGCATGCATGTGTGTGTGTGTGTGTTGGGAGGTGACCACAGAATCATTTTACATAGCAACCGTAACCAAGAATGGCATTAATTCACTAGTCCCTTGGTTGGTTCAAGTAGATGACTGTTTCCTGAGTACACTGAAGCCACAAGCTGGTGTTCCCCTAATTGGGGGGCAGAGAACAAGCACAGTGTAGCCGCAACCCTTAAAAGCAGAGTTGCCTTTGATGCAGCCACCTCTGAAAGCAGAAGAAAACATTTCTGAAGGCAGTGTCTAAGGTTGATCTCATCACTGAACTATTTCAAACCTTAAACACCATGACAGAGGGAGGGTGAGGGAGGAGATAAAAAAGAACAGCCTGTAAGTTTGCAGAATGTGCTAAATCGTGAAACCAAATAAGACAATTAATCACCACCCACTCGTAACCCAGATTTTCAAAGTTTTCCTAGTTCTTCTAGAAATGCAGGTTATGTTAGTTTGGCATCCTTTGAATCAGCGGAGCTCTTAGAATGTTATGGGTAGTATCTGAGCAGTACAACAATCTCCACCCTGAAGGATGAGAGAAACGGAGAAACACAAGTAGCAGTTACAGCCAAGTGGTGAATGATAGAGATAAGTGCATAGCACCTAAGGTGATGGGCATCATCTGAAACATCATATATATTCTTTTTCTATGTTTGTTATGACCATTCCAATTTAAAATTACTTCATACATACAATGGAATATATATGCACATACATATCTATATATTAAAATATAAAGGGTGTAATAAACTCCCGTGTGCCCGCCACCAGTTTATTGCCTTTCTTTTGAAGCACTGTTTGCTCTTCTCTGATCCTGTCCTGTTTCTGTTTGATGATGGGAGCCCCTCTCCTGAACTCTGTGTGTTAATCATAGCCTTTCTGTCCTTTATCATTTTATCTCCATGTATGTATGCATCCTTAAATCATAATAAACGGGATTAAACTGTATTCTGTCGATTCATTTTTATGTTCATAGCAATTGAGTGTTATCATTTTAAAACAAGTACCCTAGTTTGTTTATTTTCACTGCTAAGTTTTATTTCATTGTATGACTATATCACAACTGTCCCCTTCTGTTGCTGGATGTTGAACTGCATCATTCTTTGAAACAGTAAAAGGAGTCTATGGCCATGCTACCCTGAACAACCGCGATCCCATCTGATTTCAAGCTAAGCAGGTTCAGGCCTGGTTAGTACTTGGATGGGAGACCACCTAGGAACACCAGGTGCTGTAGGCATAAAAAAATTAAAAAATAAGGGACTGTAAGCTGATAAGGTCCTTGCAATCGGTGAGGTCAACCAAGAGTTGCCTCGCCTAAAGGAGAGAGAGAGAGAGAGAAGG
>NW_006494614.1:16332842-16351126 GCF_000325575.1 Pteropus alecto | reverse complement strand
AAAGTGGGAGAGAAGGAAGGAAGGAAGTGTTGCTATGAACATTCATTCCTTTATGTGATTTCTAGTGCACATACACAAGAGCAGATGTATACCTTGAATAGAATTGCTGTGTCATACAATAAAGCATATCATCAACTTAAATAGATAAGGCCAAATTGTTTTCCAGAGTAATGGTACCAACTTACACTCCCACCTGTATATTAAAATGTCCAGTACTCTAGATCCTTACCAACTTATGGGATTGTCAGACTCAAATTTTTGCCAAGCTGAGTGTAAAATGGTATCTCGTTTCATTTTGCACATATTGGGTTACTAATAAGTTGAACATTTTTTATTATGGGAATTCTTATTGCTGGAAATCCCTCTTCATATCTTTTATCTTTTTTAAATTGTATTGTTTTTAATTATTAATTTTCAGGAGTTCTTTACACTTAAACCTTCTATCAGTTAGCACTTATTTAATTATTAAAAAGAAACTCTAGAGTAGAAAAATCTTTTGAAGCTATTTCCAGAAGTATGAAAACCATGTGAAACCTTATTCTATTTGAAGAAAATAAAGTTACATACATATATTGTGTGTTTTTATTGTGTACTGATTTTCAGCTTCTCAGCGTAACAGGCCAAGAGAAGATGAACTTTGGAAACCTCCCTGTGCTATATAGGTTCTTTCTTTGAAGCTATTATAAGGTTCATCATTTCCAGTCATTGGGTAGGAAATTAATGTCATGATTTTGTTAGGTAGCTAGTCAGACATGAGTGACAGGGGAATAAAAGAATGGAGGCCCATCCCAGAAACCACCTTAGATCACCCCATTGGTAGTTAAAGAATCCCTCCTGCATTCCTGGAGACAAAAGATGGGAGGGCCATAACCTAAAGCTGGTTTAATCCAGCCACAGACCCTTACGTAGAAGGTACAACCCTAACCTGCCTACAACTTCAGCCTCATTATACCATCATTATATAATACCACGTTTATGCCGAGAGGTTCATGAATCTAGACTGAATTCTGGGTAAGCACATGCGCACTAGACAAAGCGTATTATAGCAGCCTAGTGTCAGTCAAAATGACCTCACTGCCAATCACCTGGGAACAGCTTTGTAACCACCTATCGTAGCCCCAGTATAATACAGACCTTCCCACTTCTGTGTTGTTACAGCCCTCTTCACTGAGAACCCATCCCTCCATTGGAGCGTACTCTATCTTATCTTTTCACCTCCCAAATTCCAAGGGCTGCAGCCTTCTTTAGAGTAGCCCATCTCTTTCTAAAATATCCTTCAATAAATCTTTTTCTAAATCTCACTGACCTGTAATTCTTTGCTGTGTCAGTGTCAGCGGAGAACAGGAAAAATGCTCATCGCACTTCTGCGTTTTATCCCTCCCCTGCCCCATGCCGGGGGCAACACGAGACTTCAGATTGCCTCCAAAACAGTAACAATTTGGTTTTCTGCTACAGAATCTTACCAGAAGGAAATCTTTATATAGACTGCATGTTTATATAGGCACATTTCCTTAGTATGTCAACATAATAGGCTTACTATAATCGAAATGTTATATGTAGAATATTAAAAAAGAAACATTTATTTAAGTCATAAGAAATTATGTTGATCGTGTATCCATAATGATCTTTATGAATGAAAGAGATCAGCGTCATGTAAATATAACCCAGTGTGTTGTGGCAGTCGCATGTTTTCCTGTGTGTAAACTGGTAGGTATAAAAACAAGAAATTGCAATGCAGTCCTATCTTCTGAGGCTCCTGCTAAACAGAGGACAGCATTTTTAATAGACTAAGGACCCTCACATTTGGAAGCATATTAACTGAAAACTTGATACTGCTTATAATAAAAGGCACAAAGATTTAGACCTTTTTATAAAAAGAGTACGCTCCATACTCTTAAAATATACATCATTTTTGGTTCTATAATAAAATTAACTATAACGAACTTTCCACTGAAAAAGTTCCAGTGCAACTATCTATCATTTTAATGTCATAGAAATGAAAGCTCTATAGTATAGAACAGTTCTGTCCAGTATGATACCAACAAGCCACATAGAACGATTGAGCACTTAAAATGTACTTAGTTGAATTTGTGATGTGCCGTGAGTATAGAATATATTCCAGATTTTGAAGAGTTAGTATGAAAAAAGAATAAAATATGTCACTAATAATTTTTATACTGATTATATTTTTAAATGATAATATTCAGGATATATTGAGTAGGTTAAATTAAATATTAAAACTAATATCACTTTTTTAAAAATATGGCCACTAGAAATTTTCAAATTACATATACATCTTACATTATAGTTCTTTTAGACAGTACTGTTTTATACCAACCTCTCTCCTGAATTTACAGTGGAGACATAAATACCTTTAAATGTTTGGGGAGTTCTGGCAAAATATCTCATTCTTTCATTTGTAATATGAAAGGAGATGTGAACAAACCTCTTCTGGAATATAATTTTCTAATATTACTGCCAAGATAAATGCTTTTCTCATCTTGCTTTTTTGTTCCTCCAGATTGAAGGTTTTTTGTTTTTTTTTTTAGGCGGGTGGGGGCATCTTTTTTTCCTGGAATAAAGAATAATGTGTGTATGTTGTAACATGGGACATCTCTCTATACGTCCAGCCTTGTTCCTTAATTGTCTTACAGAGTTAATGTCCCTGTCGAATTGGCCCACATCTGTAAACTAAGTCATGGTGGCATTTTTGTTTTTTCTTGTGTTAAAGAGGGAATTTAATGAACCACACAGATATCATCTATAATCTTCAGAATAGTGATGAATATTAATAGGATTATGTCCTAGATTCCCTAAAATGTTAATTCTCTGTATCTGTAAAACTCATTTGAGCTCATAAGAATATATAGATAATCTGCTTTCTTAAAGTTTCTTTCTGGTCTCATTGCCAAAGATGAAAACAGAATGTGAGTGTTAAGGGAAAATATCTTCCTTTCCCTGCCCAAAGTTTTTAACCATTTCCTTTCTGCTACTTTCCTAGCAAAGTAGTTCTTGGGGAAAACCTGTGTTAGTTTTGTCATTAAAGTAATTGATGGTAACAGTACTCATTCAGTGCAAAAATGAGGGGATCATTGTTTTAAGACCCTGCCCTGAAAGAGTGATTGTACTATAGCCCTTGCAAGCCAAGAGACACCAGCCATCTGTGTTTCTTGTAGCTGCTTTGCATGTTGCTCTGGGGCTCATTATTTGTCATTCAAATGAACTACCACACCTATGTAGGATTTAGCCTTTGGAGATGGGTGGAACAATTTGTCTGAGGTAAATTATAGACATTTTTCACACTTATTTGGTTTAGTTTATTGATATGATTATCCCATCTGTTAAATTGGCATAATATTTTTCTCCCTGTCAATCCATTCCCATGTCATATACTAATAATATCGCTAGGTTGAAATACAGACTCTGGGCTCCGGGACAACCCACAGCTAGGCTCAAAGATGACTCAGATCAATAGCTGGGGCAAAAAGACCAGCAATTTGGCATCAACTCTGTCATCCTAGACCAGACTTACCCTTTTTTCTCTCTTTCTGCCTTTAGTAGTAAACCACTCTTAATCTTCTCCTAGCCACATCCTAACCAACTAGTTTAGCGGGTAGCAAAATTGATGATAACAGCAATATTTTTACTGCCCAGATTGGCAACCAGAAAGAATGACTCCAGCTGCAGCTTCCCTTACTGTACTATTTTACATGCCTAATAAATATTTATTATTATACTGTATCCCAGTCATAAATGAGAAACTGAATACCGACAGGTTTTCCATCCTAATCATAAGGTAACTGAGCAAACAGAATTTTAGCAGTTGCAAATTTAACATGTAAAATGACTGCAGAATTATGATTTATGGATGGTTTCTGAATGATAACAGCAGGAAACCCTTTCCCTATTGGAAAATCATTGACTCATTTAGTGACCAGGCTGCCTCTAAGTGAGACCATTCCAGAGTGAGCCAGTTCTCTAGGGACAGCTTTTCTGAAATCCAAAAACCAGTTACATCTACAATGAGGATGGACAGAGGTACTGCTAAAATCAGATATGCAGGCAAAATGACATGCTGACGGTAGGAAAATTTGGGTGGTTGTGGTGTCTACCAAAAGAGACAGCCCTCTTCCCCAAAATGGGTCATATTAGCAGAGAATGAATTTTAAGTGTTGGCAAAGATCTGTTTTCTCCAATGTTTTCGTCATTACTGAAAAATAGTCATTCTCATTGCAAATGACCCTTTATTGAATAGTATTTTCAATATACATATTGTTTTCATTTGCATTCTAATTTTTTGTTGATTGGAACAGCATCTTTTGCATGACTTGTGGCTGGAGTCACCAAATACGCTGTCTAGCCAAAGCCCAAGAACTCTGTGCTATTAAGTCATTTTTCTTGTCTTTGTGCCTCGGATTTTATCTTTTACCTGCTGCACATCTGAGGAAGGAGAGGATAAGCCCTTTTCTGTTTCAGTAAGGACATAATCACCAATCACCAGTTAAGCCCAATTATATCAAAACCAGATCCAATTATCTTTTATCTTGTATTAAGACTATTCTGTGGAGTTTGTTGATACCAAATATGGATATTTACATTTACATGATGTTGATGAAAGCGCAGTACTCATTGTGAACATAAACATTTAGTGTTTAGTATCTCAGAAGCTGCTTTTTTTGTGTGTGTTTTTTATTTTATACTATTTGGTCTGAGTTAGCTTTGTATTGAGAGACATTGCATGTATGTTCTCTTTTAATTTGTACACAATAAATTTGTTATATAAAAGCTGACCCTAGAGTCAAATGAAATAATAGTTTATTAGTATGTGTTCAAGTCTATTTGATAATTAAATATGTAACTATGTACTGAAACGTCTAGTTTTTTTATTGTATCAGAGTGACTGTCAGATATAAGAAAACTCACACTGGGGCTGAAAGAGAATGAATGCCCAAGGAAGGACAAACTTGGAAGGGAGGCTAGGCTTCAGAGCCCTTGAGGAAGTGATAGTTGCAGCCCATTTCATGGCAGAGGTTCGCTGGTGTCCCTGGAAGGTCCTGGTTTACTGCCACTGGCAATGGAAAGCAACACTCCAGAGTGCAGGCAGCAACCAGATGAGCTGTGGCCTAGTGTGTGTGCTTGCAGAGGAGGTCAAGGTGCCAGTGCAGACAGAGACTTAGAACATGTGGCTTCCACATCGAGGAGACTCTGGGAAGGTTATCACCAGGCCAAAGCAGAGCTGCGAGGTCCCTGAGGGACCATGTGTTCTGGGACCCCCCGAGTTGAAGCAGCACCGTCAGACCCACAACCCTCACCCACTGTGCAGCAGCCCCCCAGGAGGGCCCCTTCCTGCAATGTTCCTCCAGCACCCTCTACTGAGAAAGCTTAACATCACGTTCATTGTGAAGGAGAGGTGTTTAAAGGAATGCTGATCATTATTACAGAACATGTGTTGGGGGGGGAATTTGGAGCTAAAACACCATCAATTGATAACTGGTGTGTATCATAAAAGGATTCTCTTAATGACTTCTCATCTGCAATTAGCCATGCTCATTAAGAGCAAAAAGATTATCAGCGTTTTATGAAGTATAGGTAATTTTAGTGAAAATTTGCATTACAAACAATAATGATGTCTTGCTGTCAATTATCCAAAACTTCATTGTGGGAGTTAGCAACTCAGTTGTTAACTATGCTGGTGAATGTCCTGTCACAAATATAAATGTCACAGAAAGATGCAAAGCTCATTCTAGTCATCTTTACTTTATGGTTCTCCGTTTTATAAAGCTGTTGGAATTTTATTTAAAGGAAAAATCATGATGCGAAAGTATTTAAAGCTTTTTTAAAGCTTTAAGAAATGACTCGGTGTAATCAGGTATTAAGAGGACATGCACCAAACTATTTTTAAAGCATTGGTCTTAGCCTAGCACTAAAATTTCTCTTTAATTCCCAAACAATAAATGCCAAGAACACAATACTTTCATAAAGAACTTAGCTATAGTCTCCTTCTCTTTTTGTTTTTAATTTACGCCTATGGCAAATAGAAAATTGAAAAAAAATTCTCTATGAAGTCTGACCTATTCACTCACCCTAAAAGATCTTACCTCCAATGAAAGACAAGGCAGAAGGTTATTAGTAAATGGTAGGTGCCAGATCCAATTAAATCCAAAGATGCTGTGCGTTCCCAGACTCTCAGTCCATGGCAGCTAGTGATTAAGCAGGTGGGTAGATGGAGAGATAGATGATCCTGCCAGATCTCCTTCCTTTATTAACTTTTAAGTGAACCTGAAGCGAAAGAAAAATTAATTTTACTAAGAAAGTAATTGGCTTCAAAACATGGCTAGCCCAGGACACTCTGTACTTTACCAATGCCATCTCGGCTTGCTGCTGGAACACGGTTTGCCCTCGTTTTCTGTTTCAGTTTTCTCATCAGTATTTGAAGATTTTGTATACCATCAAGACATGTTTACTGAATCAAGAGAAACGGATATTCAGAGCACCAGCACTGTTCTGGACTTTGTTAGGAATATAAAAGTAACTTTTTGTGTGGTTCTGTCATGGAAGTTTATAGTGTTGATGTCATTGTGGTGCCACCAAGCCCATGTGCGGAAGAGGTGTCTGGGATCATGAGGACCTGAACTAGAGAAGACCAGCACTGGAGAGCCCCTGACCCTTTTAGTTCTATGGCATGGATTTTACAGGTGTCTGTAAATCAGCAGTAACACTGGTGTGAGTTCCGGAATTAATTACCCTGACTTCACAGGCCCAGACTTTGCCACCTGTTAATAGGTATGCCAGGGAGATTTGGAACTATTTATTATTTTACAAAAATATTAGTTCTCTAAACATTCTCATTTCACCAAGAGCCCAATGGAAGGGTCGTACAAGTCAATGCTGGCTTACAATGGAAGCAAACCAAAATTTGATACTCTTTATTTGATACTTTTATTATGTAGTTACTCCCTTTCTCAATTTGATCATATTTTTTTAATACACATAATTAAAAAAAATCTTAACTAGCACAGCCAATTCAGTCACTAATATAACTGTGGGGTTGTTTCTCCATTCAAGGGAAGTCCTGGTTTTCCTAGGCTCCTTATTAATTTTAGCTCCAAAGTCAGAAATCAATATGAATTGCTTTCAGAAGCTTGACAGAATTCTGCAGTAACTAGATAGAGCCCTAAAAATGAGCTAACTGCTGTAAAGCATTTTTCTTGGTAGAAGAAGTGGGTGGATGATAAAAACAGTGTGTTCTCTTTTCTTACAATGTAGTCAAAGTTCTTTGCCTAACAATAGCTTTGGCTATATTCAGAATTGTCAGAAATGACTGTATAAATATTAAACATAAGATTTAGAAAGCTCTCATTTTTATATGTGTGTGTGTGTATACACACATATACACATATCATAGTGAACACTTGTCTCAATTTTTTAGTTCTACTAAATCTTAGTTGTTGTTTTTTTTTTTTTTTTTTAAGAGAGGCAAGGAGTATCTTTAAACGAAATGTTCTTTCCAGTTATTCTATATAAGTCTTGGCCTAGCCTATGAAATGTGACCTACAGCAGCCATCAAAAGTAAAATTTAATAATTATAAAGTTGGTTAAAAAGAATCACAGGGACATAGTGAGAACTGCAGAAGCAGTAGCAATGTCAAGGCATAAATAAGTACACATGAATAAGAAGGCAATTCAAGCATAAAAAGAAAAAAAATGAACTGATGATCTTTGTAAAAGTTTGTTTTATGTTTTGAAATTGAGACAGACAAATCTTCTGAATTTGGCAATATAGAGAACATTAAAATCAGAAAGTAACAGTACCTAAGGGCAGAGTTTCAACCTTTCTCAACCCTTCTAAATTTTCCCACTTGGCATTCTTATTTCAGATTCAAAATGCCATATATTTACATCTATAAGTTACAAATTTTCAGAATGGGGAAGAATGAAATGTTAATGACTAGTGAACTTCAGAATATTTCCAGGACTCTAAATGCATCCACTCTTCAAAGTTTGCTGCGTTTCACTTGCTTTGAAAACCAAATGAATTCATAGCAGCCTCCAAAAAATGTATGCAAATCTAGAGGAAGGGAAAACACTAAAACAGTGTGGTACAAGGAAAATCATTTGTTTGTCTGTCTGTGGAACTGGGTGCACCTTTAATGAATGTTCTGATAGTCAAACAAAATCCAAGATGTTCCAGTGCTTATGTGGAAAATAAAAGAATAAAATTTAAAAGTAGCCAGGTGCATCATTTACTCTCTTAGTTTGAATTTTGCACAGAAAATTAGAGCTAAAATGGAGCGGAGGAAAATGACAATGTTCTGTGGTTAGATTTATATATATATATATTCTATATTATGTATATTCTATATATTTGTATAATATATACTATATTATAGTAATAATATTATATACGCTATATATGTGAAAAATATATATTGTATGCATAACATAGGTAAAAGAATCTATTTTTTCTTCCCAGTAACCTTGAAAAGAACTAAAAGCTTAGGTGTGTACAGGGGCAGGCGCACTTTAATAGCAGGACTTGGGTGGCGGCGACACCTAGAGGCCGGACCGCTGAGTACAAGTTACACAGTGGACTTCATGTTGCTTTTTTAACCGTCAGAATAGCAGTTAAAAAGACCTGTGATACATATGATGTAATATTGAATTGTATTCTTGAAACCTATTTGATTTTATTAACCAATGTCACTTCAATAATTTTAATAAAAAAATAAATTAAAAGTCTGTGAAATTAACCGTGAAAAGAAAATTTACCTTTAAAAAAAAAAAGCCTTTTTCTGTATACATTTACATACATTAAATTAGAAATGAAAGCCTGAGGCAGAAGACGCTTTGCAGTATTTCAGAAAGTTACCTAAATGGGTCAGGAAATCTGCAAAGGAGTTGGGTGGTCCTGTCTTATGGGAGGAGGCTGGGAGGATGGGCCAGGTGGAGGGCAGGGGCTGATAGCAAGAGGTGTTATGCTTGAATTTAACTTATTTCAGTACTCATTCTCAAGGAATTCTAGAGAATTTTAAAGTAAACTACAGTCCAAATAAAATTTCCCACAGCGCCAACCACAGAGCTTGCACGATAGGTGATAGAAAATATTTAATTAAGCATGAGTTTCTGTTTGGGCGGAGTGATATAATAGGTAGCCCCTCCGAGCCCTGATCTAGCTGGACCAGCAGAATGCACGGAAAAAAAACATCTATGGGTGTGAAAGGTACCTCAGGCAGGTCCTAGAGCATCACCTCTAGCTTCCCTTGCTGCTCAAGGAGAAAGAGAAAATGAAAAGAACTCAAGGATAGAGAAAATGAGCCCAGAGGCACTTTTCTATTCATGTATTCTGTAAAAGAACATTAACTGAGCACTGTATTAGTTTTCTATTGCTGCTGTAACAAATTATCCAAATTCAGTGGCTCACAACAATACAAATACACTTCAGAGTTCAGGAGGTCAGAAGTCCAAAATGGGTCTTGGGTTAAAATCAAGTTGTTGGCAGGGATGCATTCCTTTCTGTTGGCTCTAGGAGAAAAATTTATTTCCTTGCCTTTCTAGCTTCTAGAGGCTTCCTGCATCCTCTAGCTCAAGGCTCTATCACACAACCTCTGCTTTCACTTCACATCTCCTCTGACTGTGACACTACTTCCTTTCTCTTAAAAAGATCTTTTTGATTACATTGGGCCACCTAGATAATAACCTAGAATAAACTCTCTATTTCAAGACTATCAATTCTTTCTGAAAAGTCCCTTTGCCAGTATAAATCTACATTTTCACAGGTTCAGGAGATTAGGAAATGGACACTTTTTGGAGGAAAAAGGCATTATTTTGCCAAAAGCACCTTGTAAATCAACACTGTGCCAGCCAGCCACAAGAGATACAAGGTCCCTGCCTCTAATGGGGTGGAGATGAGGGTCATGCAAATAAATCAGATTCTTGAGCAGTATAAATGGTGGTAATCATAGGTAATTCAGTAAGAAGCTAGCTCAGCTGAGGCAATCAGTTCAGGCTTCCTAATCTAGGTAACACGACATAGTTCTGTATGAACAGGAAGAGTTAGCTATGGGGGTGAGTAAGGGAGTTTTAAGCTGAGTAAATAGCATATGGAAAAGTACAGAAATGTGTAAAATAGCTCAGCAGTTTTCATGGTTAAGAACATGTTGGGCTATGTTACTAGAAGTAGTGAGAGATGAGCCTGAAATTAATGGCTCAACTACATTATGAGAGATTGTTCTTCCCAAAATAATATCTGTTCTGGGCTCAAAAAAAGAGGTTGATCTCTCATATAAACATTGCTTTCTAATGTTCATGGTGTAGCAAATTATGTTCAACCCTGGTCAAATAGCCTATGTATTTTAATCTACCTTTTTATTAGCCACTTCTAATAATAAAAGAAAAATGAGCTATAAAGCTAGAATGAAGATAAGCAATTGATAATACAATGAAAATATTAAAAGACAATATCTAGAGAGAGAGATATATTTTTCATAAAGCTCTTAATAGAATTCTCTTCTCTCACCACTGGCCTTATGAAAATTTTAGTGAGATTTTCATTAAGAAAAAAAGATTACCATAGTAAAGACTCAAAGGTGAATTGTTAAGAAATATGAAACAAATGTGATATTGTTGAACCATTTCACAATAAAGAGCTCAGAACACGCATATTTTCCTGCTATTACGGAAATTTTATTTGGTTTTTATTTTTTGAATATGGACTAATCCTAGGCTGGTGCTTATTTTACTGACTGAAAAGATCTGCGAAGTGTGGCTAGAAAACATTGAGGATCACTGTGTGAAGGCAGAGTGAAGGTTTGGAGTGACAGAAGTATCACAGGAGTTTTCCAGGCAATGTCAGGAATTGCAGCTATAATGTTAAGCAATGACCAGATGGTAAGGGGTCCCTGCTTAACATTTGGATGTGAACCTGGAACTCTTGCTACTCCAAGTGTGGTCCGAGGAGCAGCAGCAGCATGTAGTGCTGGTTATACCCCTACCTAAGTCAAAATTATGTTTAATAAGCTCCCAAGTGATTCAGAGTCAGGCTGAAATTTGAGAAGCGCTGCTGTAGGTATTAGAAGGCATTGCATACAATGGAATATACAGATGATGTATTATAAAAGTGTATACCTGAAACATATAATGTTATTAACCAATGCCACTCCAATACATTTAATAAAATAAAAAAAGAGATAGCATTGAAAGATTTAAAGCAAGAGTATCAAAGAATCATACTTGCATTTTTAGAAAATCACAGAGTTGGCAGTGAGAGGAGAAGATGGGGTATAGGGAAAGGTGATGTGGGGAAGAATAGAGATTGGGAGACCAAGTAGAAAGTTAATTCAGAGATGAGAAGGGTTTAAACTAGCATCGTGACCATTGGAAATGTCTTATTAGCTGTTAGGGAGAGGGAGGAGTAAAAGATGACATCCACATTGTCTGGCTTGGTTGATGGATGTAATTAACAAAAATAGGGGAGATAACGAGGCTGCTTGCATACACTGAGTTCGAGGTACAGCTTAAAACACTGAGATGGTTAAATTCACCACTGGACAGCACCATGGCTGTGATGAAATAGTTCAGGAAGTTCTGGAGAACATAAAAAAGTAGGAAAACCAGGTGAATCTACTGTATGAAAAGTTGAGAGAGAAGAGTCTCAAGGAAAGATCAGATCAAACAAACCCTAGAATACATCCTTTGAGTTTGACAGTCTGGAAGTTTTGAGTGAGCTCCTTAATTATTTACATACCAAAAAAACAAAACAAAACAAAACAAAACAAAAAAAAACATGGAAAAGAATTGCTGAAATTGAGAGATAGTGAAAAGAAATGGACCAGTAAGTGCATGTAGAAAGTTACTAAAGAAAAAAAGAATCTAAGTTGAGACAAGTGGACTTGTAGTAGCAGATGTGATTTTAAGGACTCTTATGGAAACAGGCAAACCACTTAAAAAAGAGAATGCTTCAGCAGAAATCTTATAAAAGCCAACTGATGCATGGGGAGCTCAGAAATAAAAAGAAAAAAATGAGATAATAGAGATCAGAGGTATTAGAAGCTATGTGAGATTTTTAAAGAAGGAAAACAGAAAAGAAAATTGAAAATACACGATAGAGACAGGGATGATACTCTTTTTAAAACTGATACTCTTTTTTAAACTGGTCAATTTTGTGCGATGCCATTAGAGCAGGTATATGCAGTTAATCCTGCCTATTGTCTTAGACGACTAATTGCTTCTCAGTTGGCTGTTCATGCTATACAATGTGTTTGTTGGAAGCTCTCCAAGCACTAAGGCCCCATCACCTCTCCACATTTCACTCCTAGGTGTAATTCTTTAGTGCATTAATAAGTGGGTGGGCTTCATCGAGTTCTTGTACTTTCTTAATGCTTCACAGTCCATGAGCTACAGAGAGATGTTTTTTATCACAGTAACTTATTTTTAGTGTCTTCAAAAATGTATGCTTCCGAGAATCTGTTCTACTCAGGAAGCAAAGCCCACAGGAAGGCTTCCACGCAGGTGAACGACAAAACCTCACAGACACAGGTGACTGTGTCTAATTTTACCTTCTCCTAATTTTAGAATAACTCACTGAAACTTGTTTTGAAGCCATTCTTTTGTTCCTATAATTTTTGTGGTTTTTTAAAGTAATTAAAACTAAAAATGAGAGACTAATTACTATACTTGTAAGAGTCTTTATTTTTACTCAATCATTACATAAAATAATTTCTTCCTCTAAACAAAACATCATAAATGAGAAAGATTTTTAAATTGCCTGCTAATTGATTTAATTCAATTGTCGACCCTACAGGGAGACTTCCCATACATGGTCATAATTCATGTAACACTATTTGTTTTTCTGTCATTTTTCCCAGTTTATGTCTCCTTTCCACTTGCATAGTGCATATAATTGAATTCATCCAGTACTGAATCCGGCTTCCATCGTCTTTCCTTAAACCTACCTCATTTACCATACCAGTGGTCCTCATTGGGTAACCTGGTGTCCATTATCAACTCACATAACCAGCACTTGTAGCCAACTAATAGCCCGAGGATGACTCTGGATGTGAAGCAAATGGGACCAAGCCGCTTTGTTAAATTCAAGCAATAATAACGGAATACTGATTTGAGAACTGAAGTTAACACATTACATATGGCTGCATCTTGGGACTCCAGCCATGTTGCCAGGGCCCTTTGTCTCTATCTTTCTGCTTGAGTCTTGTCTAGCTGCATTCCACAGAGAGGATCTTTCATGCTGGAAAGGAAAAACAGCTTCTGGCTCTCTTGGACCCTATGTCAAATATCAGGAAGACTTTGGCCAGCCTGTGTCACGTGCCAGAACCACATGGAGTATAGAGGGGTGGTTACCCTTAGAAAGCTGGGGGGCTATTTCCAGATAACAGAAGTGATGCTGATCAGATGTAAATAGCAGATATCTACTACATCCTAAATAATGAGTGAAATTAGCCATTTGAAGATGTTCTGAAAATGATCAGAAGCCACACAAATCAAGAAGCAATAAGACCTTGTGAAAAGCAGAATTTGATTTAAGGCAGAGTCAGAGACATGACAGAAAAGAAGAATATCATAGCCTAACTGATCATGATACGATGCCAGAATATGTTAAAAAAAAAAAAAAAAAGGAGAGAAGGCAAGACAAAGAGCAGAAATCTGTCAGTGAGCCCCAGAAGGGACCCTGACAGGATGATGCAAGTATCATTTAGCAAACACGTTGAGCATCTCCTATATTCTAAATCAGTGGCTTTCAAACTTTTTGACCATAAGCCACATTGAGAAATACATCACTAATCAAGACTCAGTGCGCACACATATGCATATACACACAAACGTACAAACACTTTCTGTAATTATAATAAAACCATATTATTTACTCTTTGAATGTAGAGCGCTCCCTGATATTTTTCATTCAGTCTACTTAATTTATAAAATTCTTGTGTACTTTTGCCAGGGCTTTCATAACAAAGTACCACAGACTACATGGCCAGAACAACAGAAATTCTCTCACAAGCTGAAATAAAATTTCAAAGGCTAAAAGTCCAAGATCACGATATCAGAAGGGTTGGTTTTTCTGAGACCTCTCTTCTTGGCTTGCAGGTGGCTGTCTTCACTCTGTATCTTCATATGGTCTTTTCTCTGTGCAGATCTGTGTCCAAATTTCCTTTTCTTATAAAGACACCAGCCATATTGGATTGGGATCCACCCTGACGGCCCCCTTTAAAGGCTCTATCTCCACATAAGTTACATTCCGAGATACTGGGGATAAGGACACAATTCTCCCCATTACATCCTGATTTCTACCCAGTAACTTAATTTCACATCCCACTATTGGGTTGTGACATGCAGTTTGTAAACACTGTTCTGGGAAAAACAAAGAGTACCTTCCATCAAATAATGCACTGTCTGACTCAGGGCTCAGTATACTTTTTCTGTATAGGGCCAGATAGTAAATATTTTATGTTGTGCTGGTCATATATGTTCTCTGTCATATATTTCTCTTTGTTTTTCTTTATAACACTTTCATTATTAGCTCAAAGGTCATACACAAACAGACCATGGGTTTGATTTAGCCATGGGTAGGACTGGTTGCCTAACTGACTGCCCATTCTGTAGTCACTTCCTTCAAAACTTATAGAAGAGGACACAATAGTCAGATAATCTAATTCCTTCATTCTGATCCTGATTCTCCTTATACAACTTCTGAAAATAATTTGGCTTTCTGAGTAGACTGTCCAACTTCAAAATAAAATGAATTGATCATAAAACATAATATTCTGGATTTCTTAGCAGCTATTTTCTAATTTCAAATTAATTAATTGGCAATCCGATTTTCACAACCTCTGTATTTGTGTGTGTGAGAGAGTCTATTTGTGTGTGATGTGTTCGTTTTAATGAATCAAATAATATCAGTATATACTGAAAAACTTTAGTTCAAGGCTTAAATTCTTAAAACTAGACCTAAACCAGGTTGTTCCATTCTGGTGGCTCCTTCTAGGAAAGCAGGCAGCATCCCTTTTCCCAGCACTATCAGTTTTCTACAGGGGCAAGTAATTAAATAGCTGAAATGACTAAATAGGAAGAATGACTGAAATCTGACAGAGACATTGTGTTCTTGCTGCCAAAATGGCAAAAACCTAGGTTGCACTTCATCCTACTTTTTTGTCCTTTTAGGAATCATTTTATGTCTCTATCCATTTCTTTGCATGTAGACCGACTGCAAAGATGGCTGCTAACATGTGTTCTATCCTTGTACCTGCAGAGTCTATTTCCCTTGCTTTTAAATTCAGGCTGGCCTAGTGACTTGCTTTGACAAGCATAATGTGGTGAGAGGGATGCTGCACTAATTCCAGGCCTAGGCTTTACGAGGCCTGGTAATTTCTGCTTTTGCTCTTGTGGGCCCTAGCTACTATGTAAAGAAGTTTAGGATAGAGACTGAATAAAGGCAGATCATGTCATGAGACTCAGTCAGCCTCCAGCTGAGATGTCGGACATGTGAATGAAGGCATCTTGGGTATTCCAGGTCCAGCTGAGTGCTTGGCTAACTGCAGCCACTTAAATAATCCCAGCTGACACTGTATGAGTAGAACCTCCCAGCTGAGCTGATCTATCCAACAGAATCATGGGAAATAATAAATTATTGGTTTAATCCACTAAGCTTTAGGGTGGCCTGTTTCACTGCAATGTATAACTGAAACAGCACATCAAGTCTTCTCTCTTCTTATCCCTCCCTGCAGCAGAAGGAATCAGAGCTCTGCCCCTCCTCACATTGGAGGACAGCAGAGTGGAGGAAGAGATAACTCAGAGAAGCTCCCCAGCTAATCTTGATACTACCCTTCCTCAGTTAAGGATAGTTTGGGCTGCAACTAATTGACAAAGCCCTAGTTACAGTGGCTTAAATGACAAAAAATCATGTAAAAGCCTAGGGAAAATTTGTGAAATAACTGGTCAGAAACAGTACAGAGTGCCACGACTTTTTCAACTTTGGTCAGGAACATGTCTTTTCCAACACAGTAATTCTATAACTTTATCTGTCCTGGAATTAATATTCTCTATCTCAAGTTACTGAACTAATGCTTACTCTTTCAAAGTTGCCCCCACACTAACTCTAATTATAAATGTACCTTGATTTTAGCGTAAAACACTTTAGGGGAAATCTCCTCATGTTGAGGTATTTGCATTCTAATATCAGTTTCACGGCATCAAGCTTGAAGAAAGACCAACTAATAAGCATCTTTTTGGAGAAACCAAGAAGCTCATGGTTGGATTGCCTAATAACTGACAGAAGTGAACTTTATTCGTTTAGGGGTCTCATTTGCACAATACCCTTTGAAAGCTATGGGTAGAACCCTAAGATTGTGCTCATGTGATCACATTTTTGTGTAAAAGTAACCATAAGACTGGCTAAGACTGCCATCTCTTTCCTTTCTGATGTACTCTTTGTCACCCATTCATGTCAAGTATGTTGGAGTGACAGTGGGCCAAAATTTAGCTAAGGGGAAGCTGAATTGGGGATGTGCTTTATTTGAGAAATATTTGTGTAGATTGAAGACACTTTTTTGTATGGGAAAGTTATTTGTGTGGCTTAGTGTAGGATGAGCTCCAGGAATATTCCTACTGCCCACTGTGCTGATTTGTAGTACCAGGGCACAATGATACAGGGCCAAATGTGGAATCATGTGATAACAATGTCCTGCCACAACTGTCATTAAAGCATATGGGCATAGAGGAAAAAATAAGATTTGTAACGTACAGAGCTATTAGCTAGTCTGTGGAAAATTCTTCCAATCATCAGTGTGTGAAGTTCCACACAGAGGATTCAGTTCTCACTGATGCCTCATTGAAAGAGAAGTTCTTTCTGGTCAGGAATGTAGGCAAAAAGTAGCACATATAAAAGCACCACACACTTTTTCCCCCCATTTTTGATGGGAATTTGCAAAATAAAATGTAACTGAATTTCTATATTTGGAAGAACAAACCTGTAGCAGATTAGTGAGTATATCTAAACATGAATTACATGTTTTATGCATCCCAACATCTTAGATTGGGTCTTAGATATTTTCATACATACTGATCTGATATAGTCTGGTTGTTCCAGATAAAATGACCCACAAAAGTGAGTGTTATCAGTTCAAATAATATTTAAGATTAGTCACTGCATTAAAAATGCCCTGAGAACTTTTTTTGGAAACATGGTGGAGTGAGACGTCCCCAGATCTCTCCCCTTGAAACAACAATAAGCTGAGCATCTAAAACTCAACAGAAAACACCCAAACTACACACCAGCACATCTGAGCGTGGGATCTGAGCATAAGAGCTACCACAGGTCAGATCCCCGGGTGTTGGGTGACGGACCAGGAGAAATAAAGAAGCTGCCTCTAGCAACTGCCAGAGCTCCCTGTAGGAAGAGGGAGAGGGGAGAAGGAGCAACGAGTTCCTGTGGCAAGTTCCCTGAACAGCCCTGCCTGGGAAAGCTGCAGGGCCCAGACATCAGGGCAGAAAGCAGAGAAGCGGGACGGGACTGCAGAGGAACAATAGTTGATTTTTACTGGCCATGGTTGCAAAACCAAGTCTTAGCCGCAGCTCCCAACCCCCAATACAGAGGGCCCTTCCTCCCATACTCTCTGAGATGGATCACTGCGGAGCCCCAGGGGAATCTGAGCAAACGCTGCCGAGACTGTTGCTGACACTGACAGGAACTGAAACTGAGGGTAGCAAGCGTGATTAAATATCTACAAGAAAATTTAAAAAGCATTATTGAGACTTTATATAAAGCAGGGATCCAAGAGGCTTAGACGCCACCTACTGGAAACCAAAAGAAAAGCGCCTTCTTTGCAACAGGCTAGAGACCTTTATATAATAAATTTTCTTTCTGGAAAAACAGTAGAATACACTTCCACTAATGCCCAAGAGGATAAATAGTCCATTAAACACCATGAACAATCAAGGTGACAAGGCAGCTAAGAAAGAAAGAGAAAAATCTTCAGAAAATAAGCTTACAGACATAGAAATATGTGACTTAAATGACAGAGAATTCGGAAAGCTTCTTCTGAAAAAAACTCAAAGAGATTCAAAACAACTCAAATCAACAATTCCAGGAATTGAAAAAACAACTAGATGAGCAAAGAAAAGAGATAGAAACCCTCAAAAAGAACCAAATAGGACTTCTGGAGATGAAGAACACACTGCAAAAGTTGAAAAATGAAATAGCAAGCTTGGGAAATAGAGTCGACCAAATAGAGGAAAGGATCAGTGATATCGAAGACAGAAATCTAGAAATA
>NW_006494614.1:16328683-16329848 GCF_000325575.1 Pteropus alecto | reverse complement strand
AAAACCCATATCCGAAAAGATATTTGCACAACGATGTTCATAGCAGCATTATTCATGGTGGCCAGGACATGGAAGCAACCAAAGTGTCCTACGATAGATGATTGGCTAAAGAAGCTGTGGTACATATATGCAATAGAATATTACTCAGCCATAAGAAGAGATGAAACACTGCCATTTGCGACAATATGGATGGAACTCAAGATAATTATGCTAAATGAAATAAGCCAGACAGAAAAAGTTGAAAATCACATGATATCACTTAAATGTGGGATATAAACCTAAAAGCAACAAATGAGGAGGACAAACAAACAGAGACTCTTGGACATGGACTATAGACTAGTGGTTATTAGTGGGGTGGGGGAGGAAAGGGGAGATAGATGGGGTAAAGGGAATCAAATCAAGGGGCTATGGGGTAGGTGAAGTGGGTAAAGGGGATCAAATATATGGTAGCTGAAGGAAACTGCACTTTGAGTGCTAAACACACAATAGAATATACAGATGTCAAATGATAATGTACACTTGAAAATTATATAATTGTATTAACCAATGTTACCCCAATAAACTTAATTAAAAAATGCCCATAAAAATCATATGTGGAAGAAATTTTGTTAGAAATTTCCCCCAAAATATGCAGGTCATGAGCAATAACAAGTTGTGAAGTTAGAAAAAAACTTTTCTGAACTATCAAAAAATTTTAAAAAATTCCATCAACTATGTTAGAAGAAAGAATGAATTATTCCTATTTGCTCTACAGAAAGTTGGATTAAAAAATAACTTAAATATGAGGAGGTGATCAAAGAACATACAGCCAAAAATGTCAGAAAAGGTATTGTAGAAATGTGGTAGACATTTAATTATAAGAAATATGCTTTTATTTTTGAGACTTAGGAATGTTGGTGCTGTCAATTTTTTAAATTCGTAATTTTGTGATATCTTTTCTCATTCTTACAATAATTATTTTCATACTTAATTATTTATTGTTAATTTTGTATAAGTTGCAGGGCTCAGAAAATCTGAATCTACCCCCAAACACTAAAAGAAAGACTTTATCAGTTCAGCTAAATAAGACTAGCCTGTTCTCCTAGAAGAATAAGGCTTTATCTTGTGGCATATAACTGTGATTCCACCATTCAAAGATGGCACTTTCTGGACCTTGACATATATC
>NW_006494614.1:16311265-16328641 GCF_000325575.1 Pteropus alecto | reverse complement strand
CAAGTGTATATTTTGGAATAATCTGCCTACTGGAAAACATCATTCTGTTAATATTCTAGGGATTGTTCTAGTTTCTGATAGAGTTTTAGTCTGCTGAATTCCACATTCTGTCAGAATGAGCAGAAAATTCTCTAAGACAGATCCACAGTCAGCCATGTCAGTGGATACACCTGCTGGCCAAAAAGCTGCATACCTTACTTGATGCGGGTTGTATCTGGCAGTTGAGCCATATGTCCTGGTGTCTACCTCTGGACTCATTTGTGTTCAAAATACTTATTAATTGGAAAGAAAGAAGGTGCTTTTTGTTCTCTTTTTTCCTAGTCATAAAGTGTTAAATTAAGTATGTTTAAGTTTAAATTCCATCTACAAACATATCTTTACCCAATAAACTGTAAACTTAGCTGTATTTACTTTCATTTTCCTAATTTTCTGACTTAAACATTTCTCTCAGAGCAATTCAATTTTAAGCAGCGAAGGGAGACATGTTTAATAATCAAAAATTATCCAAAATAAGTTCTCCTTTTCATTTGAATGTATATTCCCTAGAAGTATCTCAACTCCAAATATGCTTTGTTGGTTAGCGAAAAATGTTTTATGCATTGCCCTCTAATTAGAATTCAGGAAGTAGTGCTCCTAGCAGATGAATAAATATATTCCTTTATTTTGACATTGCACCGTTGGTGAATTGGTGTTGGAGAAAGTACCAGAATAACTATTCTCCATTTATTAGTATTCACTGCAGGAAGTGACCTGAACTTCATGATTTTTAAAATAGTCTTTTTCAAAAAAAGAAACTAGACATTTAAATGTGTTTTTTTTATCCGAAAAGTACACAATCATTTTTTTCAGACTAGCAACTTGTCTTTCATTTGAAGTTTTGTTTTTTCTTTACTTCTAGAAGAGTTTCCTTGAGCTTTTTAAATCTGATTCTATTTGCCTAAAGATACATAGATACATAGAAAAGTTGATGTTTTCCAAGAGGGTGTTGTGGGGGATGGGTAAAAAAAAGGTCATACTTAATAGTGAAATAAAACTTTCCTCCCTGAGTTCAGGAACAAGACACAAATGTTCACTATTATCACTTCTATTTAACATTGCTTGAGGTCCTAGTAAATTCAATAAGGCAAGCTAAATAAGAGGTATAAAGATTGGAAAGGAAGAATAAAATTGTCATTTGTATTTGACATGTCTATATATGGAGAAAAACTGAAAGAATCCATGGCAAACTATTGGAATTAATAAAGAATTTAACAAGGAAGTTAGCTGCAAGTCCTGCAAAAAAAGTTCTTATCACAAAAAGAAATTCTGTAACTATGTATGGTGACGAATGTTAACTTGACGTTGTAGTGATTATTTCACAATACCAAATCATTATGTTGTACACCAGAAACTATTATAATGTATGTCAATTATACCTTAATTAAAAAAATAATTTTTTTAAAAAAACAATAGGGACTCACAAAGGTATTGGCTTTCATGAAGGCCTTCCACTCCATGGTCGCAGAGATTTGAACCTGCCAATGTCAAAGCCCCTCCTGGTTGTGGCGGGCTTGGAGGTGGGTCAGGGCCTGCTCTGGCCAAGCCCAGCCTTGCAGTCATGGCCAAATTACAACTGAAAAAAAAAAAATCACATTAAGAAATAGTGAGAAGAATTTAATCTAGAGTTATTTTTTAATGAAAAATATAAAAACTTTTACAATAAATCAATTACATTTTATTTTTAAGTTTAAACTTTTACCTTCCCTGTTGGCAGAAATTAATCGTGTGATATTAGTTTGTATTCTTTTATTCTTCATAGGATTTAGTTCATTTAGCAGTATAATGAACCTATTCAACAGAAATTAGCCTAGAAACATGTTTTAATGTCAGTGCCATCAATTCCTGTTCATTCTAGTTACTCATGTGGTTGCGGATTGATTAGCAAAAGGTTTAGATGTTTTAGACATCTTAAACATAAAACTACATAACTTATTTCTTTTTCACCATCCACACTAAATCTAAGTATACATGGAGACAATAAGTTTTCTGCACCAAGAAATAATGGTTTGAAGTTTTTGTTAACTTTTTTAAAACAAGCCCATTTCCTCAAGTGCGCAAGGTCAATCTGATAATCAGTTATTAAGCCATCTTAATCAGGGATAGACATCTTAAACATAAAACTACATAACTTATTTCTTTTTCACCATCCACACTAAATCTAAGTATACATGGAGACAATAAGTTTTCTGCACCAAGAAATAATGGTTTGAAGTTTTTGTTAACTTTTTTAAAACAAGCCCATTTCCTCAAGTGCGCAAGGTCAATCTGATAATCAGCTATTAAGCCATCTTAATCACGGAATAATATTTATTTATTTATTTATTTAATTCTCATGCAAACGACAAGTACATTTACGATCAATGTTGACAAACACCTCCATGTTAGGTGAACCTAACCTTTGGGTCATTCATTCCAAGCCAGTCTGATCTGCTCAAATCAAGGCTCATTGAGGTGGCAATAAGTCTTTATTGAGCATATCACTACTGAGACTCCACAGTATGATTCTTAGTAAAAACCATGTACGATACAAAATCTACTAGTAAAACTAACAAAATTATTCTTTCATTTGTAAAAAATGATTTTATTATATGAGCCAAAATTTTTAGGATTGGTCACAAACTTGAATGGTAAAAACCATGGTTCTTAAGGGCAGCGTAAAAACATTAACATCTGCTATTAGCCATTTTAGTGAAACCTCCGAAATGGCAGTCCTTAGGCTCCTTTTACCATCTTCACAGACATGGGATCATGGACCTTTATATGTGCACTGACCTCATGATGATCTTCTCCAAGATTTATGACTCTGATTGCTGTTTCTCAACATTACCAATGAGGATGTGGTCACCTATTGGTCAGTGAAGTCAGTGTGGTAGCCACTATTTCATTCTTGTTGTTGCCACACTGAAATGGTCAAGAAACAAGGCGAAAAAAAAGATGGCAACTGTGCTGTGTTTTTTCAGCAGCTTTACCTATATTTTATTTGATTCACTGTTGCATGTTACATTTTCTCCACTTCTTTCTCTCCAGGAATTTAAAGAGAAGCTCTGGAGAGACTATGTCAGAAGATAATAAGAATATTACTCAGGGCTCCAATCAGAACATCTCATCCTCTCACATTCAGGGTTGATGGCTTTAGCAAATGTCCTCTGAATCTTTCCCCTCTTGAGGCACTTTCTCTTTCATTCTAATCCTTTGTTCAGGAGTGTAAGGGACATCTGTGGTCTCCCAGGTGTTTAAGACACTTTTTTAAAGAGCTAGTTGTCTGTGTTAATGCTTCAACTCATTATCTTTTCAAAGAAGTTCATTAGATCCTTATGTAAATAAAACCATTGATTGTGTGGCCAGCAGTTGGTCATAGTATGATGTACCTGAATTCACAGCTCTGGCTGCACAATTTCCATCCTTATTCTTGAACTCTTGTTATATTTTGTCCTCAGAAACTCAGATGATAGGCCCATTAGAACTATTTCTTTCCTATCTTATAAGGCCTAAGGTACATACTCTATTTCTTACAGCTCATTTCTTTCCTACTAAAATATCATCAGACTTCTCTGTTTCCTTTGTGCTCACATTACTCTTCCCTGTGCTATTGCTTTGATAAATACCAATTTCTTATCCTTCCTCTTTACATAAACACACTATACTTCTCCATTGTCAGTCTAGGAAAGAAACCCTTCATCCTGTCTTCCAAAAACCTTCTAAAACCCCTGTCTCTGCTCTTTCTTCAGCTTCTCCCCATCACATGTACTGCTTCAGCCTGGCTGATCTCTCCTCTTTTGGCGTGTGCCTTTCTCCCATCCAATGCTGAGCCATTGCTCATTAATTTTACCATCTGGAATGCCTTTCTTCCCCTCCTCTCACAACCATTAGCCTTCAAGATATGACCCAACTTTTCCTTATTTCTTTAAGAGGCCTTTTGTGACTACTTCCATTCCTTTTAGCTCATTCTTTTCTAAATGACTCTACAACTTGTTTCCAGAATTTCTCATTTGCCACTCAGTTATCACAAATAATTCAATATGTTTTCTTACCTCCCCGAGGAGAATATATATTTTAGAGAATAGAAGCCATAACTCAGGATTTCTATCCTTCTCCTCCACCCCTCATTAACTTATACAGGGCCTTTCATGGGAGGCACTCAATAGTCATTCGTTGAGAAAATGACCTGCATCATCTGGTGCTGAACTATTGTGTATTGCAGACAGACATCCGCCTGATGTCAATGGGCAGCTGGAGGGGTCCCTGAGCTGGAGGGGGTGGGGGCAGCATGTGAGCAGGCAGCAGTTTCCCATTCAATTGAATGTTTGGCATACTTGGAATCTGCCTGCTGTGGGGAGGTCACTTGGCCTGGACTATACAGCTCAATGATACTCTTATTAGTTATTTCGGAAACTTTGTCTACAACTCTTCTGTGAAATATCTATCATCATCTTTTCTGTATCCAATAAGTATTCAGAATCAACTTTTTAAAAGGGTATTTCTATGACTGCTTTTTTAATCATTCAATTTCATGAACATCTAAATGCTAAACAGAAATAAAGACCCAAAATAAAGACCAATTTGTAAAACTTGGCCATTTTAATGTTCTTTGCAATAAAAAAAAATAGAGTTCTCTTGATTAATGAAGACATGTAAGCTGTTTGATAGTACTCAGAAATGTCACAGTAAAGGTGGTTTTCCTGATTGGTTCAGTCTTCAATAATTATAAGGAGTTACTTGTATGAAACTACTATCAAACCAGCAAGACTGCATTTATGCATCCATCATTTTCAAGGTTGTTAGAAACCTGAGCATATTGTCCACAAATAACCTTGCCTCTTTGTGTCACAAACCCAGCTCACTCACATTCACATCAATGACAGTACCTTTGGTAATGACACCCAAAGTTGTATAAAGTGGAGATGAAGGATTCTTCTTTACACCAAGTATTGGCAGGCAAAAGGTGGCTTTTGGTCCAGGACGTGTGCATGGGCCTTCTTGAAATGTAAGCTCATTGGCCTAATGAATCTTTCATATTTAGGTGGTTTTAGAGTAAAGTCATCTCCAACAAAGCAGGCTTTAGTAACCATCCTCTTTCAAGCTTTCTTCTTCATCTTTGCTGTTTGAATAACTTTTAATACCTCTGTTTCTCCCTGGGTACAAACTTTGGGCAGTCATTTTCCCACTTTCTCTTTTTGTTTTTGTTGAATCATTTGGGAAAGTACTTTAGCCTGAAACTGTCCCTTTCCGTCCAATAGGCATGCAGGTACTGCTCCTTGTGGAGTCTTTCCACCATTCTTTCCATCTTTCCATCATGTTTGGTGTTTCTCTTTTCATGCATCTTGATAGTTTTTTTCATTTGCGTTTTCTCAGCGTGGTGCTGTTTATGGTAGAGCTCAGCTTTGAGACCAATCATCTTTTTTGCCTTCTTTGAATGTTCATGAACCTCCTTTCTCTTTTTCTCTTGGTAATCCAAACGATATCCATAGTACTTATAGTGTAACTCAATATATTCGTTTTATGACATGGTTACTGCTACTGAGCTGCTGGCACAGTCCCCTGGATGCAAAGAAACTCTCGACTTTCGGGTCTCAGAGACCCATGAGCCTACTTCACACAACTTAATACCAGAAAGGGACCCAAAATCAACTTCTTAATCATACTTTTTACTGGTAGGAATTATACCTTACACTTGCATGACACTTAGATGTCACAAAATTTATATATATATATATTGCGTTTGGACCTTAGACTAGCCCTATGAGGTATGAAGAACAAGTAATGCTGAACTGCTCCTCAGAAAGTTTAGACGATTAATTGCCTTAAGTAGTACAGTTTTCTATTTATCTATCCAGTTTCCTGCTATCATCATCAACAAAACTTAGCAGTTTATATTTTATGTAGAGGTTTTTTTCCTATTAAGTAATTCTCTACTCTTCCCATCAGCTCTAATCTTCCAAACCTGTTTTGTTCTGATTCTCCATAAGGCAGCCATGCTTTAGTGCAACCCATTCCTGGCCTCGATGTTTTGTGGTATCTGGTGCACAGATCCCTTCTCTCACTATTGATGATATAGTGCAGAGGTTGGAAAACTTTTTGCATAAAGGTCCAGATTGTAAATATTTTAAGCTTTGCAGGCCATGTGGTCTCTGTTGAAACCACTCAACTCTGCCATTGTAGCATGAAATCAGCAATAGATAATACAAAAATAAATGAGGTAGTTTTGCTCCAACAAATCTTTTTATAAACATTGAAATTTGAATTACATATTATTTTCATGTGTCAGAAAACATTATTATTTTGACTTTGAAATTTTTACAATCATTGAAAAGTCTGAAAGCCATTTTCAACATGCAAGCTTTACAAATACAGGTGATGAGTTAGCTTTGGCCTGGTAACGCCTGACACAGTATCATTAAAGTGCAGCTTAGACATCAGCCAAGTTACTTTAGTTAGAGTTAAAATTGACATGGGCCTGGTTCCCTGGCCTGTGGAATTTCAAAGCTGTCCCTAAGGTTTCTGTCTGTTCTTGGTGGACACATGCTCTCATGACCTTCTCAACTTCCCGATTCCTCCTTCCCTAAGTCTTGCCTCTGTTCTGCGTTGTGCTGAACTGCCTATGAAATACAGTCATGTGCCACTGAACTACAGGGAGGTCTTCTAAGAAATGCATTGTTAGGCAATTTCATCACTGTGTGAACATCATAGGATGCACTTACACAAACCTAGATGGTATAGCCTACTATACACCTAGGCTATATGGTATAGCTTATGGCTCCCAGGCTACAAGCCTGTAGCGCATGTTACTGTATAAAACATGAGAGTAAAAAAATGCAGAAGAGAACACTATTCAATCAAGAGACTCAGTAAACATGAGGTATATAAGGTTGCTGCCAGAGTAATGCAGCATACTGTTTATAGCAAACATTTTTTTTTTTTTAAGTAGAAAGAGTACATTATAAAACAATGATAAAAGTATGGTATAGTAAATACATAAACAAGTAACGTAGTTGTTTATTGTCATTATCAGGTATTGTGTACTATACATAATCGTATATGCTATACAGTTGATGGTGCAGTATGTTTGTTTATATGTTTGTGTGTTTGTATGTTTGTCATTATCAGGTATTGTGTACTATGTTTGTCATTATCAGGTATTGTGTACATATGTTCGTATGTTTGTCATTATCAGGTATTGTATACTATACATAATTGTATATGCTATACAGGTGATGGTGCAGTATGTTTGTTTATACCAGCATCATTACAAACACATGAGTAATACATTGTACTACAATATTATGACCTCACTAGGTGATAGGAATTTTTCAGCTTTATTACTGTTCTATGTGGGGTTTGTTATTCACCAAAATGTTATGTTGCATATGACTGTACAGCCCTTCATTGAATTACTCAAAAAAAAAAGACTTGAAGAAAATAGACTTTACTGAATATTTCAGAGGAGGGGTTTGGCACAGAAATCTAAGCCACATCCAATGGAATCATGATATTACACTTCTTAAAAGGTCATTCTATCACTTCAACACTGGGTTCCCGCCCCCCCCACCCGCCCAAATAAATATTATGCCTTCTTTAAGAGGATGGGTTCAACTTTTTACAAAAACAGCACCTTTTCTCCCTTTTCAAAGGTTGGGCATTTATGCATCCATTCATTCAACATGTACTTACTGAATGTCTGATATAGTGCTGTCCAAAGAAACTTGAGGCAATGATGGAAATATTCTATATCCGTGCTATTCAACACGCTGGTCACTAGCTACATATGACTATTGAGCACTTGAAATGTGCTTAGGAAAATCAAGGAACTGAATTTTAAATTGTATTTAATTTAAATTAATTTAAATTTAAATAGACATAAATGGCTAGGGTTACCACCTTAAAGAGCACAGATCTAATATGTGCAGGCCACTTAGATACCTTAAGGAGCAATATTAATACTCAATTTTTAAAACTTAGTACAAATTTCGAACTAGGAGTTACTGCCAGTGTGCAGGATTTAATTAAAACTCCATAGTTTATCATGGCTGCCTTGCAATCAATAACATTCAAAGCTTTCACTCTTCATTCCTGTCATGTAGCTGAAGATAAACTCTGGCTTTCAAGGTTTTCTCCTATTTTCCACTTCAGTGGTACACAATGCAAAGGTTCTTTTCCCCCAAGGGCATATGCCTCACACAAAGCACATCTTCAGCTGTGTGTCCAAATGCTATATTGATTCCAGCTGTTTCTTTCCACGTACTTAGATACAACAGCTGGTCTTTGTTTCTAACGCCTCTCCATTTAAGCTAAATATTTCATCTTAAATACTGTTTTAATATATTAACATGGGGATGATCCATATGGAAACTATCCTATGGCAATACTGATGGTTGGCACACAAGAGGATTGATCCAGCCAAATTAGGAAGGTTTTGAAATAGTGCTAGGGCATTTCTCAGAAATGTCCATGGATACTTCTGTAGGTCAGCACAGTCCCTCGGGCAATTAAGCCAAACTTTTGGCACTGTCACAAGGATATAATTAACCTGTGTATTATAGCAAAGCTGGAAACATTGTTACCAGGCTACTTGAAACTTTCTGCCAAAGAGTGTAATATTCAAATACATGTGGATCTTTGAGAAGCTTAGATATACAATCCCAGAAACTAAATTAGTGTAGAAATTCACTTCAAAATTGAGTCAAACCAAAATAATATCTAAGAGGGCCAGCATGTTCAGGATACTAGTTATCACTAGCTTCCCTAGTTGAGTCACTTAGCAAGTGGTGGGGGTCTAGGGTTCAAGATATGAGATACTGATAACTACTTTCCAGATTAGAAGATAGATCAGATACAAAACACTCAGGTTGGTCCTTGATATATAATAATCGCCTGACAAATATTAATTCCTTTTTCTCCCACTTCGCTCTCTGGCCTTTGAGATGGTAGTGCCTAGGGAGGTGCCACATCTAAAGGAGCTCTCTTTCAGGGATGCTGTGACCCGACAACCGGCGTCCATGGAAAATGCCCCAGAGGGATTGTGAAAAAGGACAGAGGTGAGAAGTAGCTCTGACAAAGCTGCTCCGAACAAGGAAACAAGCACTAGGAAATGGAATTTCTCTCTACTGTAAGTATTGTAAACCCAGGACACAAAAAATTCTTACAGAGAATGTTCCAGGAAACATGAACTCAAACTAAAAACTATTAAATGCAAGAGGAAACAACTAAGAGTTAGCAAAAACAACAAACTGAGAATTAGAGGTTGGATACTGAAGATATTTGATACCAGAATATAAAATATTAATATGCTTAAAGAAATATAAAAAGTATTGAAAATATGAGTGGGACAAAGAGACTTACAAAATGACCAGAAAGGTGAAAAAATAGAAGTTATAGAAATAAATATATAATTATTGAAATGAGAAACTTTATGGATAAGTAAAATTGCAGGTAGACCTAACTTAAAAAAAAAATTATGAACTGGAAGCTAGATCTGAAGAAATTACCCAGAATGAAATTAGAGATAAGTAGAAGAAATACAAAAGGCTCTATAGTAAGGAAAATTAACTAAATTTAATTCGGAGTTTTAGAAGATAAAAAAATGGAGGAAAGGCAGTATCCAAAAGATACTGAAAATTTTCCAAGATTGTAGACTCAAATTCTCAGATCCAGGAAACCCAAACGAATCTTAAATCATATAAATAAAACTAATTTCTATTTAGACACATTGAAAAGTTTATAGTATAATCTTTTGTAAAAGGCAGATTATGCTAAAATTACACTAACAAGTAACTTCTCAAAAGTATCAAAGAGATTTAGGAAACAGTGAAATAATTGTCACCCCAATAATTTTAATTAAAAAAGAAAAAAAGGAAACAGTGGAATGTCTTCAAAGTGCTGAAAGAAATAACTATCACTATAGAATTGTATGCTCACAGGAACTATCTTTTGAGAATGATAGTAAAATAAGATTTCAAACTAATAGAAGCAAAGAATAACATGTAATGTCTAATTAAAGAGTAATTTATAAATTGTCCTTAGTGAACATATATTACTTCTATATAATATAGAAGAAAACAAAACTGTAGTTCACACACATAACACTCTTGAGTAGGACAAAAGTTACCACCTCCATTTTAAACTTCTATGACCAGTGTATAGCATAGCGCCTGGTACAGGATATATGATCAGTAAATATCTGTTGACTGACTGAATATTTGACACCATTTATTGTTTCTTCATTTGACTCTTCTCATTTGGGCACCCATATAAACATGTCATTTTCTAAAGCCACCAAACACACCAGGGTTCTATCGATTATCTTCTAATAGATAAATTGGCTTATCTTAGGTTGGAGAGCTATTAAGAACTATACTAGTCCCCCCCTTACTTGCAATTTCACTTGCTGCAGTTTCAGTTACCTGCAGTTGACCGGGGTCCAAAAATATTTTTTAAAAATCCAGAAACAAACAATTTATAAGTTTTAAATTCTGTGCCATTCTGAGTAGCATGGTGAAATCTCCCGCCGTCCCACTCTGCCCAGCCCTGGACATGAATCATCCCTTTGTTTGGCGTATCCATGCTGTATATGCTCCCTGCCCTAGTCATTTAATAGCCATCTCAGATATCGGACTGACTGTTGTGGTATCACAATGCTTGTGTTGCAGTAACCCTTATTTTATTTAATAATGACCCCAAATTTCGAGAGTACTGATGCTGGCAATTTGAATATGCCAAAGAGAAACCATAAACTGCTTTCTTTAAGTGAAAAGGTAAAAGTTCTTGATTTAATAAGAAAAAAAAAATGCATGCTGAGATTGCTAAGGTCTATGGAAAGAACGAATCTTCTATTGTGAAACTGCAAAAAAGGAAAAAATTGTGAAGGGTGAGAACGGTACAATAAGATGTTTTGAAAAAGAGACTACATTCACATAACTTTTATTATAGTATATTGTTATAATTATTTCATTTTATTAGTAGTATTGTTGTTAATCTCTTACTGTGACTAATTTATAGATTAAACTTTATTATACGTATGTATATAGGAAAAATCATAGTATATATAGGGTATGGTACTATCTTCAGTTTTAGGCATTCACTGGGGGTCTTGAAACATATGACCTGTGGACAAGGAGTAATGTTTTAAAATAAACCTTGTTGCAGTTTACATTAGAAGATAGTTGCTGGTAATGCAGTGAAAGGAGAGATTTCAAAACCCACCCCACAAGTAATAGCTCCTGTCCAGTTCCACAGGGGTCTATAAATATTCATGGAAGTATAGTATTAGGAGTACTGCTTTGCTGGGAGAGCAAAAGAGATGATTTTTAACTAGATTTTGGCATGAGCTCAAATCAGACTTGAAAGAATAATGTATAATGTGGTGAAAAAAATATAGCCTGGTAAATCAGGAGAACTGGGTTCTAGCTTTAGCTTTCCATGATTCCACTTGGACACCGAGCACTTTGACACTGAGTCTTTATTTTTCATTTATGAACCATGGGTCTTGAACTAGGTGGTATCAAAGGGGTTTGACACCATTGTCATTCTACAATATTTTACTACAGGAGTGATTTTGGTAATAGGTTTATTGTCCCTGTTAACAAAACAGCTACAGCAATATCTTTAGCTGGATTTTTATAAATGCTGTCACTGGAGTTCCTTGACTCTCACTGTGGTCTGAGTCCACCATTAGGGTTGATTTATCCTTTATTCACAGTAGAAGACACAGTAGGGTCCACAATACTTTTAAGGGCCCATGAAAATGTTTTTATTTTAATTTTTTTAAAAATCAGAATGAAAATAAACATAGCGATTATGAAAATATAATAAATGCAACCTTAGTCATATTTGTTTTTTATCAACTCAGTCATAAATTATCATTTTTTTGGAGGAAAGGACCCATAAGTCATAGTGCAGCCCTATCCACTATAGGTCCTGATACACAGAAACTTATAAAATTTCCAATTAGACAAAACTTAGGAGAGACTATAGGATCTCTACATTCTAGGTCTAGTAGTTGGTACTTGGTGGTGACACTTAAAAATAAAGTTATATTTGAGTGTTAAACTAGTAAATCAACATAATAAATGAGACCAATAATTTATCAAAACTACTTAAAATACAGGAAGAGCAAATTTGGGAGATCTGTGATAGTAATTATAACCATTACGGAGCATTTATGTTATGATGTACCAGGCGCTGTACTGTGTTATGTGCACTATCTCATTTAATCTTCTCGAAAACCTTATGAAGCAAGTATTGTGGTATGGACTTCACTTTGTAGAGGAAGAAAAGGAGGCTTATAGAGATTAGATAACTTGCTAAATATCAAACGTTTGGTAAATGGCAGAAATAGAATTTGAACATGGAGTCTGATTTGGGAGATTGCAATAATGCCCTCATCAAAAGCCCCTTGCCTTGTGAAAACACACGAAGGCCCCCACATATTAGCAGAGTTCCCAATGCAGGGAGAGTGAGTATGAATGGAGCATAGGAAGCAGACTATCCCAGGTGGAATCCAAATGGATTAATCCTAAAGACGAAAGGTAAAACTTGAAGTCTAATAGAAGAAAATGTCATTTCATGACCAACTACTAGATAAAAACCCCTTAGAACACAAACCAGTGGAAGTCTGTCACTCTGAATATCAACATGATTTTCAGGTAAGTAATTGTCAATGAGCCTTTCCTGAGGACTCCCAAAATTTTTTAAAAGTTAATAACACATTGACTAAGTCAGAGAAAATCAGCCTTCCTAAAATCTAAGTTTTCAATGGTTATGGATCAAGAGAATGAAAAATTTTAAAATTAGTTATAAGAAATATAAAGAACAGACCAGTCCAACAGACTGGTGGGAATCATAAAAGATAGTTTCAGCAGATGACAAGACATCGGGACTGAAGCAGAGAAGACAAAAACCGAAAACCTTCTCTAGTCAGACCGCTAAGGGTTCTAGGGGTTCCTGGTAAAATAACATTGGAAGTTATTAGTGTTTATAGTTTGTAGTAAAGAACTATGCTCAAACTAATTTAGAGTAATTTGTTTATAGTTTTTATTCCATATGGGTTTTATTAAGTTATTCTCAATTACTCCTTTTGTGATCTTTATTAAGGGTTGCATTAATGACTTCCAGTATTAATTATATCATTAATAAATAGACACCAATTTCACTCACTTGGTGTATCATCCATGCCTTTTATTCTTTGACATTTTGGGACCTTGCTGACACCAGAGGGCATGATTCTCTCAGGATTCATTGATTCCTAGAGATAGAGATAGTAAATAACACCCCCTGTGAGCACACCCTTTATATGCAAACCAGCCCAACCAGAGCCCACACAACCCGACCACCTCTTTTACCTGGGTTCTCACACTTTGGGCCACCATTGACCTGCCAGGGTCAGATATCAAACAGCTAGGTATAGTCCTTATGCCCCAGAGCCTGCCGATATTATTCAAACTAGTCAATCCTAAACCTGTTTACTCTGCTTCATGGGTTCCTTCTCATGGAAACCAAAACAAAGACTCCTGCCCACATTTTCCCCTTGCTCCCTCTGCCTCCTGACCAAGCCTGGTGCTTCCTCCATGTGGTCCCCACAGTATGGCGTGCACCATCCTCTTGGGATTTGTGAGTATAACGAACTTATCTCTTCTATGGCTGTTGCCTCCTGATCTATTCACTTTGCCATACCTAAATAATAACAAAACCTATATTTTAAAATAACTGGAGATTATCTTTACAATTCTGGTAACCTGGGTGGGAAGACAAGGTTAGAAGCTCTCTCCACTGAATACTACTTTAGCCAGGTTCAGTCTTATCTGGGTGTGTGATACACATTACTAAAAAACTTGAAAGCGTTTTTTCCACACACATGATCTGGCAAATGTTAATATTCTGGCCACAAATAAAGAATGTCTGTGGATAGGTGAAATGTAATTATATCCAAGCTGTTTCTGTAACCATGGGAGAAAGCAAAAGAGAAGGGAGCCATGTTTTGGGCATGACCCCTTTCACTGCTGGTCAGTGAGAGAAAGCTTACGAGTGCACCACAGAGAAGAAAAGGCATAAATACAGTCAACAAATTGAAGTCAAGAGTATTAATTAACACAAAATAAGGGTTAAAATATTTATAGAAGAGAAATATGAATCACTCTCATTGGCCAGGTGGAAATTTGGAAAGTGGTGCAAGAATAAAACTATATCTCAGTGTGACATGTATTTGATTTTAGATATTTTAAGGGACAAGCAGCCCCAGCCTGGATGGCAAGACACCACTGGTCCTCTTCCCCTCTGCATCACAGAACCAGAGTTCTCTTTTCCATTCCAGACCCCATTCTCTCCAAGAGTCAATGGATCTGGAGAGCCATTAATGCACTTCTCTTCTGTAAGCAGGATAAAATTGAAAGAGTAAAGTCCTTTACCATGAAATGGGGCTGTTACAAGATATCACAATGGGGATGAACCTTCATATTTCTGTAGGGAGCAGCTGTGTCTCAGCTACCTGATCTGCAAAATTGGAATAATAATAGCAGTCACCTCTGAGGCCTATTGTAAGTTGAGAGATGTCTATAAAGCACTGGGCACATAGCTAGACCATGCGGCTGCTCTTTAAGGGTTAGCCATTGCTATTATTCACATAACATTTTACAGATGAGAAAATGAGGTTTTAAGAGAGACTACATAACTCTCCAGGGGTTATTGTTGATAAATGGCTAGGCTGGGCTCAAACAGAGATCTGACTGACCCCAAAATCCACACACCCAACACTATGCCACTTCTCCTGGTACAACAGAGATTTCCTTTTGTGGAGCTGCAGAGATCTGTATGTTTAGCCTTGAACCTCCATCTTCCTTTGTTCTAATTTAATGCTTGCTAAGCAGCCTTCTGTTGCCTTCCCAAAGTCCTGGTGTCAGAGAGGGTGCTCTGGGTGGCAGAAATGTATGACCAGTCACTAGAAAGGAATGTTTCTGACCATTAATCCAAGACTGATAAATTGGCCTTGTGGCTAATACATAGGGATTTGGTATTACTCAAGCCCGATAGCTCTGAGAGCATTGGGAAAATTCAGTTTCTGCCCCTGGCTGTGGTGACCAGAACAAGGAGTTTTCACACCATGCCTTGCCCTCTGGCCTGGACGGTCTTTCTACCTCATTCCTCTCGACCTGACTCATCCTCCAAAGAATTCTTTTGACAACTCCTCAATTTATTTTGCTATCTGTGTCATTCTATAACCGTAATGTGGGTCAGTGTTAATGTTCTCAACATTGAAATAATTTTCCAATAAAAAATTTTAAATATGGTCATTATTCTTGATTTTTCATAATTTAGATTTCTCAATATTATTCATAAGAAACTAAGAATTCATTTCTGAATGAGAAGTGGAAGTAAGGGGAGGCCTCCTAATCATCTAACTCTTGGGAAGGAAATTCTAGTATTGAGTTAAATAATGTGATTTACTTGCTTTCTTCTAAGTGTGTGAGAATATGGAGAACTATTATCTATAATTGATGGCACCAAAGTGACGAGTTTGTCTTGAGCATTTAAGCTCAGGCCTCATTTGGGATGTGTTGCTAAAAGGAACACAGCAGGCCTCATTCAGGGCAGAAGCTGCTCTCTCCAGTCACCCCAACAGCTGGGACAAGCCTTGGCCTTTCCCTGAGGTTCAGAGGAGCAGGAGGTTTAAATAAAACTGAGCTCAGTACCTTTTTTCAGAGAAGATTTTCTATCATTTGTTTGGAGGAGAGGCAATCTTTGTCAGTTGGTTCCAGCCAATGGTAGGCACTAAATAAATGTATACAATAAATGTATGTGGAAATAAACAAATTTTCTTTGTGGGTAAATGAAGGAAAAAAAAATGTTCACCTTATCTATTACAAAAGATGACAATATGCAGTTGTGCTCCAATCTAAAGGAATTTTAAAATCCAATCCTTTTGCAGATAAATGGGAAAGTTATTTCCACACTCTATGAAGTAAATTCTCCATAGGAAGATTTCTTTAAAGACTGGACATTGGTTTATCTGAAATAACACAGAAAAAATATACACAAACATAATTTTTAATAAATCTTCCCTGTGCCCTAGACCTACATTCCAGCCACATAACATGGTTTCTTATTCCTAAATCTATGATTCCAGTTCATGTCTCTGTGTCTTTGCACAAGCAGATCCTTCTACCTAAAAAGTCCTCCCACGCTTTATACCTGTTGGAATTCTATTTGAATTTCCGGGCCCTTGCCAAGTGTTAACACTCACATGGCACTCCTATTAATTGGAATTGATGTTTCCCTCATGTCCTTCCACATGTGAACAAAGTTTTTATTTCCTTATAAGCTCCATGAGTAAAAGGAACATGATTAGACTCTTTGTACTTCTCATCATTATGTGCTTAATAAGTTGTCTTGCATAGAATGTTCTCACATACTCTCCCCAGGTACCACTTATAGTGGAGGAGTATATGCCTTCAGAATGCTTTAGGACAGAATTTCTTTGAAACCATGCTCTATTTTTTAAAACTATGTAAATTTTACATTCAAATATATCATACAATATTAGTAATTTCAATATAAAATGTTTAAATTAACTTCTGCACAAAATTGAGACCACAGAAACTGCCCCCCATGGTTTATTCTTTAGCCAGTTAGACTTTCCAGCACATGGCCTTTGGGATATAGACTTCTCAGTTGAAGAGTATAAGGAGAAGCTTTAAAATGTTTGTTGAATTGAATTAAATAAGTGTAATGTAGTATAAAGTATTTGTTCCAAATGCCAAATAATTGAGAAAATATAGTCAAGACAAAGGCTTCTTGTCATAAGAAGCTAGAGAACATTTTAGAGAATTATTTAAAATAGCATAAGACCCCCCCCAAATGCATCGTACTCACATTTTAAAAGATTTAAGTGTAGTTAGTACACAATATTATATTAGTTATATTAGTTTCAGGTGTACAATATAGTGATCTGACATTTTTATACCTTACAATAGATCACTCCACTAATTCTAGTAATTATCTGTCACCAAGCAAACTTATCACAAAATTATTGGCTATATTCACCTTCACCTTTTCACCCATCCTTCACCCCTTCGCCTCGAGTAACAATCCCTTTGCTCTCTGTTTTCATTTTGTTTATTCGTTTTGTTTTGTTTTGTTTTGTTTTGTTTTGTTTTAAGATTTCACATTTAAGTGAAATCACACAGTATTTCTCTGTTTGGTTTATTACACTTAGCATAATACCCTCTAGGTCCAGCTATGTTGTCACAACTGACAAGATTTCATTCTTCTTTATTGTGTAATATTCCATTATATCTATATCTATATCTATATCATCTATATCTATATCTATCTATCTATCTATCTATCTAT
>NW_006494614.1:16284076-16311202 GCF_000325575.1 Pteropus alecto | reverse complement strand
TGAACATAGGCGTGCAGATGTCTGTTCGAATTGGTGTTTTCTTTTTCTTCAGATAAAGACCCAGAAGTGGCATTGCCGGGTCATATGGTAGATCTATTTTTAGTTTTTTGAGGAGTCTCCACACTGTTTTCCATAGTAGCTGCACCGATTTCCAGTCCCATCAACAGTGCACAACAATTCCGTTTTCTCCACATTGTTTTCTTTGGATAAATGCCCAGAAGTGCAATTACTAGGTCATATGTAGATCTATTTTCAGTTTTTTGAGGAGTCTCCACACTTTTCCATAGTAGCTGCACCGATTTCCAGTCCCACCAACAGTGCACAACAATTCCATTTTCTTCACATTCTTACCAACACATGTTATTTGTTGACTTTTTGATAATAGCCATTCTGACTGGTGTAAGATGGTATCTCATTGTGGTTTTGCATTGCATTTTCCTGAATGATTAGTGATGTTGAACATCTATTCAGATGTCCGTTAGCCATCTGCATGTCTTCTTTGAAGAAAAGTCTTTTCATGTCCTCTGCCCATTTATTAATTGAATCATTTATTTTTTTATTGAGTTGTATGAGTTTCCTATATATTTTGGATATCAACCCCTTATCTGATATATCATAGGTGAATATATTCACCCATTCAGTAGGTTTTCTTTTCTTTTTCTTTTTCTTTTTGTTGGTTTCCTTCTCAGTACAGAAGCTTTTAGTTTGATGAAGTCACATTTGTCTATTTTTGCTTTTATTTCCCATACTACCCAAAGCAATGTACACATTCAATACAATCCAGATTAAAATACCAATGACATTCTTCTTAGAACTAGACCAAATAATCCTGATTTATATGAAACCACAAAAGAGCACAAAGAGTCGAAGGAGTCTTGAGAAAGAAGAACAAAGTTGGAGGTATCAGATCTCTGATTTCAAACTATACCACAAAGCTATAATGATCAAAATAGTGTTGAACTGGCACAAAAACAGACACATATATCAATGGAACAGAATAGAGAGCCGAGAAATAAATCATGCCTATATAGTCAATTAATTTATGACAAAGGAGGCAAGAATATACAATGGAGAAACAACAGTCTCTTCAACAGGTAGTGCTGAGGAAACTGGACATTTACATGTAAAAAATGACACTGGACCACTCTCTTACACCATATACAGAAATGAACTCAAAATGGATTAAAGACTTAAATGTAAGGCCTCAAAGTGCAGAACTCCTAGAAGAAAACATAGATAGTAAACTGTTTGACATACTATCTTTTTGGATATGTTTCCTCAAGCATTGTATTTAACACTTACTGATATTTCCCCCCACTTCCTCTGGGTCTCATGTTCAACTCGTGAAGTGATTATGTTAACATGCTCGCATCCAGCTGCTCTGAAAACCCACAAACGCAGAGTCACACAAAAGGTAAATTGCCTCCCCATTTTCCTTTGGCAGATATTTTAGGCTATGAGCTGATGGACCTATGCCTATTTTCATGGTTATGTTAGAATAAAAGCTGAAAAGACTTTATAAGTGACTGACACCTAGTATTAATATCTTATCTATCTGCTGAAGAAGTATAATTCATTTTTAATGGAGATTCCTAAAAGAGATTTCTAAAATGGCCTGAGAGACTACCTGATTAATAAAAAGCCTTAGGAAATAAGTAAATTGCTAAATTTGAACATATAAATAAATAAAACACCCCGCTTACCCTCTGCTGAAATAGATACTAATGCTCAGGCACTTGAAGAAATCATTTCCTAAAAAATATTACTATGGTCCAAAAGACACTAAGTGCCTTCCAAAGTAAATATTGCCACAATAATATAATAATAATGGAATCCAGTGTACTACTGAAATTTCTGGACTCTGTGGGGGAAATGTGCTCGTGTAAGAACCAAATGCTCTTCATTATAATCTCCAACTACAATCAAATAGATAATGACAAAGTGCATTTTTAACCAAATAAGGTAACCTGAGCACAGATGTGACCTGTTCCTTTTTCATTCTCTACATATCCTAGCAAAGTCCTTACAAATATCTGTTGAGTGGAGAAGGGAAGTAGACAAGCACAAACAACCATAGGACAGGATTTTCTTTCTGGGTAGTAATGCCTCCTCTTGCAATTCTTAAATTCCTCTTCTAATCTAACATCGTGTACTTGGGCCAGGTGTGAAAGTGTGCTTTTATATTTTTCTCTCCTTGAATATTTGCTTGTACTTTTCCTTCCTTGCCTGCTTACAAAACCAGCAGAGACATAATTTTCTCTAGTCTGGCTTTGACAATGTGATGGAATGCCGGCGTCTATCGCTCCTTTCTTGACCCTCTCAGGCTGCCCTGTTCCTTGTGTCCGGGTTCTCTGAAACAGCCATCCTGTCATTTGTGGCTTGGCTATCTTTCCGGTGCTGCCCTTATTCTGAGTATTTTCTCTTGCTCTTGGATGAAATTGTATGTATGCATGCAGTAAAATCACTGAACTGAGGAAGATCTGCCTGCTCATTGCTCCCGCAAGGCAAACAGCATACGGAGGAGCAAGTCATCATGGATCCGAAGATACTTCCATCACACTGTGACTGCACAGGCAGGTTTAATTAACTTCGCTGCAGACGTAATTCACAGTGGATCCCTTTTGTTTCACTTATCATCAGAATGAATAGACACAGGAAGCTCATTTAGCCCTTACATTTGTCATCTGCTGCCATATTAAACATTGATTTTATTTTCTCAAGTCGGAAATAATGAAATCAATATCTAACATGGCAAGTTAGATTTGTTCATACCTTTTCATTCAGATTTCCTGAAAATTTTCACATTTTACATTGCATTTATCTTAAGGATTAAGTTTGTGAGCTTATAGATTTAAATGTCAGTGAAGGCTAAGAGTTAATTGTACATGAAACTGCTTTAAATTTTAAAGTGAGAGTAGCTATTATTAAACTCAGAGTGGTATTGCATTTTTTTATTGTTATGATCCACTAACTCATTCATTACTTAATTTGTTCATTATTTATTTGACATATATTAACTCAGCATTTAGTATTTTTCAGAGAGCTCAAAAATAAAAAGTTAGGTATTAACATAAAAATGTTTTCAAATTGTAATACTTCCAAAAATTGTTATATCTAAAAGTACCAATTGTGTTTCAATTGATTCATTCACTTACAAAATGTTAGGTACTCATTGTGTATGGCCCATTCACAGACAAATAAAAACTAGTCCCCACTCCCTAGGGGCTCACAGTTTAGTGGGAAAGAAGCAGGCACAGAAAAGGAGAGAATTGGTAAAGAATTCATAGGTAAGGTCATCTCCTCCAGATAACCTCATGAGTGGTTTTTGCTCCATGGGCTCCACAGAGGGGCAGAAACTAGAGAGAACAGAAATAGCTCTAAAATGGCTTGCGATGTTTAGGAATGTTGAAAAATTATAGTGCCTGGAACAGGAACAATAAAGAATGTGGCAAGAAATATGTAAGGAGGAGCCAAGATGTGAAAGGCTACAGTGCCTAGACATTATCCTTCAGTCATGAGAAAGCTCTGCTGATATTTATATTAAATCGAAACTTTTCACCCTATACCACAGTTTATTATGTTATTTAATGCAGTTTATTTTATGGTAAAGTTACTAATAATCAGGGGTGGTGCAATAAACCTCATTGATTTCCAAAGGTCTTCCTCTGGCCTTGCGCCTTACTGTGTACACTATTAGTTCTTGAGAATGTCATGAGCACTTCTTTAAATTCAGAAGACATTGGTCCAGTTGTCACTCGATAGCTTTGTAAGTTTGTGTAAGACATTAGTTTTTCTGAGATCTGGTCTCTTTATCTATCAAATAAGGTGTAATGATACCATACTTCCAAACTATCTCATAGGATTGTAGTGAGAATTGGTTGAATAATGTGTATGAATCATTTTTAGGACAGCAAAACAGGACACAGGAGAAAGGTATTATCATCACTATTATTATTTAAGAGGCTGAGAGGTAAATCCTGAATTACTTGGCAGTTAGTCATCAGAAACAAATTTCTTTCCAGGAGCACCAGATGTGTAATATCTAATTTACAAATATGTAGTAGAAACATTTTACTTAAACATCAAGTATTTGCTTGAGAATTGACAAAAATGTCTCTAGGTGAATTGATTGAAAATAAATGGAAAATAAGGGCTCATAGTATGTAAACGGTGCCCCTAGAGTTATGCAATGCGTTACCTGCAGAAATATACCCAGTGCCTTTGCCAGCACAGGAGTTTAAAAGAATAAGGAGGGAATAGTGGAAAAGCAGTGTTTGAAGAGATTTGAGCTGAGAATTTTCCAGAGTTGAAGGACATGATTTACTGACCCAAAAGCCCACTCAGAATACTGAACATGACAAAAGTAAATATACACTTCCAGCTCCGCCACTGATTGGCTGTGGACATAGATCATGATCTTCAATTCTAGGCTCTCTTTATCTATAACAAGAAAATATACCTCATGGCATTGTTGTAGAGTGTGAGTGAGTTAATATTTGAGCTTACCACATTGGTACAGAGCAGGCACTCAAAAAATGTTAGCTGTTGTTACAAATAAATGACAATTAGATCAACAGCATAATTGTCACTGCCAACTACATATTAATATCCTTAAAGTGCTTAAGAGACAATAGCTATCAATCTTGAATTATGTTAAGCCTAGATAAAGTATTATTCAAGACTGAAATTAAATAATTGAGATATTTTCAAACCAAAACTAAGAAACGGTACAAGTCGTAATTATTAAAGGATGTACTATGCAAAAAGAATTATTGAAGGATGTACTATGCAAAAAGAAATAAATTCATAAGACCTGAATTATAAGAAACAATTCATCATATAGAGATTAAAATAAGTCTTAGTTAACTCTTAAATATACTATTCTTACTATTTTTTGTATTGAAAAAAATTTTAATTAAAATTAGATAAAAAATAACAAGAAGGAAGGAGATGTTCAATGAATAGTTAAAGCATGCTAAGATCTATGCCCTACAAAGAAAGAAGATTGAACTACTGAAAAACTTGATGTATCATTAGAAAAATATATAGTTAAATATTTCTATTTACAAATAAAGTAATTTGTCATGCATAAAATGCAAGATATGGCTTCCAAATTGGCGGGGTCGGGGGGCGGAAATTAAAGAAAACAAAAATTCAGATAAACGAAAATATTAAATAAGAGGATAGAAACAAGACATCATTGTTTGTAATAGCATAAGCCAGGAAACAATGTTACAAAGGGAATGGATAATAAATGTTTGCTTCATTGTTTACTGGTTAACAATAGAGTAGGTCATATGAATGAACTGAAGCAGCAGCTATCAACAGGCTAAACTGAAGGAAGAAAGCAAGTTGCAAAGTATATACTGAGTATGATAATATTATCTAAATTTCTAAGGTATAACAACATGGGAAGGAAAGGGAAGAGGAGAACCAAAATAGGCTAAAACACAACAAATTTGTCTGATGTTAATATTTTCAGGTATTGGTAATTTTTTGTCACAATTTCTCAGATTTTCTGATTCTTTTTATGAAAGCTCAGTTGGTTTTATAACATCCCATGAACCTATTTGATGTTCTTGTTTGTTTTTCAGATTTTTAAAAAATTTTTCAATATCTTTTTAGCCAAGTATGTCAATTCTGCTCTGTTCATTGAGTTTTCATTTTCAATTCTCATAGCTCTTGAGCAAGGGAAGGATAGAATGGCTACATTTAACACATGATAACATATGATAACTCTGCATTCCAAGGAATGTTGTCCCTTTCCAATCATCTTAAATCTCTCAACAATCCACAGCCTCATTACAAACCAAATACCGAAATGTCAATGCAGTCATAAACTCAGAATTATTCAGGCTTTGGCCTTAGCTTAACTGCAGATCATGCATTTTCAAATTATATTCTAATTTGGATGGTCACTAACTGTCCAGAAATATTGGATTAATTACTCAATGATTGTTGCCTCTATTAAAAACAGGGATCATACTGATTATCTACTTTTTTAGTATGTTCAATGATGTAACTGATAGCGATTCCTTAACTCCCCATTTGGATCTCCTATTTGGCACAGCCTATTTTCAACAACCTCTTATAAACTCATAGAATGTCAGAACCTGGAAAAGAAAGGTTTTAGAGATGTCCTAAGAGCCCATTAAACAAATGAGGACATTAAATTCAAGAAGTTAAGTAAATTATTGAAGATCACACAACCAGTAAATGGTAGCATCAGGACTAAGGTTCAGCTCTCTTAATTTACACTTTTAACCATTGAAAATTTGGAGTACAATCCATAGTGTATTTTTAAGAGGCTGCAGGAATATGGATGATGTGCAAACATAGTTAGCTCTTCCGCCTTCTCCTTTGGTGTGTTCTTTCATATCGTTTACGTCAGAAGAAAACTGATCCAGTTGGAAAATCAGGTTAATGCTGAATGTTTAGTAGTTTTAAGTGATTCAATTTTTTGAAAGAATTCAAAATCCATACAACACAAGATCCTTATTTTTAATAATCTATCACTTTCTTATGGAAGCTTCTAACCATTTTCTAACATCCAAAGCAAACATAAAAAGAAAATAAAGAAAGGTTATAGGTAAAATTATTAAGTGCCAGTTGGAGATTCCAATCTGAGTAGAGCATAGGAACAGACTTAATGGGACCTCATATGCAGAAAGACTAGGGACATAAAAATGAGAGTTTCCAAATGAAAAGGGAAAAGAGTACTAAGCAATTTCTAGCGTAACTTAAGTATGAGGACTAACCTTAAAAATAAGCAATGTGAACTTCCAGTGTTGGCCACAATTGAGTAAGCTCACTGATTACAAACAAAACTCTGGACAGAATATTAAAGGTAACTGCTTGAGGACTTTGAGAGGTAAACATAGCAGGCTGATTGAGGAATGAAGTCAAAACCTGCAGCACAAATCACCAGCCTGATGATGACTTTCCTGTACTTCTTTCCCTCCTTTATCTGCCAGCTTTGACCTAATGATGAGCCAAGTCTGTGAACTGTGGAATGGGCGTGGACAGGAAAAACTCTGAGCAAAACCACCTATGTCTAGTCAGAGAACTGGAGAAAGGATCCATCTGGACAGGCTGGGGGATCCTCCTTTTACCTCTCCTTTTCCTGCTGCCTTGTGCCAGCCCAACTGTGAAACTGCTCTACTGTAGCACTTATGTCATGAACATTGAAAATCCCACAGACAACTTGTCTCTTCAGCTAGAAGAATCAAGTAAAGGAATCTCTCTCTCTCTCTCTCTCTCTCTCTCTCACACACACACACACACACACACACACACACATCAATTCACCTGAAAGGCAATTCTAGATGTACAGAATTGATTGACAGTACCAGGAGTTAAACTCTGAGAAAGGGATCCCTTCTCTTTATGTACAGGTCCCAGGCTGACCCCCAAGCTGCATATGTGTGGAACAAACCCAAAAAAGCTTAGCAAAAGATCTGAGAATAAAATTATTACCTATTCTTACTGCATAAGTCTCTGACCTCTCAGTGGTCCATGCACAGAGGCTTTGAAAACCAAACATTTGAACTACTGCCCACAAATGGTAAGACAGAACTTGCCATCTGATCCTATCTAGGTTGTTTGCCTGCTAAAACAAACAAAATCAATGACATTCAGAGGTTTTTAACAGGACCCAAAGTCTCATAATATAATATTCATATGTCTAGGATATAATATAGAAAATTACTCAATATATAAAAAGATAAGAAAACTTGAGTACATCTCAAGGGAAATGATAATCAACAGATACCAACCCCAATATAATATAGATATAAGAATTATCAGGCAGAGAGTTAAAAGCAGCTGTTATAACCATTGTGTACTGTGAGGTAAAGTGAACAGTTTTTAAATAAATGGAAAAGTGTAAATTATCAGCAGATAAATATAAACAATAAAAAAGAAAAAATGGAAATTTTAGAACTGAAAAATACAATATCCAAAATTTTAAAAAAATTTACTAGGTGGGCTCAGTAGCAGAAGTGATAAATAAAATCAAAGTAGAACAAATAGATGTGCCATGTTAATGGAAGACTCGATATTAAAAAGTTAATTCTTCATAAAATCCTAAACAAAACCCTGACAGGATTTTTTTTTTTAGATAGCAAAAATTTGATTCTAAAATTTATACAGAAAGGCAAAGAAACTAGAATAGTCAAAGAAGAATGAAGTTGGAGTATACACACAACCTGATTTCAAGATTTTCTATTAAGCTACTATAATCAAGATAGTGAGAATTGGCAAAAGAATAGATATGTAGATCCATGAAAAAGAATAGACAGCCCACATATAGACCCACTGAAATACAGTCAATTGATTTTTGGCAATGATGCAAAGACAATTCAACAGAGAAAGAACAGTCATTCAGTCATATACAAAACAAAACAAAACAAAACAAAACCTTGACATTATTTCACTTCATACAAAATGCCCCAAATAGATTATAACCTAAATATAAAATATGACACTATAAAACTTTCAGAAGAAAACATAGGAGAAAATATTTATGCCCTTGAATTAGGTAGAGCTGACTCCAAAAGCATGACTATAAAAGAAAAAAAATGTTCAATCAGGCTTCATCAAAATTTATAAACTTTTGCTCTGAAAAACAATGTTCAGAGACTGAAAAGACGAACCATAGACCAAGAGAAAATATTTATAAATTACACATATGACAAACAACTTGTATCCGGAATATATAAAGAATCTGAAAACTTGGCCGAAAGAAAGTAATTACTCCACCCCAAATGGGCAAAACATTTGAATAGGCACTTCACTTAAGAAGACAGGCATCTCAAAAGGTACGCAATATCATTATTCATTAGAGAAATTCAAATCACAAGGTACTATTACAGTCCTGTTAGAATGACAATTTTAAAAAAACTAACAATATCAAGTGCCAGCAAAGATAAGGAGTGGAATTGTTTGGTGGGCATGCAAAATGGTACAACCATTGTAGAAAATAGTTAGGCAGTTTCTTATAAAACTGCAGATTCAACAACCATTCGGCCCCACAAGTCCACTCCTGGGTACTTTACCCAAGAGAATGAAATTTAAGTTCATACAAAAACCTGTACACAAATGTTGGTGGCAGTTTTATTCATAATCACCAACAACTGGAAATAACCCAGATGTCTTTCAACTGTTGAACGGATAAATATACTTTGGCACATCCATACAATGGAGTACTACTCAGAAATCAAAAGGAACTAATAATACAAGCAACAAGGTGGATGAACCTCAAATGCATTATGCTAAATCAGGAGTCAGCAAACTTTTTAACCTGCAAGCCAAATTCTGCCTCACCTATTCATTTATGTATTGTCGGTGGCTGCTTTCATGCTATTATGGCAGAGTTGAATAGTTGCAACAGAGACCATATGATCCACAAAACTAAAAATATTTACTACTTGGCCCTTTACAGAAAACATATGCCAATCCCTGAGTGTTCTGATTAGTCATTTTATGATCCCAAATACTTGTTGCCTCTTACTTTGAAAGATTTTTTAATTTTTAGGTTAACACCTGTACTAAGTGAAGGAAGGTAGACAGCAAAACAACATTCTGGAAAAGGCAAAAATATTGGCATGGAAAACAGATCACTGGTTCCCAAGAGTTGGTCTCAGACATAGGGATTCACTATAAAGAGTCAACATTTTTGGGTGTGAAGGAACTGTTCTGTACCTTATTATGGCGATTGTTACATGACATTATGCATTTGCTAAAACTAACACAACTGCTATAACTGTACATCCAAAACAAAAGAGTCTTCCTGCATGTAAACTAAATTTAAAAAACAAGCCCAAAATAAGTGCTGTAAAAATGGCGCATGTATTATTCTGGACTTTCGGCTGCAAGTTGCAGAAACTCAAATGATTGTTAAGCAGAAGGAAAAAAGGGGTCGGGGAAGAGAGACACAGAGAGAGAGATGTTTCATTGCTCAGATAGCTGGAAGAACTACTTTGCTAGATGACAAAACTAAGGAACCAGGAACCAGGGCTAAGAGATGAGACCTGAGATCACTGAGTCCAGGATTCCCTCTCTCCACCCATTCTCAAGTCTGATATTCTTGGTCTTTCTTTCTCTCTTATTGGTCTCCGTGTGGCAGGAAACCTGTCCCCTGGCAGGCCCAATTTAGTAACCCAGCTAGAAAAAGAGAACTTTTTCTCCTGTCTTTATTTTTCAACTCCAGGGAAGGATGATGACCTACATGATCACAGACTCACACCTTGATCAATCACTGTTGACAGAAGGGAAAAAGCACTAGGATTAGCTAATCCTACCTCTGTGGCTGAAGGACTAGGGTCTGTTTTGAAAAGAATTTGATTAGAAAGGTTTTTGGCAGACGAAATCCAGTCCCAGGCTCAGTTAACGTCATTAACCATAAATTAATAAAAGTAACACAACTTGTATTTTATTGATAATCAACATCTACTTGTAGTTTCACAATTATTTTCATACATTAAGAAAACATTGTTTTAAAAGGCAGATTAAAGGTTTTGAGGCCCTCTATCCAAGTGGTTTGTGACTTGTAGGACTGGCACCAATCTCGAGTGTGAAAATATATATTTATTTCAAGCCCCAATGTATTTCACTGAAGTAATGATATTCAAAAATGATAGAAGGGAAATCACCTAATGCTAAAAGGCATTTAAAAACCATATTAACATGTATTTCAAGACTGTATTGTATCACCTTAATGATTAAGCTTTTTTCCTTTAAAGAATCAGTCTTCAAACATTTTGAGATTCTTTTTAAAAAATCAAATCTAGATAGAGTCTCTTGTTAAAAAATAAAAGATGCATAAAGATTTTCTCAGTAAGCCATTAATTGTGATTGAACTCAGCTTACTAAGTTTCCTGCCTCTATGTCAGTGAACTAATATTCTCTTTAAATGGAGATTAGGCATACAAAAGCCTTAATTTTCTCTTTTCATATAGTGTAAGTTATAAAGATATCATTAAACAAAGTATAAAACACCATCCAAAGCAAAAGACACATAAGCTTCATTATCTGTTTTCCTCTTTCTCATTCTGCAATGTTATTCCATGGGCTCCACCTGAAAGGGTTAGCTTACATAAAGAAAATCAAATACGCACTGATCTCCAGTCCCTAAATTACCAACAGTAACAGAAAAAAAAAGAAAGACAAAAGCTGCCTTCCATTTGCCCAGCCTTCTGGCTCATCGACCAAGAAACACAGCCTCGGCTGCTCATTTACAGTCCTGCATTGATGACTTCTTCCCAGGGGGGAACCACAAAGGGAATCATTCACCCTCAAACTCTTATACTTCTAGCCGGGGGAAGCAAAAACATATGAAGGGACTGGAATATGACTTGCCTGAGAGCAACTCTGAATGATTTCAGAGAGGATTTATGTCATGTAGTCTCAAGGTTTTAAACCTAATTGAATAAGCATAAATCTTTGCAAAACAACACTGTGCATATCAGGACCAGTTTTATCTTTTTCAACTGGAAAGGAAGCAAAGTTTCTCAGCATTGGAAAATCCTGTCAGTATTGCAGCAGCTGCAAAGAAGTTAATTCATCCTCTTTTTTTCTCTTGTGCATTAAAGTTATATTATCACATATTTTAAATTTCTTTACCTTTCTATTTTAAAACTCTATGTTTAAGTGATGTACAATAGTTATGTTAAAGCTGAGAATTTTTAAAAATTTTTATTAAAGAAAGTCTCAAAATTATTCCATTAATCTAAAATCATTTACATTCATATTAAGCAATGCCTATCTGGTATGATCAAGTTCAACAGAAGAAGTGATTCAAGAATTCATGTCCTACTTGTTCTAAAACGTGGGTGGTGTGAGGGGCTGATTAAAATCTTTCTGGTTTTCCAGAACTGAAGACAAGGCCAGTTCTGAAAACAAATGGTACCAAGTACCCCTACATTCTAGTTCAGAGAATAATTAGAAGTGTGTTTAAGGATTTGTTGATTGACATTACTGGTACAAAATCTCCATTTCGACCTCAGCCTCCCTGGTTGAAATGAGGCTCATTTCCGTAGGGAAGAGGGAGAAGCCAGGTGAAAGGCAGGTTTGCGAGGGGAGGCTGAGGAGGAGGCACTCGAAGGTGGTGAATTTAGAGGCTCAAAGAAGGTATTTGACACCCAGAAGAGTTTTTTCACACACCTCTCTGCTCCATAACAAAATTATTTCAGTAATGATCACAAACCGAAACAAATAATAGTAATGGGCAGCCAAGAAATGCAAACAATGAAAAATGTTTTATTGATTTTTGTGAATATAATCATGCCAGTAAAAAACAATAAAAAAATCAACAAAATATTGCAGAAAATGGAAAAGTAATGGATTAATGTATTTTAATTAGGTTAATGTATTTTTTGAAAAAAGGGAAAAATTTATTTCTTCATATTGGTCTGGCACAGTAATGAATAACATAACAGTTTCTGTTTTTAACCTTAAAGTTGTCAAATGAATCTTTTTCACATAGTCACGTTTTGCCAGATTTGTCAATCTATCCTCCCTCATGGTTGGTTGAAAACTACTTTTTATTAATTTTAATTTCAAAAGCTTTTTACACATCAAGCAATATATATCCATATAGTAGTAAAATGTCTTAGGGATAAGTTCAGCAGAGGTTCATAAAAATCCCATTTTACAATAAATTCTAGAAATTTCAATACTGAGCATGTCAAGGTTTCTTTAGGACGTATTCTAGCAGCTTCCAAATGTCTCCACTCAGAATAATTTTTCTAAAATAACTTTACCAGTAAATTTGACATAAATTTATATCATATTCCATAAAAACTTTCAGTTTTTCTTGTTCTGCAAAAATCAGAGACGTTATTTGATCTCTTGCTTCTAATGTCCAGTTCTCAGTAGGAACAATGAGGTGATTTAATCCTAGTTATTCTTATATCTCCTAGCAATGTAAGACCAGCACCTCTTGTTATTTTTCCTGACTTTCTTTTAAATTTGATTATTTTTTTCTGTTTAAATACCCACTTTCTTTATGTTGTTGAGAGGAAAATTTTTTTGTCTACCAACTTAGGTCCAAATGGTCAGGGGCCTGTGAATTACTTGACAATAGACAGATAAACAAGACAAAGATGTATTATGCATGTGGGAGTACTCTATAGAGACAACTATGAATAAAGGTTTATATGCCAATTTACTAAGCCGAGTTAGAGCTTCAAAGGGTGGAAGGCTCTGATGAGGCTTGTTTACACAATTTTTTGGAATATTCCAGTGCCCAAGGACAGTTGCCTCAGTGACGGCTGATTCTTGTGAGGCTCTGCTTTAGTCAGATAACGGAAGTTCAGATATTATTTATTTTTGCAGCCACTGTAGCTTAGATGTTTCCACTTTGATACCATTTTGGTAACTTTTTGGTCCTTTCAATGTTATGTGGCATAATTTCAGCTTTCTTCAGAATTTCTGTGTGTCGATCTTCAAGCAACAATTTTAAAGCTTGCTGTTTCACTGTATGTTGTTCAAGGTTGATTTTGGCTGTTTGCAAATATTTTGGGGTCTGATTAACTTCATCTAAACTTCATACCAGAAAAAAAAGATAACTCAGCAAATAAAAATTGCATGAAACAGGGAGAAATTTTAAGCTAATCCTCTTGGGCCCACATTTTCTTTTGGATTGCATAGTACTTTGAAGATTGAAATTAACCTTTCAAACTTGTTTGACTGTGCAGCTCCATAATGAGCAGACCATCTAATCAGGGAAAGTCTTTTCACTGTTATACACACATTCTGCAGCATTTTCTATCAATGAAGTGAGAATTAAATGAACGAATAAATTTTTTCCAAAGTTCCAAAAAGGCCATATGTAAAACAACACTTTCAAAAGAAGTGAATTCTGCAAAGGTTCAAAGAGTAATTTATTTGATTTGTGCCTGACACCACTGTGAATATCTATCATAGTTTTGGCTTTGTCATATCATCAACTGTGACACATGATTAGGCCTATCCATCATAATTCAGTCGTTTCAACATCTCTTCCGTGGGCTCAGCAACATTTTTTCCAGAAATAGCAAAGAAGTCCAAGAATGATTCCTTTATTACGACTTTACCATCTTCAATGTAGAAGTATCTGACCACTTTGCACATTTGATCAATGTGTGAAAGATGGAGAGTACTACCAAAAATAATTCCTAAGTATTGTGCTTTTTAAATATCTGCCACTATTGAATGCTATTATTGATTTAATGTTTTATTTTCTTGATTCATTTAGTTAGTAATTTAAAAAGGAGAATATATGTCATTTCCTCAAAGGTAGTATTCAGATTCCGTAAAATATGGCATGTAGAAACTGAAATTTGCACATATCAACCAGATACAGCATACTTCACAGTTTGCAGTTTCCCTTTTTACATTTTAAGCACAAATAAAAACTCCAAGTGGCCACTAGGACTAACAGAATTGAAGTTCTCTAGTTCTATTTCCTTCCCTTTACAATCACTGTGCTATAATCATTTAACTTAGAATCATTTTAAAAATAAGAATATGGAACGATGGTTGTCTCCTAGTTGAACCTTTATGAACTTACTCTTAAAAGCAGTGCAAGTTACAGAATCTCTGTGTATTGGGGGCCAGCTGATTAATGAAGAGTTCTTCAAATTAACTTTCACACAGAATAAATATTTATTGAAGAATAAGCAATAAATATTTGAAGCCCTTTCTCTCCTCTCTCTCTCTCTCTAACCAATAATTGTTTAGAATTTAGACCAACAAAAGTTATTTACAGTGAGAAGTATTTTTTTTCACTGATATTGCTTAAAATTTCCAGTGTATGATGATGATAAAAGGCATACTGACTTACAGATGGTATTATCATTGTTTTTTAAATTCTCTACAAATAATGCACTGCCTTATTACCTACACTGTGGTAGACCCTCCTCCACCACGACCTTGGTACAATACTGATCTCTAATGATTCTCTAGCCAAGAAAATCATTTTTAAGGTCTATGGTCTTCTTTAGTAAGTGGAAATTGGTTTCTTGTTTCCTGACTGAGCGTTCGCTTTGCCATCGGGCTAGTTGACATGCCTTGGTGTTTTCAAGTGGAAGAAAGTTGACACAGTGGCATAGCCTAGCAGAGAGAGGATAGATTGCCCCTAAAGTTCTAAGAATGTGTCTGAGGCCCCAGTGTTGAGTTATGATACCTAGAGAAGTTGTTTGGGATAAGTCTAGATAATAAAACTGTATGACCATAAGAATAAGAACGGCAACCTCATTAGCATGGACAAAGGGCTGCCCCCTTGATAGCAAAAAAAAAAAAAAAGGAAACCAACTTGCTTTGTGTAGCCTCATAAGGACACAACTTTTTTTCCATTTCCATCCAACCTACCCTAACACCCCTCCCTATCAAAGCCTCTGGAGCCTCATGCTAGTCTGTGCTAGGTAACAGGGAAAAGAAGGAGGTGGGTAGGAAGAGATCTTGAATATAAGATAGAAATTTTAAGGGAGGAGGATTAACTTTTAACAAAGAAAATGTGTGACAAGTTATGGAATCAGTCAGAGATGTCTAGGAGATGTCTGGGAATCAGTCAGGGAGTCTGTTATCTACTGGGAAAAAGTAAGGTGTCAATAGGCTGAATTAATAGAAGTTTTTTGGGAAAAAAATATAGGAACTTTCATTTTTGTACTTGGGTAAGTTGAGATCCCTCACTGGGCTATTTAATATCAATTGCATTCCACTTGGTACGAGATAGGTGATGCACTGCTATCCCTGTACTGCTACTCAGAGGGAACCAGAGACTGTTTTTGCTATCAAAGGGGCAACCCTTTGTCCATGGTAATGAGGCTGCTGTTCTTATTCTTGTGGTAAAATAGAGACTGTTTTCCGGCTGGCTCCTGTTCTCCTTGTTCTTTGTTTCTAGGAGTTGTGCTAGTCTGGCTCTTGACTTGCTTTGGGATTTGCTCCCTTCGACATTAACCTTTTGGCCTTGAGTTTATCCCCACATCGGTTAAGGTTTCAAGAATCCTACGGGAGAACCATTTAGTCCTGGAGCTGTCTCCAAAGACATGTGCATAGGTCTAACATGCACAGAATTCTCTCAAAAATTAGCCAAAAGCTCTTGCATGAATCAGGGCAACTCATCTTCTTCAAAAGACATAATTCTCCCTTTTTGTTTTTAAAACTTTTGTTATATTCTATTTCTTTTTCTTTCCATTTGTTCTGCTCTGTGTTTCCCAGAGGAGTGCCCCATAATTTTCCTGTGGACTGGATAATTACAAAGTCTAAATAATTTTTTTATGTAAATGTCTTCTAAATTGTTAACATACTGAAATCTCTTGTTTAAATAATGACTAGAAATTATTAAATTTCAGTTATGTATGCATAAAGCATTCCATCATTGGAACACTGGAAAATCTTTTGAAGCTATTTGTTGTATTGGGTTAAGAAATTGCTTTTCTTGTCTGTGTTTACAGAAAAAAAGAACCATGCTATTTCAAAAGTGTTTTATCTTTGGTCTCATTTCTCTCTAAATGTGTAGCTATTGAGCACTGTATCTTTTGTGACAAAGATTGTAAGGATATTAAAAAAAATGCTAAGTAAGTTTTATCATAGCTATTATTAGCTTGGAAGATTTTGAAATTTTTTTTGGATTTCAGATACTCATGTCAATATATTTTCTATAATTAGGAATAATAGAGAAGGATCCAAGGAAGACAGAAAGTGTAATTCCTCATTTGCTATCATAAGCCAAACCGCATAAGGGCTTTTGAGCTTCTGGGGTGTGTATGTTTGTTTTCTGATTGTCCATTTGAATCCCCACCTGGATTTTGCTAAAACCATATTTTCCTAAATGTCCCAAGACCTTTGCTGAATTAGGTCATATAATACAAACTCCAGGATTAAGAGTCCTTCTCACAAATAAGTAAGAGATGAGCTGTCCACAGGATGAGACTTGAGTTAGGTAGGGCGAGTTGGATTTTTGGTACCTTTTCATAATCCCAGGGAATAAAACAATTTCTAGGAAGTATATTACCTATGTCTCCTAGAACACCAAATAAGATAATAAAAATAGCCTCATGTTTGCAAGCCCTTTATAGTTTACATCATGTATCTACATTTTAAAATTTATTCTTCTTCAGGTAATCCCATGAAGTAGGTATTATTATCCCTATTTTATAAGATGCTAATTTACTTTCTTAACATCATGGGCCTCAATCCCAGGTCAGTTAGTGCTTTTCTGCTCATCCACGACTTTGGCTTCACTTCTGGTGGATAAACCTCTCACAGAGAAGCCTGAGGACCACCTCTCCCTCAGAACACCTCTCTGCCCCCAGGATATAGAAATCTTCTCTGCGTGACTCATGGCATCACTTCAGTGACCATATTGGCAATATGAAAGGGGAGATTTCTCCTCCAAAAGTGACTCCATCTCCCATATGACCCATTGTGACACAGTTTATGTGATGGGCCATTTTAAAGTTCATGCATTTAAAAAAAATGTCAAGGATATCTCAAAATATAAACTATTAAGATATAGAATAAGTTTCATAGCCTCATTTAACTTGATTCAAGTTAATAAGAATTAAATATCCTCTTCTGTTCACTCACTGGTACATTCTTCTTCCAGGTTCCCTCTATAGTCCTGGCTGTGGTTCTAGTTCATCATATTGCTCCTCACCTGAGGTCAAGTTTTCTAAGTCCCAAGAAAAGTATAAACATTTTCTATTTGGATTCCAGAACTCCTGCTGAGACCCTTGGAGAGACTATTTTCTTCTCTGTCATTTGGCCTCTGACAGCATCATTGAGTCTACCCAGAGAAATACCCAGAACTCTCAGGCCTTTTGATTGGCACTCTGCCTATTTCTAGCCTTTGATGGATAGACTCTGATAATGTCAACTGGCCTCCAGTATGAGGCGAGGAGTCCCATGAGGGAGGCGACTCCATCTTGTTCACCTTTATATTTCCAGTACCTAATATAGTGCCTGGCACCTACTAGAGGTTCCATAAACATTTATTGAATGAATGAATGAATGAACGAATGAATGAGAAGTCTGTGTCTTCTCAATTTATGGTGGAAAGAAACTAAAATGGGAGAAGTAAGTGAATTGGTCAAATATGTGATTGTTGGTGACAGAACCAGATCTACTAATACCCATTCTGATGTATTTCCTCTGTGTATATAACATACAGTCTTTCAGCCATTTCTGTTCCAATTCAATGCATTCCTAGCAGGCAGTTTTTCTTTAGCTTTCTTAAACTAATGAGCTGAGTGTCCTCTGTGTAATCTCTTGGCCCCCTACCCCTAGAACCTATAACTTCTCTAAAAGTTCCACTGCTTTCATCATAATGCATGATCTCTTCTACAGCCCCATTTCATATGGGCAACATAGTGGTGCATAGGCAGGGAAAAAAATTATTTAACCCCAGGTATTATAAAAATACCTTGCCACATGAACAGTATAAAATTTTTACATGTTTAAACTAATTATGTTATTATAAAACTAACAATCATAGTAAAATTTTGAACACCTCTGAAGGTGTAAAATGAAAAGTAAAAGTCCCTCCCTCATAGATTCTCAGTGTTTCTTTCTAGATGTGAATACTATTAACAATTTCTTATGTATGCCACCAGGAAGCTGTCTTGCAAAATCAAGCATATACACATATCTTCTTAACAAAAAACACAACTAGCATTCACAATCAAAACAATGTCAAATGAAGAAAACAAGCTTCAGAGTGATAAAGAAATAAGACAGCAAATTGAAGAGGTCACAGCATTTAGACAAATTTAAAAATAGGCACCTTTAAAAAGGCACACAAAATAATATTGCATTCATGTTACCTATATTTGGATGGAAAAGTATAAAAATAGATGAATTAGATACACATTAAACCCATGATCTCAAGAGGTGAGTTAGGTGCAAGGAATAGGAGATGTAAGACAAAGGGATTTCAAATTTCTCTGGAATTTTAATTCTTTATACACACACACATACACTTTAAAAGAGCTATGACCAATGCTAGGAATTGCCAGTTTTGGATCTAGGTTTCTTAAGTGGAGAAACAAAGGATGACTGTTAAACAGTAAGAAAAATCAGTTGGTCCAGTTCCAAGCAATGGCCATTCCAGCCACTTCTAGGAATATCGGGGTATCTTGTAGTTAAATATTGGCTTCTGTTCTCTTCAGCTATGCTCTCTTCCTCCTGTCTTCTGGATCTGCCTTCTGGATGGTCGATGAGGTTTGTGACTGATGCTCACAGCCAAGGAGGCTGAGGGTGTGCACATGCGTGCAAGGCGATGTTCAGAGCTGGCCCACGGAGGCAGTGTGTGGCAAACTGGTAAAGCCCCCTCCCTGCTGATCAGTTCCCCTCTACCAAGTAGCCGCGCATTTCCTCTCATCTGTACTTGTCTCTTTTCACTTGCAGAGCAAGCCTAGGTTGGAAGGCCTGCTGAAAATGGCCTCCGATAACCAAGAACACTAAAGTGCTTGTGTTTTGTCATGTTCTGTGATGAATGGGAAATGCAGACTTCAGAAAATCAGCTCTTCCTGTTTGAAAATGTGAACAGACCTAAGAAAAATAGATGATCTGGGATGAGGGTGGCTCAGTGTGGGGTCAGACACTGTCTGTTCCCAGCTGTGCTCTCTCCCAGGACCACCAGCATGTATTTGGCTAGTGATCTTCCAGACACATCCCACCTGCTGTTCACCATTTCTCCACCCCAGTTGGGTGTCCTCTCAGATGGTAGCAGTGTCCCCAGGATCCTGTCTTCAGCATTTTACGAAACCTCAGAGTGGAAATTTCTATTAAGCCTTCGAGAAAATGATTTTCTTTCATTGGTTAAAGGGGATACTATACTGACCTCATGCCTTGCATAGTTAAAAGGGTTTGGGCATTTTTGTTGTTCTTGAGAGGGTTGTTTTGTTTTTGTTTCCTTTTGTCTTCATTTTGGCCTTATCCCTCTTTGTCTTTTCATGTAGACTAGATACTTGAAAGGGCAGATGACAGCTAAAGGTGGGCAGCTTTTTTATACATAATTTGGAAGAAGATTTTACCTTGGATGGGAAAAGGAATCATGGATTCATTAGGCTATGGTGGCATATTCACCCTTCACCCTTTCCCCCTGGTTCAGTACATATTGTTTCTCCTTTCAATATGTGATTGAATTAGCTTTTTTCATATGAAAGAATTCTTACTTAAATAAAAAAGTAAATTTAAAAAACCCTAAAGCCGAAAAAAAAATTGCCAGTTTCAAGAATAAGTTCATGGGTGATAAATTATTCTTTTAAAATATTACTTTTTAAAAAATGTATTTCAAATAAAAAGTTTTAATTATTTTAGTATACATAGATCAAACTTATTTTTAAATGGTTTCATGTCACTGAACTGTATGCTTAAAATGGTTAAGGTAGTAAATTTTATGTTATGTATATTTTATTACAATCCTTTAAAATTGCCAAAAAAAAAAAAAAATCCCCCAGTTTGCATGGTATATCACTGTATTTCAGTTTACCGCTCCCCTCTGGATGGCCATTTATGTTGTTTGCAGTTTTTGTTTTGTTTTGTTGCTATCACAAATACTGCTGTAATAGATGTAAACGCACATTTGTATTTCATCACATGCATCCCACTGTGGATAAAGATATCTTTTTATAAAATAAAACGGCTTTTGGCTTGCCATAGAATTTTTAAATGACTTCAGATGCTCCTTAACTTATGATGGGGTTGCTGATAAACCCATGGTAAGTTGAAAATAAGAAAAATGTTTTTAACACACACAGTTTACCAGACATCACAGCTTAGCCTCACCTACCTTAAATGTGCACAGAGCACTATATCCAAAGCATGCTGGTAACACAGTACACTATAGAGTATTGGTCGTTTACCTTATGATTGTGCCTGATGGGGGAGCTGAGGCTCGCTGCTGCTGCTCAGTACCTGCCACATATTGATGGCCCAGAAAAAGGTCAAAATTCAAAGAATGGCTTCTGCTGAATGTGTATCCCTTTCACACCATCGTAATGCCGAAAAATTGTAAGTTGAACCATCTTAAATCGAGGATTGTCTGAAGCCTGAGCAAAATTTTAGACACATTTCATTTACAAATACGATATTTGGCCAAGGTAGTTCATGAAAATTGTTACATTTTGGGGCAAAACCGCAGTCTCCTTCTAACATTTTTAAGTTTAAAATTTGATTGTTAACATGATTTTGGTTAAAATTCCACTATTGGAATTTTTTTTTTTTTTTTTTTTTGGTCTTGGCTTAAGGCTTAACCCCTGGGAATCAGTTTCTAGTTGTTTATAGTTTAGCATGATTGGCTTTATCAGCTCCTTTTCTCAGATTAGGTTATCATAAGTAAATAAATAAAACTTGAGCAAGGAAGACATTATTACCAGGGTGCAGAGACTTTCCCCAAAGCAGAGCAAAATTCCCCACAAGGCAAAAAAGTACGTCCTACTAAAGGTTGTGAAGGGCAGACCCATCTATATACTAAATTTTTCAGTATATAGAAACCAAGTTGCCACTTTCAACTCTCAAAGAAAATTTTAAAATTATAGCTGTGAAGACTTTAAACTTTGTGTTAGCTGAGTGTGAAACTTTGAGATTTCTTGTGTAGCTAAAATTGCCTTATACATTGTTGTTCTAATTTTTTTTTCCCCTCTATCATTGGAGGTATTACATTAAATATTTCCACTCACTCTTATTTTTAGGCTTTTCATTTCACAGATACTGTAAATGATGGGAATAAACATTTGCCTGGAAATCTGGGTAGATGCTCTGTATTCGGTGAGGCCAATTATGTGGCAATGCCCATAAAGGGAGGGTGTAGTGGACATGCCACTGTATAGACTTTTCTTTCTACACACATATAACCGTGGAGGAAACACTGGACACAATCCTCGCCCCCCACTCCCCCACCCCCACCCCGCAATATTTGTAGGCATTTATATATTGTTTAAAAAATATAGCGAGGAAATGGAATTGTTTGCATTTTATAAAAAGAGTGTAATGAAAACCAACCAACGAACGAATAAATAAAAACATACCCTCATTCTAGAACCGTCTAAATCTCCCTGGTTTGGGGGACTCTGAGTTTAACGTCAGTGAGCTCGCTCAAGATCTCGCTTCCTCGCCCACAGCAATTGCAGCCTACCTCTTTTATTTATGCTTTTGTTTTTTTCCTAGCCATCGGGAGACTACAAATCCTGTCATGTGGCTGTGCTCAGTAGTCCTAATAGCCGTGATGGAAGCTGGATGTCAATGCTGATGAAGAGGGAAAATGGAAAAAGAATCGAATGTGTTAATGCACTTTGGAGGGGCGGGTTGAGGGGGAGGGGGAAGGGGAGAGGTTTGGCGTTTTCGTGCTATTTGGAGACATGTAAACTCGGGATCAGAAATGCACATATGATTTAATTAACAGTCATGTTATTTTTGCATTGCATAACACTTCAAGGATTTGCATGCTATTGTTACTTGATGACTGAAGAAATAGTTTTAAATTTGAGCTCTAATAAAATATTAAAAAGTGCAAGAAACCCCATTTTAAAGTCTGTAGCAATTCATATACTAGAAAAACTGAGTATATGTACTATTTACATATAAATACTGTACCCCTCATGCAGGTATGTCTACATCCGTGTATAATTTTAAATGACAGGCATCAATTTAATGCAGAAGCTAGGGCTCATTAGTTCCCTGAGAAGGATTGATTCTCCATAGCTGGAATGGCGCATACAGCTCCTAGATAATTTGTAATGAATTGAATTTTCCTTCAGCATACCTAATTAGTGACTCTTTCTTTTGCTACTTGAAAGGATATAGACATTTAAATAGATAAATGTTTGGAAATTCTGTTCAAATGCCTGAAAGGCATTAAGCCTTCATGTTTATGGGCTCTGTGGAAAAAATATACGGGAAAAGAGAACGCTTCATTCCAGAAAAATTAAGTTGATTAGGGGTTTGCTTTAAGAGCGTTATACATTTTTTGGCGATTAGCAGAATTACTTTACAAATTCTTTTTTTTCTTTTTTTTTTTTAGTTTTTAAAATAACATTTTAAAAAAGTTAACCTATGCATATAATAAGCAACTTAAACACACAAGAAGCAAAGAACAAAGTCATCCATAATAACAAGCAGTTTACAGTTTGGCATGTCCTTCCAGGTCCCCTGTGTGTAAAAATTCTTGTGTGAGGTACCTCCTCAGCTTTAAGCCTGCCTTCTGGTTGCCTCTTGGCCTCGTGCCTGGATGACTGGCTCTTCAGCGCCCCCTAGTGGTAAAGCGTGGGATCACTAGCGAACATTTTACGGGTTTGCACAGAGAGATTGGCAGGACCACTACAAAGATAGATGCCGGCTCATGCACTGAGAAGTGGACTAACAGAGCTCTATAAATAAATTTCTACTCTTCAAAAATGTATTTAAGTCATTGACCTAAGACTTGAAAAAGTCATTTCTGGCAACCCCGTGAATATGGATGCTGAATATGAATTCAGGCTTCTGTCTCAGTTTCTCTTGAAATTATAGATCACTTAAAAACTCCACAAGGCATTGATTAGACATTTAAAAAACAATCTAGTAATTTTAAAATTACATTCCATCCTCAGGTAAATTCTAACTCTGCTCCGTTTCCTATCACCGACAGCACTGTATGTATTGAACTATGCCAAACATTAACAAATAATAAGTCACTTCCCAGGAAATGTGGAGGAAGCCAAGAAAATAGAGCTAATTTGGTGGGCTGATGATGTCAGTGAATAGGTGAAAGTTTAGTGTCTATTGCCCTTCAGAGAATAATGAATCCAATTGCGTATTATCATGTCAGTTGGAGATTAAATGCTGTGGCCAAAGATAAGAAGTTTGCGGATTTTTCATCGAATAGTAACCAAAGGGACCTGTCTTTCCACATTAAAATTATTTGTATCAGTAGAAAGTCTACCAGCCCTGAGATAGCATAGGAATTGGCCACCTCTGAAGTCGATATTTAAGAAAACAAATTTTATGATCTGAACTAAGATGACGTTGGCTTTGTTTCTCAATTTTTCAGGATATTATTTTAAACAAAACAAAACAAAAAGTTAATTTTCATATAGATAATAGTCAGGGTTAATACATAGCCTATAAACTAACTTAGAAGAGCAACAAAAAATGCATAGTCTTTATTTATGAGAGAAGAGTTCCATTTTCTTTCAATAGTTTAATCAAAGAACATTTCTTTCATGCTTTCTTTTTTAGATGTTTTCTATGGCACAGTCTGTGTTTGCAAGACTTAAAAGAGCACTTATAATTACTGTTGATAGAACTGTCTAATTATTAAGTGATACAGGGTTCTACCAAACATAAGCTCCCCCCAAAATGAAACAAGCAAAGCCAATAGAGATAAATCAGTGTGGATAAAGTGGAACAGAGGTGAGCTATGTGACCAAAGAGACTGACCCAGTACACACCTTACCGGCCTCTCTCTGTGGGATGTTACTGGTTAAATGTCATGGTATACTAAGACCCCTTACCACACAGCTGCAAAGTCAGCAGTAGCATTTCATTTCATTGAAAGCAAATGATGTAGGGGAATATTTGGCTTGAGTTTACCAAGAGTGAGCATCAGAGTTTTGAATCAGGCCCAAGAATATGCTAGTTAACAACCAGAGTATGCTAGTTAACAACGTTCTTTTGAAACATCTTGATTTGAAGCACTTACTGGTTTTCTTGGTGTAAATACTCCCACAACAGCTGAATTTAAGTTACATATGCAATGTGACTGAACATGGATTTGAGAAACAATGACAACAATCAATTCTGGTGAGTCGGTACAAGCAGGCTTTGGTACACCCCCTTCCTAAGCTTTAAAGCTTTTCTGTAATTAATGTGTGTGGGAAATTCTATAAACATTGGCCATTTTTTTTAGTCTTGTGCTGTGCAAGGCATAGCAATGAAACTGTGCCGATGACATTTTTTTAAAATTCTTATGAATATACTTTTATACATTGGTGCTATTTTCCTGGATTATTCTAAAGAGAAAAAAATTCCGAGTAACAATGGCTAGAGTAGACATCATGTTCTGTTGAACTAATGGCTTTTCTGAGCTGGATGTTTTCTCATATTTTCCCATGAGACTGAGAGAATTTCTATTCTCAGACTACAGCTATCATATTTAAACAAGTTCTGCTCACTCAGGTTCCCTATCCTTTGCTGACCACAATGTGGGACTATTTGTAGCCCTGGTTCCCTCTAATTCGATGGTTCTTAACCTTGGATGCTCTTTGGAATCACTAGGGTTGGGAGGTGCTGGAGGGGAGGGGATTTTCAAATTCTGATTCATGGGCCTCATGGCAAATCATTTGAATCATATTTTCTGAAGTGAACTACAGGAACCAGAACTTTTTAAAGTGCTGTAGGTGATTCTAATGTTCAGTCAGGTATGAAAAACTTTGACCTGTAATCCAGTTGGCTGCAGTTCCTTTTTTAGTAATTTTCTTTTCATACATAACAAGAAATGTATGAAGGAGGCCAGAAGCTGAATTATCCTGTCCATATCTATTTCACCCTTAACCTCTGAAACTACTTCCAGGACTTTGGACAGTGGCCTGTTTCTTCCTTTCTCAGTTTTGTCCTCCTTGTTCCCATACCTTTTGCCTACTTTTGTCATAACTAGAGATTGGGCATTATAGAATGGGTCAAGTCACAAAGACCGGAATAGGAAGTCCAGACAGACTCATGGGCAGGTAGAGACCGTGAATTTTATTATGTCCAAGAGCATCAGTCAAGGACTGTCAAAAGAGGATGTTAAGAACAATTGAATTTAGGAAATTGATTTGAGATGAAAGGAAAAATGGCATACAAAGGGCAAACTGAGGTTGAAGATGAAATTAAAATTCAGAATTTGCATCCAGGTAGGGCAAGTGTTGACTGTTCAACATCATTAGTCATTAGGGAAATGAAAAATGAAAGTCCCAATGAGATACAACTTTATATCCACTGGTTTGACTTTTTTTTTTTTTTTAATTTCAAAAACAAGTATCAGCAAGGATGTGGAGAAATTGGAACCCTCAGACACTGCTGGTTGCTGGAAGGTTGAGGTGCAGGCCTTGGAAGTCCTTGGAAGAACTAAAGCGATGCCATTATGCAAGGCCATTATATAATCAGTAGGAACCACCACTGTAAACAGCTAGCTTTTACTGAACACATATCCTGTGCCAAGCTCTGTGGTAAGAACTTTACATGGGTATCTTACCTAATGCTTACAAGAACCCTGTGACATGGAGACTGAGGAATTAGCAACCAGATTTTTCACATCTTTTCTTCCCATTCCAAATCTTGTTAGTTTGCTTAGTTTGGTTGAGATTCTGATCCTTTGTGTTGATTCTGATGAACATTTGGGTCTTGGGAGAGAGTATATTTATTTTTAAATTGAGATATAAATCTAGGTCTACATCTCAATGTACATAATTATACATATAAGTATATAGAAATGTACATCTTATATATCCCAGTGCCTAACACGGCCCCTATCATATAATATAAATTTCATGTATGGACATACATATGCATATATTATTCTCACATATTTTAAAATTTAGGCTGTACACGGAGTAGACTCCATGTTGCCTTCCAAATTGAGTCCTTCTATTAATATTATACATGGATTAGAAGGTGGAACAGCTGAGACTTGGTTAGCAAGAAAATAAGGATAAATTAAGTAGCAGGGCTGGTGACAAAATATTACGGATGATTAGAGACACCACATGATGACAGTGCCCTCAAAATCTAATATGAGCTTAAGTTACATGGTTCATTTCTGCAGGAAATACTTATTGCTCGCTTCACAGTGCCAAGAACCATCTCAGGCTCTGGAGTTTCTGAATGAGATAGACAAGGTCTCTGCCCTTGTGAAGCTTACAATCTAGAATGTAAACATAAAACGAGTTAGAAAATTTAGAAGCCGATTGTTACCGTGACTGAAGTAAATGGAGTGATGAGATGAAACGGGTCTGGTGGAGAAGGGGAGTGCCTATTTCAGATACAGGATGGCCAAGAAAGGCCTATCTGAGATGTAATAGATGAGAAAAAACCAGCAAGGAAAAAGAGCTTTGAGTCAGAGAAGCAGAGAGCAAAAGAAGAGCAAGGTGGTGCCGGTACAGTGTGGAGGCTAAAGAGATGTGTAGC
>NW_006494614.1:16274786-16284058 GCF_000325575.1 Pteropus alecto | reverse complement strand
GAGCAGTTGGAGAATAGGTAGGAATTGTGTCATATGGGGCGATAGTGATCTTGGCGAAGAGTTCAGATTTCATTCCAAGTGCAATGGAAATCAAAGTATTTTAGGTTGACACATGACAAGGTCTTATTTATGTGGTTGTTGTTGCTTAAGAAAGGATTACTCTAAATACTGTGTGGAGATAGGAGTGTGCTTTGGTACAGAGGAATAGCTAGAAGCCTGTTGCAATAGTTTGGCTAGATGATGGTAGGTTAAGATAGGTGGTATCAGTGGAGAGGAGACATGTGAATAGATTCTCCTTATTCCTTGAGTATAGGCTTAAAGAACTGGGTGGGATGTGGTTCCATCTACTGAGATGTAGAAGACTTGTTAGTTTGGAGATATCTATTAGGTGTCCAAGTGGATACATCAAGTTGGCAGGTAGCTGTCTGGAATTTAGGGTAAAAGTCAGTGCTAGAAAGTCAGTGATGGAAATTTAGAGTGTGGTCTAATGACTGTATTTATGGCCATAAAATTGGATGAAATCTCCCAGGGAGAGAGAATAAATAAAAACAAAGAAAAGGTCTGATCTAAAGATGGGAGCCAATAAAGGAGGTTTTAAGGATGGGAGATTCTAGAGCATTTGTGTAGAATCAATAGAGAGAAGGAATGAATGATTCAGGAAAAAGAAAACTATAAGAGTAGAGGAGAAGGGAGAAGAGATACTCCAGGGCCATAGATAGGAGTGGACACTGGATGCATTATGTAGAATTTCATATATTGATATGTAGAAGTTTTATATATTGATATGTAGGAAGATTAACAATAGAGATAGGTGGAGATGCAAAAAATGTTGGGATGTTTGAGGAAAGAGGTAAAAAGATGGGTAAGTAATTTAATAGAGAAATGTGAGGAATTATCAGTGTTTTATAGACATTTAATTAAATAATAGAATTGATGTATGAATGACACATCATCTGTTATTCTCAGCATATATGCTCTTTTTTTAATCACCTGTTATTATAATTTTTATATTTAAACAAATGCAAAAGGAGTTCTTGTTTTAAGTTTTTACAAATCCTTATCCAAAGGATAAAATTATTGTGTTTTTTAATATAAATTTCAATGGGTATTAATTACCAATCTTTAAGAAAAAGTTTTATCTTGACTTTATTTCAGATTTACAGAAAAGTTTCAGAATAGTACAAATAACTCTTTTTACTCTTTACTCAGATTCCTCAAATTTTACCACATATTTGAAATTACTTTCTCTCCCTGCTACACACACACATCTTTAAAAAACCATTTGAAAGTAAGTTACAGACAGACAAGATTAGCCCTTTACCACTAAATACTTCAATGTGTATTTCCTAAAAACAAGGACATTCTATAATATAAACGCAGTGTAATGATCAAAAACAGGAAATAAACATTAATACAGTACTATTAGCTAATCTACCAACCTTATTCAAATTTCACCAATTGTTCTAATAATGTCTTTTACAGAACCGCAAATCCCAGATCATGTGCCATGTTACAGGCCATTTTTTAAATGCTCTGGATATTAAATGATATTAGAGAATTATTTGTTTCTTTTTTTCTCCTTAGGCAAAATAACGATATAGTGGTTATGTAAGAAAATATCTTTGTTCAAGCAGTTTTTTAGTGCCCATACATTTCTAGACATTAATTTAAAGTGAAACCAGGAGCCAGTTTATGTGATCTTTCTTCAGCAGTTTTCAGCTGCTCACATGCAGGCAGAGAAGTCAGCCAACTGGGTTTAAATCAGGGTCGGAGTTTGCAAGGTGAATAAGATGAAGAGATAAGGCAAGGGAATGAGGATAATTTTGAACTGTGGAATCCAAGCTGAGTAAGGCGAAAAGTGAAGACGGAATGGAGTTGCGAATGCTCAAAAAAGTAGGTCAGCAGATTGGAGGTCTTGGTGTAATTGGAGAATTGCTGCAGGGGCAAGACAGCTGGAAAACGGGAGGTGGGGATCAAGAGGGGAGGTACATGAAATCAAATTTCAGAAATGGTGATAACAGAGTATGGAGTAAGACCTAGGTATTGATGTGCAGAGGGGTGGGAAAGAAGATTGGCTAACACAGGGCTTAAAAGAAGAGTATAGGAGTGAGGAAATCAATGAACTGAGAGGAAGCGGGAGTGAGTAGGTCACCAGTAAAGTTGACAAGAACTGGGTGAAGAGGGGATGTTGAGCCAGAGGTCAAGTCTCTGAAAAATAAGGGCATAAAAATGAAGATTTCAAAGAGGGCACAATGTTGTTGGCATGGCTGAGGCTGAGAATTTTGAAGGAGAAAGAAGGAGAAAATGATTTAGAAACAATGAAAGGGAATGAGGAAGAAATTTTCATTCCCTGGAAAATGAGAAGGCCGAGAGGGAATAGAGCAGCTGCCTAAAGCCATTTGAATAGTCCATTCTCATGTGGAAAAAGTATAGACCAGTATTTTTCAATATTTTTTCATAATTACCTCCCTACAGAACCTTTTAAGTGACATTAGTACTCCCCCTTATCTGCGGGGTATATGATCTGGGACCCTCAGTGGATTCCTGAAACTGCAGATGGTGCTAAACCCTATATATATGTTTTTTCCTATATATAATATCTATGATAAAGTTTAATTTATAAATTAGGCATAGTAAGAGATTAACAATCACCAATAATAAAATAGAACAATTATAACAATATATTGTAATAAAAGTTATGTGAATGTGCTCTCTCACTCAAAGTATCTTGTACTGTACTCACCCTTTTTCTTGTGATGAGGTGAGATGATACAATGCCTACGTGATGAGATACATTTACAGTTTGAGGTGTGACAACAAGACTAGCACAAATTTCTTTTTCCTTCTTCACAATTTCACAAATAGAAGATTTGTTCTTACCGTAATCTTAGGAACTTCAGCATACAATTTTTTTCTTTCCTTATTAAGTCTAGAGCTTTTACCTTTCACTTAAAGGAAGCACTTTATTGCTTCTCTTTGGCATATCCGAATTGCTAGCATCACTACTCTTGCTCTTCAAAGACATTATTAGGTAAAATAAGGGTTACTTGAACATAAACATTGCAATAGAGACAGTTAAGCTCATAACCAAGATGGCTACTAAGCGACTGACAGGCGGGGTGCATGCACAACGTGGAGCCGTTAGACAAAAGGTATGATTCATCTCACGGGCAGGATGGCGTGAGATTTTGTGATGGTGCGAGATTTCATCACACAGCTCAGAATGGCCTACAATTTAAAACCTATGAATTGTTTATTTCTGAAATTTTTCATTTAATAATTTTGGACCATAACTTACCTCGGGTAACTGAAACTGCAGAAAAAGAAACTGAAGATAAGCAGGGGTGGGAGTGAGAGGTGTACTGTATCCTAATTGCCCCACTCTCACCACGACATCTTAATATGATGAATCTACAATATACCTGTTTATGTGCTGTATGTATATCTGTGCTCAATTCATGAAAAGAGTAAAATTTTTTTGTCTCCCCCAAGAATTACTTTTTGTCCCTTTGGCTATATTGCCCCCATCGAGACAATGCAGGGATCGGCTGTGGTGATTACAGTGTGACTGTCAAAAATAAATACAGACTTATTAAAGAGATACTATTCAAAGAGATTGTGAAAGGGAAGAAAGGACTCTTTTCTAGGAACGTGTTACTCAGGTAAAATTCAACTTTGTCACCTCCTTGGTAGTTGTTGCACAGGGACAGAATTTTAGCTCAATGTAAAGAAGTTTCTAAGAGTCAGAATTTTCTGAAGGTGAATAGATTGATATTCCTGGGCACTGGATTTGTCCAAGCAACTACAGAGATGCCATTGAGGTAGTCATGTGTCACAAGATTGGCTCAAGACATGGACTGAAAGGCTTGTTTGAACATGGGACTTTAAAAGCATAAGACACTGAGAATATAACCATCTATTTTGGAAAATACCTTGAGCATTACCTTTCAAATAGCCTTCTTCGGCAAGTTTAATCTCAAATCTGAGACCCAGCACTGTATTTGAACTTCTCACTCTCTGTGCCCTGTGAGGTCTGGCTCTGCAGACTGGTTCCGGGGAGGCAACAGAATTCTCATCTAAAGCATCCAGGAACCCTAAAAACCAAAGAAGAAAACAGAGCTAAAACATAAGCAGGTAAAGTGAGTTTTAAGTTGAAGGGTCTCTGGAGGGCTGAAATAGGTCTGGGAATCTGAAGGAGGGAGAAAAGAGTAACTGAGTTAAAAGTAGGTTGGTGGGTAGAAGTTGTGGACACAGCCCTACAATACCTTTTCCCCATAGGAGCCATCCCAGGTGAGCCAGGGGGACTCACAGGGCATGATGGGAAGGTATACATTTACACCTCTCAAGTAGCGCTCTCACACTGTGCCCTTGGTTGGTGTACTTAATTTATCCTCCTGGGCCTCTAGGTCTTATCTATGAATGATGGGGTCCTCAGACCGGTACCTGTCCATGGACTATTAGGAACCGGCCACACAGCAGGTAAGCAGTGGGCAAGCAAGCAAAGCTTCATCTGTATTTGCAGCCGCTCCCCAGTGCTAGCATCACTGCCTCAGCTTCTCTTCAGACCATCAGGCACTAAATTCTCATAGGAGCACTGGTCCCTGGTGCCAAAAAGGTTGGGGACTACTGCTCTAGAAGAGTCCAGATAGTCTTGCAGGTCTCTTTCCAGTGCTAGAGTTTTTGGATTCTCTCAAGTTTGCTTAATTTTTTTCAGATTCTTATTCCTATAGAACATATTCATTATTCTTAAAAACGAAAACAAAAAAACACCCCATGAATACTGTAGGATTTACATGCCCCATTTCTCACTTCTTTTGCGAGCTATTTTTTTCCACTTGGATTATCAGAATCTTGAATAATTGTAGTTTTCTTTTTAATTTTCTTGATTGAGTAAATTCTGTGCACTGCATGGAATTTGTCTTGCAATCTATTTATATTTGGATTTTAACTTAAATATTAAAAACTCCTAATTTAATTTTTGTCACTAAGTAAATTTAAACATGTTCCATTTAGTTTCTAACGAAAGAACTCAAAAAGAAAACACCTCTTGTAATCTCATAAAGATACTGAATTTTAATTAAATATGGAATTTGGCTTCGTATCATGCATAATTAAAATCATAAGGGCAACTTAGAAAAAAAATCTCATTTGATGTATTTCAGTTAAAATCTTCAGCTCTGAACTAAACAACTGTTTAATTCCTTTCCTAAATAGAAATTAAGAAAATTGTTTTAACAAGTTTGCAGTTTGAGGAACCCATTAGTGGATTTCATCGATCTCTTGAGTATACACAGAATATTTTAAATCTTATACTTTAACTAGTTAATTCAACAATTGGGTTCCTATTATCTGCCAGGCTAAGTGTTAAGGATATGAAAATGAGTCCAGCTAGTCTCTGCTCTAGAGGAACTTAACCGTGTTCTCCAAAGAGCCAGCCAGTCAAATGGCTCAGCTGGTTGGTTGTACAGTCTGATTATCTGAGTCAAACTCCAGCTCCACCTTTTTACTAGCTGCAAAATATTAAACAGGTTGTTTACGCATTCAGAGTCTTAATTTCTTCATCTGCATAAAAGGAGTAACTATAGAACCTCAAAAGAATATTCTGGCTAAACTATTTAGAATAATGCTTAGAGTGTGTTAAATATTTAGAATGTGTTTGTGATGACCCTTTTTGATACGTTAACTCGGTCAGGCTACAGTCCCACGTTTTTCAACCAAGCACTAATCTAGATGTTATAAAGAAGGTGTTTTGTAGATGCGATTAAAGATCATAATAAGTTATTTTAAATAAGAGAGATTATCCTAGATGATCTGGGTGGACCTAATTCAATCAGTTGAAAGGCCTTAAAATGTGGGATAAGACTTCTCTGAGAAAGAAGAAATTATGCCTGTGGACAATGACTTCAGCCTGTGCAGGAGAGTTCCAGCCTGCCCTATGGATTAGTGCCCTTATAAAGAGACACCTTTCTTATATAGGAGAGAGAGACAGAGAGAGAGAGAGACCTTACTTCTTCTCTCTCTTCCTGTGAGGAAAGCAGAAAGAGAGCACTCACCAGAGCCCCATCATGCTAGCACTCTGAGCTCAGGCTTCCCAGCCTTCAGAACTGTGAGAAATAAATGTTTGTTGTTAAAGCAACTAGTCTATGAAATTCTTGTTATAGCAGTCCGAATAACAAATTAGCAGGCCCAGATTTTCTGTTCTCCCTGAGGCCTGGTTATTCAGTTATTCATTCTGTGACTTACTCAGCAGGCTGCCAGTAAGTTCTTTTGTTATCTATTGCTTCCATTTTATTATATTTGATTTTTATTCCCCGCAACTGAAACAACTCTAATGGCTACTCTATGATTTTTACCCTGACTTCTTTTCTCTCCTCATTGCACATGATCTTCCTGGGCATCCTATTCCTTCTGTGGCCTCAGCCCCTACCTACATGTTCTCTACTCCTTATTAATATCTTCAGCCTAGAGCTCCTCATGAGCTCTCTATCTGCACATGTAATTACCTAACTACTCTTCTCTTGGACTGCTCCCAGGAACCCAGAACCCAACAAGTCCCAGAGTGAACTGGTGGACTTTCTCCTCAAATCTGCTGTCCTTCTCCATTCTCTAATTCAGTGATTGACACCACCATCCTCTCAGTCGCTCAAGCCAAACAGTCGCTCAAGCCAAACACCTCCTCCTCCCCATCCCCTTGACAGACTAGCAATTGCCTGGCCCTGTTGATTCCTGTTCTTAGTGCCTCTCATATCCATCTACTTCTCTCTACCCCTTATCCCTGTCTCAGGCCCTCAGACTTTTTCCTAAAGCAATTTGATCAATTATCTCCCCTGTTTAAAATCTGTCTCTCCTGTAGCCTATGTGAAAAAGGTAAACTCAACATGAAAACAAAGCCTTCCAGATCCTACCTCTGCCTGATATCTCCAGGGTGACTGCTGTAAAATGACACATCTCCTTCAATATCAAAATGACTGAATGTCTTTCTTCCTTTCCAGGTTCTCCTCTTTCCCCTTCCCCCTCACGATCACACTAAAAATTCCGGGGGTTTCTCAAACCAGGACTTACCCCATTTTGAGTACACCGGTAGGAGGCGAAGAGAACAGAGCAGCCAACTCTGCAGGGACATCCTGGGCTCTGCGACTGTCATTGCGATAGTGGCCACAAGGTGGCAGTGATTCTCCAGTGGCCACTGTTATCCCTGACCTTGGGGTGTGGGGAGGAAGTAGGGCTGAGGAGGAACAGCACACTCCTGGGAGACTGCTGGTAGGTTCCACCTCAACTCCGGCTCTTGTACAGCTGCCACCTTATGATGAAACGGTGTTTACAGATTCGAGTCTTGCCTCTTGCCCTGGAGCTTCTTCTGATTCACACATTCAGGATTCTCTCTCTTCCTGGGTATCGTGCCCCATTGTGGTTGAGCAACCTGCCCTCAGCAGTAGTACTACCTAAACCTCCAGTCTTTGCACCCTCCCCCAGGTATGCCTTCACATCATTCTGGCTGGGCCCAGGGATCCTACCTCAGTTGCATAAACTCTGAGCTGCATAGCTCTGCCTCCTTCTTCTTTAGAACTTTCCTCCCTAACTCCAGAGTACAGGAAATCCTCGCTCTCTTTCTTAGCTCTTGTCACAGAAGAAAGAGTACTTCATTCAGAGTGGAAACACTACCAATTTGCCAGAACATTGACTAAGTAAGCACTCCCTCCTAAAAACTTGGGAAAGCAGAAGATCAAGAGCACAGATAGAAGAAGGGTCAGATTTTGGAAGGAAGAAGAACATGAAGCTCTACTTCTAAGAAAAGAGAGAAGGAGAGTAGATGGGTAGATACTTTTGGAAGGAAGAAACTTTGGGAGACCTGGAGCCAGCTTCTCTCCATATTTTCATTATGAAGTAGATACAGGTGTCATGTCTATAAATGAGGAGACTATTAAAGGCAAGGCACATTGGCAGTGGGAAGGAGAACTGCAGAGGGAGAGGCCAGGTGGCTGAGCCCTGTGCAGACTCATGTAATTGTGAAAACCAATTGTTCACTTATCTATGTATTTAAGAACTATTTATTGAGCATCTATTATGTGATGACACTGTTTTAAGAGGTAGGGATATATCAGTGAACAAAATAGAAAAAAAAATCCTGTCTTTGGAAAATATTCTCGTTGGGGAGAGGGATTGAAAATAAAGAGTAAATGTAATTTATAAGTGGAATGGAATACTAGAAGGTGATATGCAGATGGAAATAATAGTTCAGGATAAGGAGTATCAGATGTTGCTGTGTGGGTGGAGGAGCTGTAACTTAAAATTATAAGTCAGGTGTTCAGGGAGGTCCTCGTTGTTCTCAGAAACTTAAAGGAACTGATGGAGTTCACCGATATTGCTATTGGGGGTTTGGAGTGGGGGTAGGAAGGAACTGGTCAAGCAGTTCCGTGGCGAGAGCAGCCAGTTAACTTCCTGGCATAGTAATGTCACTCCTAAAGTATGTGGAATGCTGGAACAAGAAAAGAGAAAAAAAATGAGATGATTTGGGCAAGGTAGTATAATACAGGTGTGCAGAAGAGTTATCGGGGAGAAATGGAAGGAAATTGATTTGTGGTTTAAAGAACTGATTATAGAGAGGTATCCTGTGTTCCAGGTACACAGGGAGGGCAGAAGAAACAGGGAGGTCTTGAAAAGAAGGAAAGGAGGCTTAGTATAAGTTGTCAGAGTGGGAGAGGTGGGAGAATTATACGGATAAATAGTGTCTGGGTGTCTGGGTTAGAATTTGAGATGTCATTGGTGGAATAGTTCAAAGTGATGACAAAGTCAAGAGTGTGGCCTTGGGAGTGAATTGCCAAACGTGACCTGGCGTGGGCTGATGTGTGGTACTTACCCATGCGTAGTAAATCACAGCTACGACTATGCTCTTCTGAAAGGGGTTTAGTTTATATTCAGTACTATAGAAAATTTCTCTCATGCTTTACCAACAAATGCACAACAGAATTCAATATTCTCTCTAAAACAGTTAAGGATACATGAGTGCCTGCTAAGAAATATTATAGGACAAACAAAATTTTATTTACAAATGGTAGGGATTGTAAATTGCCCCCACCAGCCTACTCATTTGTCTTATAAGAGATGGATTATTTTGTTCTCTTCTAAGAGAACGAAGCCTGTCTGTATTTATGCAAGTCTTGGTGAGAGGCATTATAGGGGTGTTGAGGTTGAAGGCATAGCAGATTATAAAATTTCTCAGTGTTTAAATGATTGGGAAAAGAATTACTAAATAAATGGTATTCAGCTAATTA
>NW_006494614.1:16251925-16273759 GCF_000325575.1 Pteropus alecto | reverse complement strand
TGGCATATAATATAATGAAATGAGAACAACCAAATGTCAATAGTCTTGTTTAAATAAATAGATTATCGCTACATAACAGAACAGTATGCAGCAATCAAAAGTTATATAGATGAATGCAGTATAATCCAGAAAGCTGTTAGTAAGATATTACTGAAATTAAACATAAAATCGAAAATATCTTTAAAATGCTTACTTTTTATAAAGTATTAAATATATATACAGGAAAAAAATCTGGAATGACAGACTCTGAAATATTGACCATGACTATTTCTTTGTTTTTTCTTAATTCTGAATTTTTCTTAATTCTGCTTAATTCATATGATTTACATTTTCTACAATGGAGATATAAATTTTATAGCAAAATGGGCCAATGCTTGAAATGAAAAGCAAGAAAACCATCTTTGCTTGCTAATAGTAATACTGCCCATTTGGACTGCATCTTTGTCAGTTTGGGCTGCTATAAGGAAAATACCATAGACTGTGGCTTAAACAACACACATTATTTCTCACTGTTCTGAAGGCTGGGAAGTTCAAGATCAAGGTGCTGGTAGATTCAGTGTCTGATGAGAACTTGCTCCCTGGTTCATAGACAGTGGTCTTCCAGCTGTGTCCTCTCAGGTTGGAAGTGGGAGGGAGCTCTCTGGGGTCTCTCTTATGAGGTTACTAATCCCATTCATAAGGGCTTCATCCTCACAGCCTAATCACTTCCCAAAGGCCCCACATCCAAAAATCATCACATTGGAGGTTTCAACATATGAATTTTGGAGGAACACAAACATTCAGTCCATAGCAGACTACTTGTGTTTTCAGCAGCACTGAGTGTCCCCCATCTCGCCGTCAGGCCCTGCTTTCCTGAGGTCCTGACCAGCTGCCTGAGCACCGCAGGATCCTTTAAGAACAAAATCCAGACCATTCTTCCTTACCCTGTGGAAGATTCTGCAGAAGCCTCTTACAGGGCCTTAGTTACTGTGGTGGCAGCAGCAATCCTGTGTCCTCAGGGAGGGAGGTTGTCATTGTTTTCCAGGTACAGATGAACAACACCATTAAGCACACAGCTAACAAGCATGGAAGGCCATAGTCAAAGGCATGGAACACCACTCTCCAGAGACTTCCTCGGACTCCGATAACTGTGTGATGCTGATACTCTCATGTTCTGTGAAGAGGAGTCTGGGAGTGAGACCCCGCACTAACTTTTTCATTTTTTATCACTCCTTTGAAATTTTGAACACATTGTTTTTGTCTTTAGAACACAAAGTTCTTATTTTCTATTAACAAATGAGAATTAAAATGTTTCACTAAGCTGTGCTGTTAGGTCCTCATTTCGATGAGATTATTTCTACTGAAACATTTAACTGGTTTATGCATTGACAATAATCAATACATTCGTTCCACAGTGAACTGAGAATCACATCCTTCCATTTAAAGGAATCACCTACATATATGTTATGGGTTCATTAAATAAAGCAAGTGAAACCTGTAGCTGTACAATATTACCAAAATACCATGCAGAATGCATTGTGTTTCCTTTATTGCTGATATAGTAATTAAATTCATGTGCTATAAAGTAATACAGAAAATCATTTCATTCCTTTCTGAATGAGAGTCACTTTTTCCATTTAGAAATTAAAATGGAAGAAAATGACTATATTTAAGACAAAGTGCTTTCAAAATGAATCCCAAAGAGGAGAATTCTGAATATGGCAGATTGTTGAAAATGTGAAGTTATTCCCTGCCAGGCCTTTCTTAAGCTCCAGCCTCCAACTCTTTTATCTGATTCTGAAACTGCCTCAGACATAATTGGGTTTCCTAAGACCTGTTTCTCTCACTGGACATCATTGTGAACAAAGAGGACCGAACTGGGAAAATAATTAATTTTAATGAGAGAGACACTGGGGAAGTCTGAGTGGCTTCCTCTGTTTTCTTTGATCTAAAATAATGAATGTTCATGCAGCAAATAGAGCAGAAGGGTTACAAACATCTAGTCCTAAACAGGGGTGGCACTTTAATACAATCTAATGAAATCTCCTTTGACAAACCATGTTCACAACTGGGTTTGTTCAACCATGACAGAACATCCTGGAGCTCTGTGTTTTTAATCTTAGTTTGTACCAAGTTGTATAACATATGCTCCATTAAAGGTACATGAAGGATGGGCTCAGTTATTTCTATCTCTTCAGGTACCAGATGCAGAATTTTCTCCTTTAGGTGTTAGGACTTATTTTTTCTTTTATTTTTTTCAACTTTTGTATAAAGACTCTCTTACCTGTACTTTCTCCTGACGTATTAAAGACTGTGAGCTCCCTAAGGTGCATACATTATTATGTTTGACATTGAACCCTAGCATCTCTCACTGTGATGGTGCACATGGGCTCAGTAAACCTTTATTAAAATGAATGAATGACTAAATCACTAGTAAGCCCATCACTGAAATGAAGCCACTGTTTACATTTTGCTTTCTTTCTTTCTAGTCTTTTATTTTATTTTATTTTAGGCGAGGCAATCCTTGGTTGACTTCACAGATTGCAAGGACCTTGTCAGCTCACAATCTCTTATTTTTTAATTTATTTTTTATACTTACAGCACCTGGTCTTCCTAGGTGGTCTCCCATCCAAGTACTAACTAGGCCCAACCCTGCTTAGCTTCCAAGATCAGATGGGATCGGGCTTGTTCAGGGTAGCATGGCCATAGACTCTTTCTAGTCTTTTATGTATATTTGTAGTAGCTAGGAAAGTAGCAGCATTCAAGAGGAACAAACAAACCCTGGCATCTTAGTGGCTCAAAAATATTTTTCTGGATAAATGAAAATGCCACTGTGGGCCACATGGCTTCCAAAGGTAGCTTTCCTCCAAGTTGTGACTCAGGGACCCAGGATGCTTCCATCTTGTGGCACTGTCACTTCAACACATGATTTCCAAGGTTGCTGCCAAAGAGAAAGAGAAAGATGGAAGAGGAAGTTCCACTTTCAATTATCTTAGTAAAGAAATAACACACTTCTTCCCGATCTGTTATCTTGGTCTGACTGGCCATCTGGCCTCCACCTAACTGTCAGGGCAGTTGAAAATGTAGTCATTCCATGCTGAACATTCTAAGAGTGAATATGCCTCTGCAATGTAATTTCTGTACAGTAGTCAATCATATGACTGTGTCATAATTATTTTAATCAATTCTTTATTGTTAAACATTATGGTAATTTTTAATTTTTGCATATTATAAATATGATGTGATTTAAGGGGGAAAACCCCCAACAATCTGTGCACATTAATGGTTATTTCAGGATAAATTGCTAGAAATAAATTACCTTTCCAAAAGAGGCTTTCTGATGTTTACAGTAGTAATAATCAACCAGGGGTGATTTAGCCACACTCCCTCAAGAACATTTGGAAATTAATAGAAACATTTTTGGTTGTCACAACTGGGGTGAAGGGGGTCTACTCATCTAGTGAGCAGAGGCCAGAGATGCTGCTAAACGTCCTACAATGCACAGGAGAGTGCCCCCATGATAAATAATTATCCAGCCCCAACTGGCAATATGGCCGAGGTTGAGAAACCTTGTTTTAAACAGCAAACATGTCCCCATGTGAAATACATAAGTCTTTGTGTGGTACCTCGTCATAGTGGTAACTGTTAACATTCTCATGGCACTTTACACTTTACAAAGGGATTTCATACATTTCATTTCATTTTTTTCTTTACCAAAGCCTTGAAGGTAGGCCAGAGAAAATAGTTGCCTGTTAACACTACTTTGGGCTGAGAATCCTAAGGATCAGAGAGGTTAAGGAATTTCTCTGTGCTCCCATGTGTTCTGAGATCTAAAGCAGTTCTCTGACTCTGACTTGGGTATGTTTCCCACAATGCCCAGCAGCTTCCCTGAGCCAGTAGTCTGTTAGGTCCTTCCCTGTGCACATAGGTGAGGTGAGGGTGACCTTGCTTAGAGAGAGAGAAACCCTTCACTCCTAGGTTCAGAGTCAGAGTGGGAAGGGAACCAAAGGAAAGAAAAAAGGAATAGAGGCAAGAGAAGAAAATTTGCCCTATTTTAAAATATTTCCTGGGGACAATTGTCTCCTTAGAAACTGGTTTCAGGGAATATCGAGAATTCCAGAAGATTGTATTTTATTAAAAACCAAAGAGAAAGAAGAAAGAGGTCAAGATGTGTTTGAAACAGGCACCCTCAATGTGAAAACTGGTTAGCAGATAACCATCAGTCTAGAGTTTCCCAGACTGTTGACAGGCCCTGCTGATTTTAAGGGGAGGTAGCTGAGACTCGGGCGTTGGGGTGGAAGCAGAGCAAAAAGGAAGGTTGAGTGGTTCTGGCCGCTAGTCCATTAGTGGCACCTGGAACTCATTTACAATTACTTCCTAAAACCATATCCAGTTGAACAAAAGCTTCTTTCATCATTTGGATTAGAAATGAATGCTCAAATAATCCTTTATGCCCTTTGCAATTTTGTTCAACATGTTGATTGGGTCCCTCTGAACTTGCTAACAGTAAAAATAAAAAACCAATCATCTCACAGCCTTGAAATTGAATTTTGTCTTAACCTAAATGAAACCCAACCAAACGTGCCTTTTGTGAATGCCCGCTTATTGTTTAAATCTCATGGGAGAAATTATATTTCAGTATTCATATTTTGTACAAATGGATTAGACTTATTATTCTTATTTTTATTGTTTCATTTAATTATTAAATTTTAAGACTATAATAGTATTTGCATATTTATTTTTACCTTTACCTTCTCTTTATGGCAAGTAATCTTTATTTTCCACACAAAGCAGAAATCTATTCTTTAAAAAATTATTTTTACAATAAAATTAAGTAAAACAGGGCCAATTTGAACAAAAGACATTTAATAATAGTGTAGATAGCACACAGAGGTGGTAAAAATTGCTGAAATTAAAGTTTGGAATGAATAGTGTCTGAGAAGAGCTGATTTAGCCACTGTGGAAGCTCATTTTTAGGGTCCTCGAAGCTAGTGCTACTTTCATGGTCAAGGTGACAGAGACCACTTCATCTTACTTGGGCTCTGAAACCCTGTGCCCAGCTGCCCACATCACGCTGATGTCCTCCTCATCCCACTAGGGCTCTGATGCCCTGAGGTGGACTGCTGTTACTGCCATCCCCCCATTGAAGATACGCTTGTCGCCTGCTGTAGCCTAACACTCTGTTTCTGGTCACCATCTTGTATGGATCCACTCCTTACTCTGCTCAGGCTACCCTAGCTCCCTCAACCCCACCCCAATACACTGAGGCCTACTTTACTCAGCCTTACCTAATGATATGCAAATTTTTAACTTTGAAGGGTTTTGCCAAATTGCCATCCAGAGAGATTCCACCAATTTATATCCTGCCATCAATGTAAGAGCACCTGTTTCTCTGACACCTTCTGCAATGCAGTGCATTATCATACTTTTAGATCTTTGCTAATTTGAGAAACAAAAAGTTTTTCTTATTTAGCTTAAACTGTGTTTGAAGAAAAATAAAGTACTTCTACAAAACAATTAGAACTCACAGTCTCATTAAAACCCAAAAGTATGATTCCATTAGCGCTCTTAATTTTTAATAGTAAACACCAAACTTTGTGAAAGAACGAAATTTCTTCGCTTATATAATAGCATATTTTCTTCTGTTTAATAACCAAATTTAGTTCCAGAAGCATATTGTTGGTCCCAGATATAATTGAAAGAAATAGCAAATTTTAATTTCTAATGGGACAAGAAAAATAACACATGAACAGTCTGTTTTGACTAGAGCAGTTGTCAAATCAATAATTAATGTTTGTATTTATGTCACTTTATCTAAAAAAAAAGAAAGATTGAATTTAGAAAGAAAAAAAGCACTGCCACGTGATAATAATGGAAGAACTAGCTCCTATGATCTTGTGTCCTAAGGTTTTGGAGAAAGTCAGAGTGCCACAATGTGCCCTTGATCTCAGAGCAGCTTCCAGCCTATATTTCATGATAACCAGTGGTGGTCTTTACAGAGCATTAACAGTTCATTAGAAGCAGCATCATTCACAGTGAAGCCCTTGCTACATGAGGCACCTAATGGGACCTCTGTTCCATTTGCACTTACCCAGTAAGTGGTACTAAAACATCTATTTATATTTCCCTGAAGATGGCTCTCCTGGCTGGATCAGAGCAGTCTGATGCAATTACCAGATCATTATTCCTCTTTAAGGGTGTGGTAGAGGTAGGCATGTGAATTGTAAGAACCTCTAGAAATAAAATGTAATATATTCCAAGGAACCCTGCCACTTATATTGAAAAGTAACAGAATTTTAAAAAGAAAATCTTAAGGATAGCTTAAGTTTTGTAAAATTTCCTAGATTTCACCAGATAACTAGAGATCGTCCAAGCCTGTGAATCTGGGGAAGAAAGAGGGCATTTTCCAGGCCCAATTCTGCATCTCAGACTCACTGTGTGTGTGACAGAAGATATTCTGGAATTTTATAAAAATTCTCTTGGCCCGCTTCATGGGAAGAGGGCATTCAAAAGGTTAAATTAATGTCAGCTACACTGATGAGACAGAACCATTATCATAGCAACACCTCATTTACCCAGCATTATTCATATAGAACAAGGTTTTCTATATGAATAATTTTCAAGATAACAGAGCATTTAAGATAACCAATGTAATTTTATTTTAAATATATTTGCTAATATTTTTTCTAATGTCATATTCCAAGGAATTCTAGAGCTAGAAAGTAGTGTAAAGGTTATCCAGTTTAAAATTCTCATTTTTTAAGCAAGAAAACTAAGGCAGAGTGAGGTCAAGAAATATATCCAAGGTCCTATGGTATCATGTCTGGAGCAAACAGAGATAGGAAGGTCACTACTAGCCATCATCAAGTAGGTTATAGCTTCATCCACCATGATGCAAGAAGTAGGGTTACAGGGGTCACTGAGATTAGTTATGGGAGAGGCCAGTAGTTGGCACAATCAAGATTCAAGGAAGTGAGGTGGAGATAGTGTTGGAAGACAGCATCATTTATTGGGAGAATTTCTGTTCATCTTTTAAATTTCTGTTTAAATGTCACCTTCCTGTGAAACATTTCCTGGCATTTCTTCCTTGTCTAAGAAAAAGTAGTTGTCCCACAGGTATATTCTCTTAGCCCTTTATTCAAGGTCTATCCTAGCACATATCATTTTGTATCATAAATGAGTGGCCTAAAGGAAAAAGCATTGTTGAATTCAATATGTGTGCCCTCAGTACACTCGGCATTGTCTGACATGTGGTAGATGCAAAAGATATATTAGTTGAGTAATTTAATAAATATGAGTGAATGATAAACAAATGAAAAATAAGCATAAACTGTGTCCTGATTTAGGTCAGGTTATGAACAACAGTTATTGGCCAAGGATGAAGAGGCCTTCAGGTTGGCCTCTTCCCTTTGGAGCCCAGGCTCCTGAGCTTTTCGAGGGGCTTTTGATTCTGGTTCACCTCTTACTCTCAGCTCAAACTCCCAGACAACTAAGATTATTAAATCACTAATCATAATACTTAGGACAAGTAACAACTGGATTCATTGATTCCTTAAAAAAAAAAATTATTGATTCCTTAATTTTTTTCACCAAATATTTATTGAGGGTCTGCCCTGTGCCTGGTGCTATCATAGGTGAATTCAACAAAGGTCTCACTCTTGTGTCTTTTACATTCTCGTGGGGACAAGACAATAGATATGTGGGTATATAATAAACTGTAAGATTGTGATGAGAATGGTGAAGACAAATAAAGCAAGTTGAGAGAAAGGGAGGGAGCTTGAGAGAAAGGGAGGGAGCAACATTTTAGAGAGCCCAGTCAAGGAAAAATATTTCTCAGAGGAGGCGACTCCTGAGGAGAAACTTGTTTTGCCTCTTATATGTCAAACCTGCAGCTTCTAAGATTCCAGGCTGATTTGGTCTATAAGTTATTTTCTGGATCCCCCGAGTCCTCTTTTCCACAGTCATTTTATTGCGTGACCCAGCCCATTTTTAATGTAGCGGTGATGGCCTAGGCTGTCAGGGCCTGAAAGCCATCTCTTTTCCTAAATGTCTTCCATCAGGTATGACAGTTCCCTCTATACAACAGATATTTATGAGAGCTCATCACATACCAGGAATTTGCCAGGCCTTGAAATGCAGACAGAACTGAGTCAGATTTGGCTGCAGCCCTCAGTAAACTTACAGGTTAGTGGGGATAGTAAATATGTAAATAAATAAGTGCAAAAAAAGTGTGACAGGTGCCTTGAGAGCTAGAGGTCCATGGGGACAAAACCCAAAGCAGCTCCTAAATCTGGAGATGCAGATAAGCATTTAGAGAAGGTGATACTGAACTAAGCCGTGAATGAGAAATAGGTATTTTCCAGGCCGACAATGGCATAATCAAAATAGAGGTAACAGCAAGGGTGAAATTACATGCTCAGAGTGGAAGTCCTGTTTGGACCTCAGATCTTTTGGTTTGAATCATTCACAGGCTGTGTCGTAGAGTAGAGGGACAGTAAGAGATGTTAGGGAAACTGATCAGGTAAGGGTCAGCCGCATGAAATGGGGACGAAGTGAAACAAGCAACTGGAAGACTTGCTGGTTGTCTGTTGCCAGAATCTTTGACTGGTTGATGAGGTTCTGGACCCGGAAATGGCAAGAGAATGAAACAAAAATTATCATTATTTAAGAATGTCAGTGCCAATGTAGGCATAATTGGATCTGAATCAACAAAATCCCTTGCAGACGGCTTTGTCTTCTTTACGACTCTTCCTCACATCTCAGCTCCGAAAAGAATAGAATATCCGGGCTCCTGAGCTTCGGGTTACATGACTTTACTTGGAATTATTATTAACCAACAAACAACTTCCCATTCTGCCCCATCCATTAGGCAATGAATTTTAAATTGAAAGAGAGGAGTTTCCGAGACCAGTTTCACATCTCTGCCGTAATTTCTTGCTTGTCAATTCGTATCGATTTCCAATACTTCAGAAAGAGATGGCTACTAGGCAAAAACAAAATACAGGGACTCCTGTGATTCCCAGTAGGATTTTAGATGAATGTTTTTCAGCGATACATAATGAACTAATTTTCTTTACTTACACAATGGATGGAAATGGGAATTTAAGATTCTAAGTATCGCTGTCCAATTCTCTGTCATCTGGCTCCCCAAACTCAACCCTGTCTGTATACTCCGCTGAAAGGCAGTTAAATCTATGGTGAGAATTATTTTATATGTCAGAACAACAAAAAAGTATAATTTAAAAAACTGGAATTATTTCACAAGCAATCAGCCCTTGAATGAATTTAGACTTGTCTGTGAGTTTTAAGCACCAATCAAATAATTCAATAAGGTAAATTAAGGAAGCCAGCAAATGTTAATCCATCTGTTTTATTGCCTATTTTGAAATTAAGTGTGTAAAAGCTCTTACAGGACATGTTAGTGCTCCTTCCTGAGGGAAGTCACATGACCTCTCTACCTCCCACAAATGCTCCTTTTTATATCAAAGATCCACTTGTTTGCTCTTAACAGCAAAGAGCACACTCCACCCTCCAAATGGCCACCCGCGCAAGCCCAGCATTTAATAAGGACTAAAAAACTGTATTAGCCAGTGATAATGCAAGGATCTTCATGAGGCTGATGGAATTGAATTGTGTCAGAAAAACCACCACTGGGGTGTCGATTTCTTAGATTGAGTTAGAGGCTATATTACGGCCTCTTCCTATTTTGAAAAAAATCTGAAGCATTCCGATATTTCCTATGATGAAGTTTCCTAAATAGACCCTTAAAGAAAATGAAGCACTTACTAACTGCCATGTACCAGCCATCAGTCAAAGTTCTTCATCCAGCTCTTCACTGCTTAAGATCCACTCCACAAGCTACTGAAGGGCCTAACTCCCTCCCAGATGTCAGGGCAGAAGCTAGGATGGGATATTTGAAAGTCATCTGAGATGTGAGGGACATGCTCTCCATTTTCATTGCTCATCCTTCGGCATTTTTCTTTTAGGCATAAGGAAATGTGTCTGAAGTGTGGACCATCCTGTGCTGGCGCTGCCAACCGGAGGTGGCACCTGCCTGAGTGGGGAAGATGGGGTGAGAACAGGAGCCTTCTTGCCACCCATTACCCCAGGAGTCTTCACATTTAATTGTGTATCAGAATCACTTGGAGGGCCCACTCCCAGAGTAGATCTAGTAGATTTGGGTTGGGCTTGAGAATTTTCATGTCTGACAAATTTCCAGGTGATGCTGATGCTGCTGGGACCACACTTGGAGAACCACAGTCCTACAGCAGCCTTTCAGATCCTCTCAAGAGGAGGCTCATGGCTAGATGTGTATAGCACCCTGGTTTCTGTTTCTCCATCCCCTTGGGCATCATTTTCTTTTCTAATTCTTCCTTCTCACTGGCTGATTTTCTCACCCTCCCCTACCCTAAACGCAGTCATTGTCATCTCTACATCTTGTCTTCTTCTTGCCCCTGTCGGAACGCCCTCCCTTCTCTTTTCTGTCTCTTCATCTTGACTGCTCTAACCAGCTCCAGCCCTCATTTTATGTTCCTTTTCTTTATCTTCTAGTTTTTGTGGTCTGTGGCAATTCTTAATTGTTCTTAGACTGGCTCATGGGTTTTTCTCTCTTCAACTAAACTGTAAGCTTCTTGTGGACAGGGATTATTCACAGCTAAAGTTGTAACGATATTTAATGTACTGAATGTTTACTGTGTGTAAGGCATTGTGCTAAGCATTTTATTTATATTAACCCATGAGGTACTATTATTTTCCTCCTTTCACTAGTGAGTAGAGAGAGTTCATAACCTGTTTAAAGTACTTGGTGGGGCCAGGATTCCGGCCCTTGCCACCTCAACTACCCAGTTTGTTGTGAGGGGTCCTTAGGCACCTCATGAAAAGTATTTAGCATGGCACCTGGCACAGAGCCTTGTGAGCCCTCCATAAGTGGCAGTTGTGATCCCAGAAGACGGTGACAACTCCCAGGTGAATACTTAGAGAGATGAGCAGACACACAGCCTGACTTTTTTGGTGATTATTTTGCTTCAATCAATGCCTTTTGCATTGTCCTGAGCACACAGAGATGATGCTTATAGATTAGGTATGCAGAGTTGCTTTACAAATAGCTCAGTTGCCTTTGCACTGCACAAGTCACCTTCTATTATTCTTTTCATGAATAATGGCCCATATTTGAATGGGCGGGATAGATTTGTGAGTCATCTCATGCTCACCAAACAATCTTTATGCTGTAAGATTTGCCACTCATTTGGCCCCTTAATAACCTTGGACTTAGCACATCAGGGCATGCAACATATACCAATTGCCAGATATGAAAACAGAAAATAAAATATAGTGCAGAGATACATACTTAGGACCATTTTTATTGCAGTGTCTTTAAAACTAAAGCTAATAATGGCAGTGCAAAGCATTGATAATCACTATAAAAACATTTGATCTTCAAACTCTATAATATAGCAGTTATTGTATTGCTCAAAACCAAATTTTTTTTTTTGGTCAAATCTCTTAATTCTTCCCAAATGAATATATTTATCAGTGAACTGAAAGCACAGAGTATTATTTAGATAGGGTAGCCTTTTTTAGTATAAGAAGCCCTAATATGTGTAGTTTCAAAGAATGACACACATAATTTATCACCCATCAAAATCCTGACTACACTGTGGAGTCATGCTTGTCAATATATTAATTATTGCTCACAGGATATCTACTTACCTAACTTAGACTTTTTCCTCCTTAAGCACTAAAGTGTATGCTTCCATGTACTCTTGTTTCTCTCTACCGGAAAGATAGAAAATAATCTTACAAGGAGAAACACTTAACTCAAAACCCCGAAGAAGTCATTTCAATAGGTATCACCTTGCTGCTAGCCTGAGCACCAACATGCTGAACAAATGGTCTTTGCAGATGTTGGGCGCAATTGGCCATGCAGACTGTGCTAAGCTCCACTAGGCAAGATGTGAGGACAGGGGGCACTACAGGATGCCAGAGTCACTTTATGTGGGCTATCTTAGCAGGACAGTGCCTCTTTGGGAGCAGAGGCACAAAGACAGGCCTGAGCCTCAACCCCAGAAGATGGCTTAGCTGCACTTCTGGGAGAGGGCAGCACAGAAATTATTTTCCTCCTTTCACAAGTGAGCAATACAAACTGGCCACAGCAATACAAACTTAGCCGAAGGAGCTGATGTGAGAAGTCTTGCTCAAAGGTGCAGTGAGGTATGTGCTGCAAACGCCAGACCCTGAGGAGACCTGACTGCTGAACAGTCAAGCTTGTTGCCTGCAGGGTGATGTTTTTTGCCTCACTTACTTAATAGTGTGTTGTTTAGCAACCTCTAAGCGCACCACCGTTGACATACACATACATGGATGGTCTTTTCTCAATTTACTTCATTTCCCTTACTCTAACACTCTCTCTGTCCTCGCCACACCCAATTATTTTATCAGAGCTTCTAGCAAGTCATAACCTTCAGAATGTACCCAAATCTGCTTCTCTGGGCTTCTATCTTTCCAGTGTGTGTGTGTGTGAGTGTGTGTGTGTGTGTGTTTGTGTGTGTGTGTGTGTGCGTGTGTGTGTGTGTGTTTGCTGTAGGAAATACAAAAACCTAGGAAGTTCCCGGAACCCCTGTGCTGAAGAGACGGCAGATTTCTCTCCAGAAGCCTTTGGAAAGCTGGGTCCATAACCGGGCCTCTCTTTTTAACCAAAGCATCAGGCTTCCCTTAGAAACATCATAGTCTTTGGTACAAAACACAAAGGCTTTTGTCTTGCTACATTTAGCTTCTGGTCAATTAGCTGCTCTCCATCCACTCATCTCAGGCTCATCCTAGAAAACCAGATTAGATCTAAATGTGTTGATCATAGGAAGCACACTGTGCAGGTGTAGATGTGTGTGTAAATTTAGAAACATTTTGCACTTACCTCCCAAGCTATTTCTTCCTTCTCAAATCAAGAGGAGGTTTGCTAATATCTTGGTTAAAATCATTTCTGTCATTTCACTGTGTACTTGAAGCTGCTGCAAGCAAATGTGTGGCTTTTTAGTGAATTGTATCAGTTTTTAGAGCTGCCAATTTCAGAAAGCTGCTGCAGACCTTAGGCTTCTAAAGAAAGTGCCCGTGAGATTGATGCTGCTATATCTGGCTCCAGCGTCATCTCCCAAGCGCCCGAGTGAGTTTTGAGCAAGAAATAATTTAATAGAGAAAAAATTGCAGACACTCTACCAATTAACTGAGTATCAAATACTTTTTTCTAGAGTGATCTTTTCCTTGATATAATTTAAAGACAGCTGTTGAACAATTGCTATTTGCTTTTGTTTTGATTTTATTTTCTATTAATATATGGGAGGGGGTGAGGGCTGCTGGGTGATCTGTTGACTTCATTGTAATACATATCCTCCTGCCCCCTGCCCCAATTCTGTGTCTCAGAGGAAAACCAAGAACCTCATTTCCCAAAAGTTCTCTCTCCACATGTCTCCAGGTTAGATTTGGCCAGTGAGAGCTCCCCCACTCCCCGTGGAATGTTCTAAGCTTAAAGAAGGAGAAGCCAATTTTCCTCAGTGACAACTGCAGGCAGATTCTTAGTGTCTGGAGGGGTCCTCCTGAAAACACCCACCGGGGGCAGCTTAATCACTTCAGCACCCCCTATTTCCTCTCAAGATCCCTATATTCCCAAAAGCACCTGCTGTCCTTCCCTTTCTCAGCCCTTCTGATGGTTGAGTAAGCCTCAATTCCTCTATCAACTCTAATCGAAAAACTCAGAGTGGCTTCAGTTTTTCTGATTGAACCCTGACTGACACAGGAGCAGAGGATTCATTTTCTCACGTGCCTCTTTCCTTATAATACGAACAGGTAGGAATATTAGCGAGATAGCATTTCTTGAATGCCCATAACTTACAGTGTTTTAAATACTGAGGACACAGGTCGAAGATTAAGCCCTCGCCTTCCAATAATTCCATATAAAATAGAGATATAATAACGGTCATAGCTATGTGTTGTAAGTGTGAACACAGTAGTTAAAGGTGTGTGCCAAGGCAAGACTCATTCAGGGAATCTGTTGGAAACAAGAAAACTGCATATATCTCCTTTCTGTCAAGAAATGTTTGGTGGGTGGCCTTTCCAGACAAGTGCTGTCATCCATGATTACATTCATGAGCTGTGCTGACATGCCATCCTGCCAGGAGCAGCAATGGCACCGTTACCATATGCCTGGGGCACAAGCAGAAGCAGGCCTGTGAACGCAGAAACGCAATGTTTAATGTTCCGTTGCTTCCTGTACATTCACAGGGGATTCCTGGGAAGAATTTGAGGGTGGAAATAATGGTCATGAGTAGTGTTATTAAAAAGGGCATCTGTCAGAAAGATCTGAGTTTCAAGAGACAGAAAACACTAGCTCAAACTGTCTTAAACTACACGGAACGGAGTGTACGCACAATCCAGGCTCAGTGATGCCATCCACCCAAGGTACTCTCACCCTCTACTCTGCTGTCCTCAGCATAAGTTCTATTTTCAGGTTCTTCTTTTTGTGGAAGCAAGATGGCTGCAGTGTTTCCAAGTGAGACTAACCAGAAACAAAACAACATTGGGTGGCAAGGTCAACTTTCCCCAAAGTCCCTGCAATCTACTGCCCCTCTTACATGTCTCACTGGCTGGAAATGGATAACAAGCCCCCACCCCAACTCCCCACCGCCACCAAACCTATTAAAAAGATAATGTGATCATAGGAATTGGCTTAGTTCAGTCAGGATTCAAACCTGGAACTATGGATCGGTCCCTACTTTGGTGTCACATTGGAGTGGGATGGCCTGATGCTGGGGATTTGGCAATAAAAAGTAAGAAGGGGATGTATGTTGGCTTTTTAGAAACTGGTCAAGAGGGTACCTGCTTATCGTAAAGGGGGCCAGCAGGGACCCTGAGACTTGCTGAGATACCACGTTGTTCATGAAAACTACAGACCTCTGGGCGGTTTCTGTAGGACTCACACCTTATTTTGCACTACCACCCCTGCCTGTGCTTGGATTCCATTGTAATCCATGTAAATTTGTGTTCCACTATTTTCAAACTCTACTTTCACTCTGATTTTAATGAGAGAAGTACTTTATCATGACGAGGTCATGGTCAGAAGAGAAGCTTAGCAATGCACTGAGGTCATAAATATAGAATTCCATGTTCAGTAACTTCCACAAAATGGCCTTTGGTCTCCTATTTCCCATTTTTATCACCCAATCCAGCTCCCACCTGGGAGAGTGAGGATATGTGGAGGTATAGAGGAGTCCCTATCACCAGAGCATTTTTCTTGAACATTTGAGAGCAAAGCTGGGGTTAGGTTTTCACCATTACTGTACTTTGAGTAAGCTGAGCCCCATGGATGGGGATGTTTTAGGTTTCAGAACAGAAAGACAACAAGAAACTATTCTCACCATTAATAATACACATAACAGAGACCTCTCCATAGGATGAGACAGTGCCAAACCTGGCAGACCTGGGGATGACCTGGTCCAGTGGTTACCAGATGTGATTAGATTTTCTATGAAAGCAATGATTCCATAGTTAACTGTGTTAAACAAGGTTAAACAGGCTTATTTACTTCACAACCACTCAGAGCTTTCAATATGGTGTCATAAATTGTGAATCTCCAAAAGAGACATTATATTAAGCATTTCCCAAATACGTTTGACCACAGAATACAAACTAGGATATACTGAGACTGATTCAAGCCTTTCATGTTACAGCTAAATAAAGTGAGAAACTGTTAGCTAAGATAACTTGTCTAAAGTCACCATAGTAACCAGGATTCCTCAGGAAACAGAATAATCAAAGGAATTTAAAAATTTTAAAACAACGAAGTAATGAATTGAACGTTGGTGCGATTAGGGACACCAAAAAGGTATGACGAGACACAAGGGACTAACAGTAGCAAGAAGTCATTGCCACCTCAACCCTGAAGGAGAAAGGAAAGGAACTTTGTTATTGGAGTCCAGCTCAAAGCTAAAGCCTTTGAAGTGATGCTGCCTGTCAGGATTGTTACATGGCAGGGAAGAGGAGGATAAACGCATGACCACAAGCTCGCTCTCCTCCTGTCCTCCCATTTCCCACTGGTGTCTCCCATTGGCAGAACCCAGCTGGAAGCCAGGGGGCCAGGAGTCTTATGATATCATCTGTGGAGGTCAGCCTCTGGGGCACAAAACTGAGCAAAGACGGGCCAGTGATATATCCATGGGGCAAGTAAGGAATAACCAGCACAATCACATAGTTGTTTTTTGTTTTTGTTTTTGTTTTTTCATTTTTAAAATGCTTACCTCATATATTTCATAAACTTACTTTGGTTTGCTTAATAGAATGTAATGCGATGTGATATGTCAATTATATTTCGATGAAGTTGGAAAAAAATGTAATGCAATGTGAAAGAACAAAGATTTAAAAAATGAAAATATAAAGCAGTGGTTCTCAAACTGTGGTCTGGGGATTTCTGGGGTTCACCAGACCCTTTTTAAGTCTGCAAGGTCAATTTATAATAACACTACGATGTTCTTTAGCATTTTACTTTCAACTTCTCATAAGCAAACAGTAGGGTTTTCCAGAGGTTTCATGATAGGTGATGATGTCATTGTTTTGACAGTTAATAGATCGTGTGGTGGTGTATTCTCGTGTTTAAAAATTACTCAGTTTCAATTTCAAATACAGTAGGTGATAAACATCACCCACACAAACAAAATCTTTTTGGCATCCTCAATAATTTTGGATAAAAAGGGGTCCTGAGACCAAAATGTTAGAGAACCACTAATGTAAAGGTAGCACAGGGACCAGATGTGTCCAGGTACCTGAAAGGAACTATTATTTCTAATGCTGGGCGCCAAGTCTGTTTCTGGTAATCTGGCAGCAACGTCTTTGGGAAACTTAAGGGTTACATATAAATCATCTCTCAAGCCGGGGGTATAACTTGGGTACATTTCTTAGCAACAACGTGCACGAAGACCTTGTGAGTAGTTCATGAATAAATATTTATTTACGTAAATAATGATATAAGGGATACTTGACAATAAAAACCACACAATATCTTTATTGCAAGGGTGTGTATTAGTTTTCTATTGCTGCATAACAAATTACCTCACACGTAGCAGCCCGAGACAACACCCGTTTATTATCTCACATTTTCTGTGGGTCAGGAATGTGGGCATGGCAGAACTGGATTCCCTGCTCAGGGCCTCACAAGGCAGAAATTAAGGTATTGGCTGGGCTGCATTTTCATCTGGACACTCAACTAGGGGAGTACCCACTACAAGCTCCTTCAGATTGTTGGCAGAATCTATTTCCTTGTGGCTGTGGAATTCATAGCAGTTTGTTTCTTCAAAGAAAACAATAGAGAGAAGACAGTCTCTGCTACTTCAAATTTCTAACTTGAAGAAAGGCCTGAAGCTGCTTTTAAAGGGCTCACCTGATTGTACCAGTCCCACCTGATTGTAAACTCCCTTTTGTTTAACTTAAAGTCAACTGATTAGTAACCATAATTATACCTGCCAAATTCCCTTCACCTTTGCATATAAAATAATATAATCTCAGGAGTGACATCCCACACCTTTGCCTTATTCTATTGGGTACAAGCTGATCGCAGGTTTCACCCACACTCGTGGTAAGGGAATTGCAGGCCTGACTCATTAGAGGTCACCCTATGGTGTGTCTGCCATAACTAGGGAACAGATTGAATCATAATCAGAGGGATTGTAATACAAAGACATTGGGGAGTTAGTACAAGGGCATGACTGAACCTCCAAGCAAAGACCTTGGGGAAAATATCCTTTCCAGCAAGATCCCACATGTGTGAATGACATTCCAGACTTTCAATCGAAACACTGGGGTGAGTATTCAGAACACAGAAATATAGAAGCATCACTTCCCTGGCCAAATGATTCAGTAACAAAGTAGATGATGTGAAAAATAATGACAATCAAAATAAAGCTGTACCAGCATCCTACAATCCTGCTACTAGTTGGATTGGCGGCCTTAGCACCTCTCATCTAATCATCATTGGCTAACACAAACCATCCTGTAAAAGCAACTAGAATTGAGAAGCACTATGCCAAAGGGCACAGGAATGTGTGTGAGGTTTTCAAATTCCTAATACCTGTCTTTGAATCTGTTAGGCTGTATTTTGGTATCTTCCTAAGCTCTCTTTATGAAAACTGTTGTGAGAAAATCTGATAGGATTTTTAAAGGGATCTCCTACAGGTGAGATAAACTATTAAAGGACTTTTCTGGAAACAGACTAGGCTGGACCTTGGAGGTAATATAGAATTTCTCTCTGTAAAGATGGGTGGATGAGGCCACCCTTTCTGGCCATGATGCAGAAACAAAGCCTGTAGAATTAACTAGGGGCTCTAACTCATTGAGATGAGGAAGGTTACCATTTGAGAATATATAACTCCAACGGTCTCCCTATCCTCTGTACACAGTCTGCTCAAAAATGTTGACTGAAAATGATGATGAAGATGAAGAAGATGAGAGTCCTCTGAAAGGGTCAAAATCCTAAATCTTAGTAGCTGTCTTTGCTAATACCTTACTAATAACCAGGGCCATTTGAGATTCAGACACAGAATCGGCCCCCAGCTGGGTCAAGGAAGAGGAGAGAGCTCATGAGAGGACACTGCCAGTGTAGGGACTCCTTGGAAGGAAGGCAGAAGCCCTCATAGGCCGACTTCACCCGCTGTAAATGTTTTCCAGAGTGGCTGCTTGTTTTTGTTCTAAATAATTTCCTGACGGCGAAAGGGAATATTTTTCCAAAAATCTTCAGGAAGTAGAAAACACAAAACTCCGTCTTTGATATTCATCATATCCTGTCATTTAAATAGGTCTGGATGCATTTGTATTCTCCTTCTCTTCCACTTTTTCTGGTATTGCTTAAATGTAACCATGTAAATTAATACACATGTACTTACCAAATATTAATAAGGCCATTTATTAACAAACTCAGTTATAAGATGAAACTAAACCCTGGTAAAGATTTTAGGACCTGTAATAACATCAATTAATGACAACAGTTATTATTTAGAATCTGAATCCATAATATCATAAAAGAAATTTATATTAATTGATAGGCTATTTGTAATATTAATAAAATGTATAAAATGCTGTAATAAGTGGTAACACGGTGTAATTTTTTTAAAAGAATAAATCGAAACTGCTGTTTTTTCTAGTATTTCTATATAGAGTTGAAGATAATCTATTCATCTGTTTCTCTCTCAGTCCTACATGCTTTATATGTCTCCACCCCATCAAAATTTTAAAAGCTACTCTAAGTTTGGTTATGTTAATGATTGTTTAACTCTTCGTTCATTTAAATGTGTCTTTTCAAAACAGCAGCCATGGGGCAAAGGTAGGTGAGTCAGTTATAATAAGGCAGCTACAGTAATTAAATTATTGTGCTGCTGCCCCTCGAGCTGTAATTTGAAAGGATGAAAGCTTAATTTTTCCATCAACAAAGTCAATTTCATACAAGCTGTTCTTCAGAGAGCCACATGCATTTAAAAATTACATGTTTAAACTAATTAGGAGAAAATGGAATTTAAACCTCCCATCACAAAATATGAATGGATTGCAAATTTATAGGTATTTTCACTATAGGAAACAAAGTCCATTCAAAATGTATCCAGAAGTCACCAGGCAAACAGATCAGCACGGATATAAAACACCCACTGTGTGAGTCTAACGCAGAAAGCTCTCTAATAAATTAGAGTAAATGGCAGCTGAACTGTCCTCACTGTGGCTTATCTGTTCTGCCTAGTAAGAAAAGAAAGTTAACATTAATTGGTACGCGCTCAACGTTGTCTCAAAGGAACAGGCACTTAGAGCAATTAAGTCAGATGTGGAAAAACAGCTCTGCATTGAAAGCTGACAGCAGGACTTGGGCACAATATATGTAATGAGCGGCTGAGGATTTTAATGGGTGGAGGCTTAGAGACTAATGGACAATTAATGTAAAACAGATGACTTCCCTTGGAAATGACAGTCTTTTGAAAGGTGCTTCACCTGCTGCTCAAACAAATGTGGCTAAAGTGAAATAAAAGGAACATGGTTTATTTAGCTAGGCTAGAGCAAGTATGTGTGTCCCTGCTTTCTCCTTGAATATTTTCGAAAACCAGGTCAGGAATTTAACAGTTGCCTGAAGCTGCTGGTGCAAGCCCCCTCCTGCTGTCCAGGGTGGTAAAGAAGGCTGGCTGTGTCTCTTAAGCCAGTTTTCCACAGAGCTGCCCTGGAGGCCCCCTTGTTTTACATGGCGGGGGAGATAAGGCACATTATGGTATTTCAGCCTAGCTTTTAAAATGCCAACAAACCACCTTAAGACAAGAATCGCAGTAAGTACATATTGAAGCATCTCTTAGAAATTTTAGAACATGGTTTCTTCTCAGCTCAGCCATTTTACTAGTCGGATAGCAGAGTCCTTCAAGTTTGTGTTTTATAACCACAGCCAGGCTGCTTCTGATAATGGTTGGGTACAAAAAGCGTATACTTAAATCAATTGTTTGGAAAGACAAATCTATCTCCTATAGAAACAATATTGTGATGATATTTAAATTTCTATGCGATCCCCAAAGTCTATTTAACCCAGAATAAGGCTTAACACATATTACCTGAGCCTTAGGTCCTGAAGGAAAAAGAGTGGTTGTTTTTTCCTCTTTCTTAGTGGGAATGAGATTGGACTGAGCTATAATTTTGAGATACAAGATAATCCTTGACAATTTTCTATCTTCTAACATCCCTGTGCTCAACCCTCAGGAAATCAGCGCCTTTAATGTAATTTAAGTCTCTACGCATTGCATCCTAATCCCTACTTCAAGTGTACCTATTTTAGTAACTCTCCACTCATTCTCCTCTAATTTTTCTTTCTTTTGCTCAGAACAATATATCTCAACTAGAAAATAGAGGAAAGCAACCTGTGTGGGCTAATATCCTTCCTCAGGTGATAGCCTGAACACTCTCAGAAGTCTTTGCACGTTAAAAAGAAACCAAACTGCTTATAATATCACATGCATCGCTAATTGGCAGAATTTCTGTGAGAAAAGTCCAGTGAAAATTTCAGGTAGTTGAGTAATTCCATTTCTAAGTATCTAACTTAAAAGTATCTACATATTCAGGAGACATGTACAGGGATAGTTATTATGGCAGTGAAAAATAACAGAAAATGCCTAAAGTATAGTATATTCTGCAGGAATTGTGAGTGTACATTAGGAACTTAGAAAAAGTCACCTTTTCCTCATAGCCCAACTGGATTTCAGCCCTCACGTGTGGGCAGGGCAAGATTTCACAGCTGTGTAGAGAAGCTCTGCCCTTCATTTTGAGTAAATGTAGAGCTATGGCAGAGGTGGAAGTTGGTTTGAGGTCTCAAATACTAATATATTTGGATTATGGCTTCTATGTCAGAAATCCGTGTAGTGGGTTGTGGTGTTCACTCAAAATTGGGTAGGTAAGAAATATCTAATTATTTTCTTCAAGTCAAATTCAATCTGATTATCATCCTTAGTGCCACTGAATTGACAAGATATTCAGTTATTGTGTCCTTCCCTCCTCCCAGGGCGTACATAAACATCTGGAAGGCTTATTTGGTGCCCAGGAAATTAGCAAGTCTCTCAATGTGTAATGAGTGCTTCAGATCATCACTGTCCAATGTCCAACTAAGAAGTAGGCTCACTCAGTTCTGGGCCAACCAGCTTCCCTTCATCTAGTCCTGGAGACAGCCAAGGAATTGGCACTGATCCTCAAGAAGTTCAGGACCTACAGACCTCCACATTTTTCCTGGGCTTTGAGAATGTCCTTTCCCTCGATTTCAAAAGTTTCCATGATCTGTGGACAGACCCATTCTTCTATCCCTTCCCTACA
>NW_006494614.1:16245870-16251872 GCF_000325575.1 Pteropus alecto | reverse complement strand
ACACACTCCCCAGTGCAACCCCCTCAGTAAGCTCAGGTTCCAGGCTACAGAAGAAGGGCGGTTTCCAGGCTGCCAGAAGAGGAATTGCCTTAACATAGCAGTCCTCAACATGTGGTCATGGCCTGCAGCATCAGTATTAAAGGGAGACTTATGAATGGAAATGCCAGTTCCTGGACTCGACCCCAGACTTGTCGAATCAGTCAGAAACTCTGGGAGTGGGACACAGCATGCTATGCTGTGTCTTAAGGCCTCTAGGGGCTCAAAAGTGACGCTTTCTTCACTGACCTCACAACAACCATCCAGAATCGAAAGAACTTCAAGTCCTGGCTATGTCCTTTAAGTGGAGAAGGGAAAATTAGAGAGGTAAAAATAAAAGAGCTCTCATTCTTTCAGACCTTTGTACAGAAGCAAAATAACAATAGAAACATCTTAGTTAATTATTGGTTCCCTTTTATAAAGCACTGTATAAAACACAGTCTGGATTTATCAAGTATGAAGGAAACCTAAAAATGCATCTGATCCACACCTTACCAACAAATCCTCACCTCTACCTTCCAGGTTTAAGAATTTGGAAGGCTTTATCCTGAAAAAAAAAAAAAAAAGAGCATGCTGAGAAAAAAAGGTCAAGTGTTCAAAGTAGGCCGTTCCACATCTCCATGGAATGTAGAAATGTGTGAACACCCTTAGAATTTCAACTGGGTCTTCTTTTGCAAGGATTTTTATACTGACTAGGATGGAAACCACATCTAACTTCCTTGAAGTAGAGAATCTGTATCAAGATATACCATATCCTTGTTAATATATAATACCAAGTAAATATTATATATTACACCAGGTAAATGTTAATATTTATCACATTATCTTATTTCAACTTTGTTAAAGGTTTGATTCATGCAGAAGTGGAGAGTCAGCACTTTCGTTCTGAGCCCAATTAAATCTCACCCTTTCCTGATTCATCCTCCTGCTGCCCCAGATTTTTCCAACACATTTCAGACCTGAAATTTTCTGAACTGCTGCTTCTTTTCCAAGTCATTTTAAGAACCTGGCATTAAAACATAATTATATGACTGAAAATACTTTTGAAGCCTGCTCAGTGTGACTTTTTTTAATAGTGAGGTTTCTGAATTGCATGCCTCAGAGGATGATTTTCTGAGCTGTGTATAACTTGAGAGCATCTCTGTGGGCCCATTAGTCACCTTACGAAATTACATGAACTCTTTCAGGCCTCCTGGGGCAGCAACGACTTAGCAATAAATGAATGGATTATGCTTCATACAGTCATATTTTTAAACAGTATATATTAACAACCAAGACTATTGAGCATTTTTGAGCTTCTGAGTTTATAGTCACGATTATTACTATTAAATACAAGATTTACTTTTTAAAGAATCAAAAAAAAAAAAAATTAAAGCCAAATGGAGAATTATCCTCCAAGTTTTACACGAGGAAATCCAGGCCAGACATCAATTCAGACCTTGATCAAGGTCACACAGGCTCGTTTCAGTGCAGCAGAATTGGACTCACAGTCCCCATGCTTTCTTCCAACTGTCAATCGTCATTTCAGCCAATTCTTTATTTTTCAGTGGCCGAAAAGCCAGTCCATTACCTTCTAGCACACGACTTCCACCTAGTGGTGACAATGGTCATTGTTGCTTATGCAAAGAATGAACTCAATGGTCAGGAAGGAAATGGAATAAGAATTAATTCATCTTTAAATTTATTTAAAGTCTACTATTCTATTAAGTGCTTTATTTATGTTATTTTATTCAATCCTTTCAGCACTATGACCTAGGCATTTTTATCCATGAGGAAATGAGGCTCAGATGAAGAAACTTACCCAAGTTCATATAGCCTTGCTCCCAGGGGCTGAGTCCCTGTCCTGTGACTTGAACCTGCACATGGCTAGGTTCTCCTAGCTCTTACCAGTCCTCTCTGATCAGGCTACAGTGACTAGTTCAAGGACAGCCAATAAAACCCACTGACACTTTTGCTAGGACAGGTGAGAAAGAGGCACATGCTATTTTCCACTCATACGGCAATAGTAAAAACAGTGTGAGCCTGGAAGCTGCCCAAGTTGTGCTACTTAGAGTTTAGAATTAAGTCACTTCAATGCAGGGAAAGCTAAGAGATGAGGAGAAACTGAAGCAAGTGATAGTCCTTGTTCCTCCAATTCCAGCTGTCTCTGAAACCAGCTCTACTCCTGGGTGTTTCAGTTCTGAGAGCCAATAAACGCCTCTTTAAGGATTAAGCCAGTTTGACATGGGTTTTCTGTATTGTATCTTGTGCTGAGAAGTCCTGACTAATACCATGCCCTTTCTTGGTTCTTTCTCTTTTTTTTACTTTCAACTGTCAATAAATCAATATTTGTATTATTCCTATACATACAAGACTGGGTCTCTTTTCTAATACCTATCATCCTATTCTTACAATTAGTTACTGTACTTAAATAAAAGTGTCATTTGGAAATATTTAAATATAATTTTTAAATGAAGTTTTTACATAAATTAAAAAAAAATAGCTTGGAAATCTTTTATTTCTTATCCAAAATACCAGCTTCTCAAGAGCAACCAAAAGTCTATGATCTAAAGTAATTAGTTCTTTCATTAAAGCAGGAATTGAATAGAGCTTTGGGGCTTCTGAGGGAGTCTAGCCATCTGTCCAGGATTCATGGATTATTATGGCTTAGAGAAGTGCAGTGGTTTTTGTCAAATGAGACAGTCCCTTGAGAATATCATACCTTTATTAGAGGTAAGGTCAAGACGCATAGTTACCTTGGGAAAGATAGCACTACAAATCAATATTTTAAAAAATACATTTGTTATTTATTTTTGGATAGTAGGAGAAATTAACTTCTTTTCTTAATATTACATTCTTAGTTTTAATGAGTAATACAATTTCTTTATTAATTTTCAATAAGAAATTTATTACATCCAATTTCTAAACCAGAGAACTTCTTGAGAGGTGAATTGTTTACAATTCCAATGATAAAATAAATAATTTGATCCCAGAAGACAATACCATTATTATAATTTGTTTTCCCAATGTTACTAACTGACTACCAACTTTTGGAGACTCTCTGATAATTGGTCACCAGCCAGGGTTGGTGACCTGGCTGACAGCTGCCCCAAACAACTTTCAAATGCTTATCTCAAAACAAGCCAACAATGACGTTTTACCTGCAGAAAAATGAGTTAAGTGCTACTATTTTTGCTGGCTTATTTCAGCAATGTTTTAAATTCTTTTGCAAATTGTTGGCCAAGACAGCTCCAGCTTGCTGGCTCTTCCCCTCTCTACAATGTCCCTGGTTTTCACTCTACTCTCAAAGGAGCCTCAGGAGCAGCTAGAACACAGGGTCAAGCAAGAGTGCATGTACCATCACCAACGATCTTCGAGGCATTATGCTAAGACATTGTCATACTCCCGTGAACAAAAAGTCAAACTACCCTACATTTATGTTCTAGTGGGAGAACTGACCGTACACAAATAGATAAGATACTAAACAAAGTATTACCAATGGGCATGAGCTTGATAAAGAGAATAAGTGGTAGTATGATAGAAGGTGGCAAGAGAGGTCAGTCATCGTTAGAAAAGGTGACAAGGAAGTGCCTCACTGAGAAAGTGATATTGGAGTGATGTATTTGAGCCATTAGGTCTTCAACATAGGTGTGATATGATCCAATTTTTTAAAATTGTTTTTGTGTGTTTGGTAGAAGGAAGCAAGAGGGAGTGAAAGAAAGAAGGCCAGTGGGAGACAATTGGGATCACATCTAGCAAAAAAATCATGATAGCTAGGATCAAGATAGCAGCACTGGCTACTAAGATAGTTGAGAAAAATGGACACACTGGGCATATTTCAGAGGCTGATAGAACTTGTTATTGGTTTGGATATGATAGATGAAGTAAAGAAAGGAATCAGGGATTACTCCTAGGTTTTTGTTTTTGAGCTGTTGGTTGAATGGTGATGACTTTTACTAAGTTAAGAAAGATAGGGGGAGAAACAAGTGTGAATCAAGAATGTAAACATAAGATTTGGTTTGGGATAGTTCTAATTTATAATGCCTCTTAGACATTCAAGCTGAGATGCAAAGTGAAAAGTTTATATGGAGTGGGGAGCTCAGAAGAGGTCAGGCTGCAGAGATCTAATTTTGAGACTCATAGATGTAAAGCATTAAATTGAAAGAGATCACCAAGAAGTGAATCCAAGTCCTTGTTCCAGGAAAGAAAGGGAAGATAGAAAGAAAACCTGGGAAAGGTGATGCAAAACAAACTCTAACCCTAATCTCAAAAGACAAAAAAAAAAAAAACACCAAACAAACCCTGCGGCAATTACCATGGATAGTCCCAGGAGCCAGCCTGAGGAGTACTCCAAAATTCCTGGTTGGGCAGAAGCAGAAACTCTTGGCCAGCAATTCAGAAAGAAAACCAGGAAAATTCAATGAATTCTGCTGCTTTTAAAAAGGCTGCAAAGATTATAACCTTTAAATGGAAGGTCCTCTTCCTTTTAAAAGACAAAAATAAAACAACAAGCATAAAAACTAACAAAACAAATATTTAAAGCATTTTTTAACCAGTCCCCTTGACCTCCCTTAGTGAATAAATATATATATGTATTTTTACACACATGTATATATACACATATATATACATATACTTTATTTTTTATTTTAAAAAATTTTTAATTTATTTTTTAATTGAAGAAATGTTTTAAATTTAAAAAATTAAAAAATATATACTTTATAGGTTTGTATATATACATATAAATATACATAAATATTTTACATGTTTGTATATATACACATATACATTATACATATATATTGAAGGAAACTAAATCCCAACTCTAGAGTAAAATTGGCATTTGGAGCAAATCTTGGCAGATCATATAAATAGTGCAATATACTCAAATAAGGAAATTGAACAGACACAGACCTAGTTATTTTGATGCTACTCATTTTTAAGAATTAGAAATAAACTTAGTCCAAATATTAATATATTATTTCACTCTTACCTTGCATAATTATGTGAAATATTTTCTCAGAATGAGACATAGAAAAGTTAGTATTTTCTATTTCTTGTTTGGAGATATCAGACAGGGGTTGTTAAACAACAGTACAAACACATGAAAGATTATTATATAAGTATTCAGAGACATGTTTTAGAAGAATACTTAATATGGGGTGTTGTTGATCTACGATGAATCTACAGAACTGTACACACAGCATGATCACATATTTTAAATATTATATAATGCTGCAAATATAATGAGAAGACAATACTATAATATTCGAAGTTGTAAACTTCAACAGTGATTTTAAAGGTAATTTTCTCTGTATTGTTCTGTATATTTAACAACCTTATATAATAAAATTTTTTTTTAATTAGGTTGATTAGGGTAACATTGGTTAATACAATTATATAATTTTCAGGTGTACATTATCATTTGACATCTGTATATTCTATAGTGTGTTTACCGCCCAAAATCCAGTTTCCTTCACCTACCATATATTTGATCCCCTTTACCCCTTTCACTCTCCCCCTAAACCCTATATTTGAACCCCTTTACTCCATCAACCTCCCCCCTCCTCCCCCACCCCACTAGTAACCACTAGTCTATAGTCCATGTCCATAAGTTTCTGTTTGTCCTGCTCATTTGTTGATTTTAGGTTTATATCCCACATAAAAGTGATATCATGAGATTTTCAACTTTTTATGTCTGGCTTATCTCGCTTAGCTTGATTATCTCGAGTTCAATCCATGTTGTTTTTTAAAAAATCTTTTTAAAATAAATTTATTTATTTAAATTAGTTTCAAGTATATAGTACATTGGTTAGACATCTATAATGTTCATAAAATGATCCCTGCATTGCTCCCTTCCCCCCAGCCTTCCCCTCGGCCAAAATATTAATACTAACTGCATTCCCTCTGCCATGCTCCCAGTGCCCAACTATCAACTACTAATTTGTACTCCTTTAACCTTTCACTCCTTTCTCCCAGCCTCCCAA
>NW_006494614.1:16233778-16243371 GCF_000325575.1 Pteropus alecto | reverse complement strand
GATTCTTTGTATTTCTGTGGAATCTGTAGTTATTTCTCCTCTTTCATTTCTGATTTTATTTACTTGAGTCTTCTCTCTTTTTTCCTTGATGAGTCTGGTTAAAGTTCTGTCAATTTTGTTTATCCTTTCAAAAAACCAGCTCTTGGTTTCATTAATCTTTTGTATTGTTTTTCTAGACTCTTTTTCATTTATTTCTGCTCTGATTTTTATTATTTCCTTCCTTCTATTCACTTTGGGCTTTGTTTGCTTTTCTTTTTCTAGTTCTTTTAATTGTAAATTTAGATCATTTATTTAGCTTTTTCTTGTTTCTTGAGGAAGGCCTGTATTGCTATGAATTTCCCTCTTAGGACTGCTTTTGCTGTGTCTCATAAATTTTGAGTCTCTGTGTTTTCATTTTCATTTGTCTCTAGGTATCTTTTGATTTCTTCCTTGATCTCATTAATAACCCATTCATTGTTTAGTAGCATGTTATTTAGCTTACATGTGTTTGTGTATTCTTCATTTCCATTATTGTATTCCTCATTTCTGTCTGGTTCTTTTTTATGGTTTCTATGTCCTTTTTAATGCTTACTATCTCTCTGTTGAGGTTCTCATTGTACTCATTCATTCTTCCCATAAGGTCGTTGAGCATCCTTATAACCGTTATTCTGAACTCCGTCTCTGGTAGGTTGCTTGCCTCCATTTCATTTAAGCTTATTTTCTGGATTTTTCTCTTGTTGTTTCATTTGTAGCTTGTTTCTTTGTTTTCTCATTTTATTAGCCTCTCTGTGTTTGTTTCTATGTGTCAGGAATATTTGTTTCGTCTCTCAACCTTGGTCAGATGGCCTAATGTGGAGGATGTTCTGTGTGGCCCAGTGGCACACTCTCCCTGATCCCTTGTGCCAGGAGCTCTGGACATGACCTTTGTGTGGGTTGTGTGTGATCTTCTGTTGTCACCAAGTCTTTATTGTTGTTAATAGATCAGTGGGTATGATTAACATTCAGGCTGACTAATTGTGGGAATTGGCTGCACCCTCAGAATAAGAGTTGTTATGTGGGGGCTGACCCCACTGAGTAGGATTTGCCCTAGCAGGCTTGTGTACTTGTTGCAACCACCTTTTGTGTGTATCACTACTGGAGCTAGTCAAGAGTTACTCCGTTGCGGTTTGGTGCCCGCCTCCGGATGCATTGGTTTTATGGCCCCTTGGGAGTGGCTCCCCTGTAGGCCAAGGCCAGCTGCTGCTTTTGAATGCTCAGGGCTACCTGATGAGAACAAAGTAATCCGCAGATGGTTGTTGTCTACGCCGGATAGGATTCGATTTGGCTCCCTTATAATTTCAGATGTAGGTGTTATGATCAGCTGGGCTTCAGGCGATTCTCCATGTTGATTATTTTATAATTTGGTTGTAATTTCAATGCAGTCCTGGAAGGAGACGAACTCTGCTTTTACCTAGTCTGCCATCTTCTCCTACCCTCTCAGTAATAGTTACTTTTGAAGGAGTGAAATAGTGGTTAAAACGATTTCTCAGGAAAAGAAATATATTTTAAAATGTGGAGATTTTGCTGAGTCCCATGAGCTTGGGAACTGGCAAACCATTTATACTTCTGTGTAAGACATGCTCTAAGAACAAATTATTTTGTTAAGAAGCTGTAGGACAGTTTGACTAACTTTCTTTCCTAGGATAAAAGGCTTCTATTTAATGTGAAATCCTCAGGAGGCTATTCAGAATTAAGTGATTCAGGCAGTACTATTTATTCCATTTGAATTCCATTGAGTTTATCGATTCTTTCATTGGAAAAATAAACAATAAAAAAGATATAGAGAGCAGCAGTAGAGGCAATAACCTGGGTCTTCCAGGTCTTTGATGTAAATTATGGGAAGGGATAGATTCTAAACTGTTCCCATTTGTAAATGCTTCTAGGTTGTTCTTTATGTGAAAAATGACTTATCTTCTAACTTCTTTTTCTGTCTTTCATTAAGCTAAGATAAAAGTCTAGTGGCTAGCAATAAAAAAATTGTACTAAACAGTTGGAAAAAATTATATCCAATTATAGCTAAACAAAAATGTGTTCGGTTTTGTAATCAGCATGAGATGACAATGATGTTCTTATTATCTGAGAGGTAGTCTTTTGGACTGTGCAGACTTGGAATGACAGCACTGGCTAGGAACCATAACTGTAGATTAGACAGCTGTGATTAATGATTTGCCAGCATTTCAGGTATATGGAAAAGAAGTTCATTTGCATTTTTGTTTATAAAACAAAATATATGTAGAAATAAATAATGTCTCCAACCTTGATATTCTCCAAACCAATTCTATTCATTAATCAAACTAAGCCATGATTCTAAACCCCAAGGCTTAATATACTACAAAAAGTGAGGTAGAGTTGATTTGTGATTGAGGTGGGGAAAGAAAGATGGTCTTTTGTTTCTTTTATTTCTCCAAAGTTTGTTGTTTTCAAACATATAAAATTTATAATTTAAAACCTTTAGTTTCTTGAGGTAGTAACATCTGACAAAGGAGCAAAGGCAACACAATGGAAAAAAGATACTCTTTCAACAAATGGTGCTGAATCAACTGGATATGCACATACAGAAAATTGGATATAGACACAGATCTTACAACATTCACAAAAATTACCTCAAAATAGATCATAGACCTAAATGTGAAACTCAAAACTATAAAACTCCTAGAAGACAACACAGAAGTAAATCTAGATGACCTTGAATTTGGTGATGACATTTTAGATACAATACTATAAAATAAATAATTGATAAGCTGGACTTCATTAAATCTTTAGATTTTCACTCTGTAAAAAACACTGGCAAAAAAAAATGAAAAGACAAACAGTAGACTGGAAGAAAATATTTGCAAAAAACATATTTGATAGAGAGGACTGTTATCTAAAATATACACTGAACTCTTAAAACTCAATAAGAAAATGAACAACCAAATTTTTAAATGGGAAAAAGCTAATATATCTCACCAATGAAGATATACAGATGGCAAATAAGCATAGGAAAAGATATCCAACATCATATACCATTGGGAATTGCAAATCAAAATGAGATACCACTGCATACCTTTTAGAATGACTGAAATCTGGAACACCAACAATACCATATGTTGGCACAAATAGCAACGAGAACTCTCATTCATCAGTAGTGGGGATGCAAAATTGTACAGCCACTTTGGAAGACAGTTCAACAGTTTTTTTTACAAAATTAAACATACTCTTATCATATGATCCAGCAATCACACTACTTGGTATTTACCTAAATGAGTTGAAAACTTACACCCTTACAAAAAACTATGCACAGATGTTTATAGCAGCTTTATTTATAATTGCCAAAACTTGGGAGCAACCAAGATGTCCTTCAGTAGGTGAATGGATAAATAAACTGTGCTTTATTTACTATTATTTAGTTAAGAATTTTTGCATCTATATTCATCGGAGATATTGGTCTGTAATTTTCTTCTCTTTTTCTGGTGTCTTTTTCTGGCTTTGATATCAGGGTAATATTGGCCTTATAAAAGGAATTTGGAAGTGTCCTTCTCTTCAATTTTTGGAAGCATTTGAGAAAGACTGGCATTAATACTACTTTAAATATTTGATAGAATTCACCAGTGAAGCCATCTGGTCCTGAACTTTTTCTTTGCTGGGAGATTTTTGACTACTGGCTCAAACTCCATCTAAGTTATAGGTCTATTTAGGCTAACTTTACACTTCATGAAGAAGAAACCAAGCCCAAAGTTGACAGAAGGAATAAAATAACAAAGATTAGCATATAAATAAATAAAATAGAAAGTAAAAAAATATCAACAAAACTAAGAGTTGAGTTTTTTAAAGATAAAAAACTTTGACTCAGCTAAAATAAGAAAAAAATTCAAATAAATAAAATCAGAAATGAAAAAAGAAATGACTGATGATACAGAAAAAGATCCAAGGTGGCCTCACCCACATGCATGGGACATTGACGTTAGCTGTGGGATGAGGCAACATAGTACTCCTCCCCGGGGCCACTTTATCCAGGTGATCTTCTCAACCCCCAGGGCTTCTCTCTTTCTATATGTAGCCTCTCTCTTCGGTGGGACATCCTGGACTTCTTTACATGGCTGCTGGGTTCTAAAATTTAAAGTGGAAGCTATAAACTCTAGTAAAGCTGGGATTCAGAGGTCAAAGAATATCACTTCTATCACATTCTATTTGTCAATCAAGTAGCAAAAGCAGCCCAATTTGATGTGGTAGGAAACAGACTCTATATTTCTTTCTTTTTTTTTTTTTTGAGTGTAATTTAAAAAAAATTTTCATTCATACCCCACCCACCTCCCCTTTGTTCTTGATGTCTGTGGGTCTGTTTCTGTTTTGTTTATTCATTCTTTTTTATTCCACATATAAGTGCAATCATATGGATGGCCTTTTTCTGTCTGACTTATTTCACTTAGTATAGCACCCTCTAGGCTCATCTATGTTGTTGCAAATGGCAAGATTTCATTTCTTTTCTTGCTGAGATTTAATTCTTTTTATTGCTTTGTAATATATACAAATATCACATCTCCTTTATCTGTTTATCTATCAATGGAAATCTAGGTTGCTCCTATTGTAAGTAATGCTGCAATGAACACAGGGATGCATATAACTTTTTCAATTAGTGTTTTCGTTTTCCTCAGATAAGATGTTATCTAAAACATACATTGAACTCATTTCATACCCAGAAATGAAATTACTGGGTCATATGGCAGCTTTATTTTTAATTTTTTGAGACATATCCATTCTGCTTTCCATAGTGGCTGCACCAGTTTACAATCCTGCCAATAGTGTATGAGGGTTCCCTTTTCTTCACATCCTTGCTGACCCTTGTAATTTGTTGATTTTTTTTTTTACTATAGCTCTTCTGACAGGTGGGAGATGATATCTCATCATGGTTTTGATTTGTATCTTCCTGATGATTAGTGATATTGAGCATCTTTTCATGTTTGTTGGTCATTTGTATGTCCTCTTTGGAGAAATGTCTATTGAGGTCTTCTGCCCACTTTTAATTTGGATTATTTGATATTTTTGGTGTTAAGTTGTATGAATCCTTATATATTTTAGATATGAACCCCTTATTGGATGTATTATTTGCAAATATCTCCTCCCATTCTGTAGGTTGTCTTTTTATTTCATTTGTGGTTTCTTTCTTTGTGCAAAAAGTTTTTAGTTTGATGAAGTCCCATTTGTTCATTTTTACTTTTGCTTCCCTTGCCCAAGGTGACATATTCAAAAAGATGTTGCTAAGACTGATTAATGTCAAGGAGTTTACTGCCAATGTTTTCTTCTAGGAGTTTTATGGTTTTAGGTCTTATATTTAAGTCTTTAGCCCATTGTGAGATTAATTTTATAGATGGTGTATAAAAGTGGTCTCATTTAATTTTCTTGCATCTATCTGTCTAGTCTTCCCAATACCACTTATTAAAGAGACTGTCTTTACCCCATTGCATATCCTTGTCTCATCATGGATTAGTTAACCATATAAGCGAGAATTGACTTCTGGGCTCTCTATTCTATTCCGTTGGCCTATATATCTGCTTTTATGCTGGTATCAAGTTGTTTCGATTGTTGTAGACTTGCAGTGTAGTTTGAAATCGGGGCACATGATACTTCCCACTTTGTTCTTTCCCAAGGTTTCTTTGGCTATTCGAGCTCTTTTGTGGTTCCATATAAGTTTTAAGATTAGTCGTTCTAGTTCTGAAAAGAATGTCACTAGTATTTTAATAGAGATTGCATTGAATCTGTATATTGCTTAGGTAGTAAGGACATTTTAACAATATTAATCCTTCCAATTCATGAATGCGGTATCCTTCCATTTATTTTATTCTCTTTAATTTCTTTCTTTAATTTATTTCCATGTATCTTATGCTTTTTGATGCAATTGTAAATGAGATTATTTTCTTAAGTTCTTTTAAGAAATTAAGATCATTTGGTATTGGTGCATAGAAATGCAACAGATTTCTGTACATTAATTTTGTATCTTGGAACCTTACTGAATTCATTTATTAGTTCTACTAGTTTTTTTTTTTTTTGGTGGAATCAGGGTTTTTTGTCTAAAGTATCAGGTCATCTGTAAATAGTACAAGTTTTACTTCTTCTTTTTCAATTTACATGCCTTTTATTTCTTTTTCTTGTTTGATGGCTGTGGCTAGGAGTTACAATGCTATGTTGAATAGAAGTGGTGATAGTGGGCATCTTTGTTCTATTCCTGATCTTAGAGGAAAAACTCTTGGCTTTTTATCATTGACTATGATATTAGATATAGGTTTGTCATATATAGGCTTTAATATATTGAAGTATGTTCCTTCAATACCCATTTTATTGAGAGTTTTTATTATAAAAGGAAATCAACATGGTTAGCAGAAATGTAACTATAGTACTCATACTATAAATTCCTGTAAGCCAAGTAAATTCATTAATTTGATCATTTCCACAAACTTCATTTTATCCATTTTATTTTTCTTTAAAACTTTTGCTTATATAGTTCATATTTCCAATGACCAAAGGCTCAAGCAAAATCACTGAAATTACTGTTTCCAGAAATTCCAGTAAACTGGCTTTACTAACATCTGCCTATTTGATTTTTTAGCTCAATGGATCTGTGCACATCACTGGAGTTTACAATAATATGCCTAGAGCTGGCCTTTCAGGCATTGGAAGACAGAGGGAGGCTCGCCATCTCTCCATCCTCTCTCTCCCGTACCCAGTGGCCTCTATCCCTGCTGCTGTCATTTGCATTTTGGTTTGTTCTATTTTTTTCAGTCCAAGCATATGATTAGGCACTTCTGGAGCTTTGGCAGTCAACTCAGGAGTTTCTGATTTCCAGTATCTATCCCCTAAGGCAGCAAACTCAATCTATTTAGAGAGCTGTTAATTAAGTGAATTACGTTTGGTCAGGTATTTATGAGCAAAGATAATAGGAATGGAAATGATAAGTGTGCCCTTATGAAAAGACTGAGTAAGCTATATGTAAATTTTTTAAAAGCAATCCAACCAAGAGAATCTCTCAGAAAGGCTTTTTCTATAGTCTAGTTTAGTTTTTCTTCTTAACTAAATTTGAGAGACCACAGTTGCTCTTTGGTGATATCATTCTCATCCTAAATATGCTTGTAAACTTGGGCAAAATGCAGAAAAGAAATGATAGGAATGTAAATACTGTATGTTCTCTCTACAGAACTGTTCAAGGAAATGCTGTTTACTTAGAAATAGAGCTCTGGAAAGTATGTCTGCCATCTGTAGTCCAGATGATGATGATTGTGGTGCTGAATTAAACATTTAGAAATAAAACCTAATGGTTGTTTCTGTTTTCAAGAGTAAGGCAACTGAAATGTTGTTTCATTACTCTTAACGCACAAAATAGCTAGAATTTGTTTATGCATTATGTATTCATAACTTATATATAAAGATAGATATGTAAAGAAAGACACAATAATTGTGAATTTTTGAGCATGTGTCTTGGCGCAATTTCTGTATAAGATATGGTGCATGCATAATGTGTTAAGACATGGGGACAATGCCAGAAGTTTGAAAGCATTATCGTCATCATTACTTACTCTTTAATGAGGAATCATGCTCTAAGACAGATTGATTGTTTCATATGTTGCTGCTCACAAGCGTGATTCCACACTTATCAATTACTTCATCATGAATATCTCCAATCCTGAAGCAACGAAAAGACATTTTATAAAGCTGTGCATGATTCTTTACAGAGTGAAATGCAAAGAAATGAAAAGAGTATGATTCCTGAGCACAGATCATCAAAAATAAGCAGTCTAAAATGGACATATAAAAGAATAGGGCAATGAAATTATTCAATATATTCACAAGATATTCACAAAATCAAGGCCCATAGAAGTGTAATGTGAAGAAGAAGAAGAAGAAGAAGAAGAAGAAGAAGAAGAGAAGGAAGAGGAGGAGGAGGAGGGGGAAGAAGAGGAGGAAGAGGAGGAGGAATAAATTTGGTTTACTTGGTGGGGACAGTAGAAGTAGAGTAGTGTTGGTGAAACATTATCTTTCATCCAAAAGTCAAGAGACAATTCTGGTATGAAGTGGGATTTCAAAGGTTGTTTGCATAGAAAAGAAGGTTAAATCAAATTTATATGGAAGCACAAAAGACTCCGAATTGCCAAAGCTATCCTGAGAAAAAAGAACGAAGCTGGAGGCATCACTCTGCCAGACTTCAAACTGTACTACAAAGCAATAATAATCAAAATGGCATGGTAATGGCACAAAAACAGACACATAGATCAGTGGAACAGAATCGAGAGCCCAGAAGTAAACCCATGTTTATATGGGCAAATAATTTTTGACAAGGAAGCCAAAACATACAGTGGAGAAAGGAAAGCCTCTTCAATAAATGGTGCTGGGAAAGCTGAAAAGCCACCTGCAAAAGAATGAAACTAGATTGTTGTCTATCACCACACACCAAAATTAACTCAAAATGGATTAAGGACCTGAATATAAGACCTGAAACAAAAAACTACATGGAAGAAAACATAGGAATTAAACTCAGGGACCTTGGACTTAAAGAAGATTTTATGAATTTGACCTCAAAAGCAAGGGAAGTAAAAGCTAATATAAATGAATGGGACTACATCAGACTAAAAAGCTTCTGAATAGCAAAATAAATCATCAACAAGTAAACAGACAACCATCTGAATGGGAGAAGATATTTGCAAGCAACGCCTCCAATAAGGGCCTAATATTCAAAATATACAAAGAACTCATATGACTCGATAACAACAAAACCAAACAATCCAATCAAAAAAAAAAAAATGGGCAGAGGACTTGAACATACACTTCTCCCAAGAAGACACACAAATAGCCAACAAAAGATGCCCATTATCACTAGCTATTAGGAAAATGCAAATCAAAACCACAATGAGGTACCATCTCACACCTGTTAGAATAGCTATAATCAACAAGACAAATAATAACAAGTGTTGGAGAGGATGCAGAGAAAAAGGAACCCTCATACACTGCTGGTGGGACTGCAAATTGGTACAGCCACTATGGAAAACAGTATGGAGTTTCCTCAGAAAGAATTGCTCTACCATATGATCCAGCAATGTCTCTACTTGAAAACTCATATCCAAAAAGTTATTTGCACACTGATGTTCATAGCAGCATTATTCACAGTGGCCAGGACATCGAAGCAACCAAAGTGTCTTACGAAAGATGATTGGCTAAAGAAGCTGTGGTACATATATACAATGGAATATTACTCAGCCATAAGGAGAGATGAAATACTACCATTTGCGACAACATGGATGGATCTCGAGATAATCATGCTAAGTGAAATAAGCCAGACATAAAAAGTTGAAAATCCCATGATATCACTTATAAGTGGGATACAAACCTAAAATCAACAAAAGAATAGAACAAACAAACAGACTCATGGACATGGACAATAAACTACTGATTATCAGAGGATGGGGTTGTGGGGGCGAGGTAGATGGGGTAAAAGGGGTCAAATATGTGGTGACAGAAAAAAATCTAACTGTGGGAAGTGAACAGACAATGCAATATATATATGACATTACTGTTGAATTGTACTCTTGAAACATTGTATTTTGTTGATC